>NW_006293001.1:2397085-2402647 GCF_000327345.1 Myotis davidii | reverse complement strand
ACGGTGGGTGGGGAGTGAGGGCAGAGGGTGGGGTGGGAGCTGGGTGGGCGGGAGTTATGGGGGAAAAAAGAGGAACAACTGTAATAATCTGAACAATACAGATTTAATTAATCAAAAAAAATAAAATAAAATAAAACTAACAAAAGTAAACAAAAAATAACTGAAGTCTATGCAAGGATGCAATATAGAATCGCAAAATGATTTCAATTGTCTAAAAAAGTCATAAACCGTGATAGATCTAATCAAAACATTGTTGAAAAATTGCCTCTAAAACACTGAAAATTTCACGAAATTTCAAACACAAGTGTTTCTTACACAAAATAGACTGCTTTGTATGAAGGAAGACAAAGTCACTGATAGTGGTATGGAAATGAGGTAAAGGGATACTAAAGGTGGGTTATAAAAATATTTCCCCAAAATAAAACAATCCATTACTTAAAAGGAAGGAACACCACATAGTCATCTCTCTTGCTAATAGAGGACTGAAAAGATTATTACTGTAGAACTCAAAAGAGGCAGAAATTTCTTCTTTAACTGAAAGTATATAGAATACCCTGAGATAGAAATCTATGAAGAGGTCATTTGTCCAACAGCATGGAACAAGACAAAAGATAATAGTAAAACAACCGAAAATGCACTTAATTTTAATAAGAATGTAAAAAATAAATCTGTACCAGATTTAAAGAAAAAAGAGGTATTACTTATCAATTCATCCATGTATCATAATCACTAACAAGAATTTATCAGTCTTAAGATTATACAAATGTTCTAGAGATCAGTTTTCTGGATCTTACCAAGAGTATGCCATGTTTACTTTTTCATGTGTTACTTCCAATGTCTACATTGCAAACCCGCAAACTAGATATTTTGAGTCCCTTTTTAACTAAAAGGAAAGTTTGATAATCTCACATATCCCCAAATTTTAAATCAAAGCAAAGACAGAAAATTCTTATTACTAGGCAAAAATTAAATTAAGATAATAGAAAATGTTCTCCACATGTTACTTAGTGTTCAAATACAGCAACCATATAAGGTAAGCTTCTTACCATAATGTTACCTATGAGGTGATTTTCTTGGGAGTGATTTCTTTCTCTGGATAACTAGAAAAAAGCTTGCAGTTTACACACAAAGAAATACTGAGAGTCTATATACTAACCTGGCCCAGTCCAGGCATACCTCCTCCAAGTCTAAGAAGTCTGTCCATATTTCTAGAAAACAGAAACAAAGGAAAACGTTTCTAAGCACAAAAGTGTTTACGCAATTGCTATCTATATAATTCACCTTCAGTCACTCAGTATGTCAAAAATATTGGTGGTAATTACAACACAACATCAGACTTCCTGTTAATTAACACCACATATTAATTCAAGAAACTGTCTTCCATGCTAATTAACAGACCTTATTTTACTGCTTTGGTTTTGGGTTATCCCCAGTTTTAAAGACAAGCAATCCTAGCATAATTTCAAAACTTTGCTATCATTAAGTTAATTATATATTTTATTGTTATCTAATAAAGTACCTGAATAAGGAAAAAGTGCCTGAAATGCTTATATGTATGACTGAATTTCCTCCCATTTGTCCAGAGTGTACAAATAAAAATCCTCACTCTTAAAATTAAATTTTAACATCCTCATTAGTAAGTTCTGTGCTAATTAACTTACAGCTTGTCAGTTATCATCAAAACTATATGTGAAAGACATTGTGAGCAGATTATGGATCTCTGAATTAGCATCAAAGGCTTTTGAAAAATGAACTCATTATACTAAAAGGAATATTAAAAGTAAACATTAATGCATTAAGATAGTGTTTTACAACCTACACAGATGTTTTGTGTTATTTCAGATATTGTGGAGATATGTCCTTTTTTTGCTAAGGATATTCAGCTGCTGTTCTTAACCCTAATAGAGAGGATTAACTTTGAAATATCGATCTGATTTGTTTTTTTATGTCTGGAATAACTACAGAAGACATTCTGATAAGCCTAGAAATTTCACACAAGAAACTGACAGGAAAAAAATAGCAAGGCCTCAAATATACAAAAAGGAGTAATCAAGTTATACAAATTCATATCCAGTACCACTGAATACTTAAAGGTGAGAATAAAGCATTTTTTTCTACTTGCTAATATGCCTTACAATTTCTCTTCTTCCTATGCTTTAGAAAATGGTATTACTACAAACATAAGTAAAATGCTAACAGATTCATTTAGTCATTTGTCCATATCATTTTCTAGTTAAAAATGCTACACAAATTGAAACGCAGTAATGTACTTATGGCCCTGTGGCTCAGTTGGTTCCATGAATTAAGAGGTTGCTGGTTGATTCTGGGTCAGGGCACATGCCCAGGTTGGGGGCTTGATCCCCAGTAGGGGGGCTGCAGAAGGCAGACAATTCATGTTTCTCTCCGTCTCCCTTCTTCTCTCTCTAAAATCAACAAAATAAAATAATGTACTAATGATCATTACTTTTTGCTTAATCATGTTTGTTGAATCCTAACAATGTAATCATGAGAATCTATATATATAAAAGGCTAATATGCAAAGTGTCCCCCACGGGAGTTCGACCGGGAGACCAAGAGTTCTATCACTCGCTATGACATACACTGACCACCAGGGGGTGGCGAGGAACGAAGGGAGGCCCCAGCCAGCAGCTGGCAGCCAGGGAAGGAAAGCCCCAGCCGGCAGCCAGGAAAGGGAGGCCGCAGCCGACAGCCAGAAGGCCCCTATCAGCCCTGATTGCCAGCCAGGCCTAGGGACCTACCTGTGCACCAATTTCGTGTACTTGGCCTCTAGTATTTAATAATGTTAACACTGCAAACTTTATTCAAGTCCATATAAAGAACACTGAAAACTTTACTCAAGTCCACATATAGAAGAGCACACAAATGAGTAAACCATGGAATTTTCACAAAGTGACCACATTCGCATAACTACCACCTAGATCGGGTGTGGGGAACATCTGACCCAAGGGCCATATAAGGCCCGAGAAATCATTTGGTCTGGCCCTGCCAAGGCATTAGGGATAAGTTAATTAAACATTTAGCAGGCTAATTTTTAAGTTGATAATTTTGTATGGCCCTCGCATGATGTTACAAATATCCAAATGGCCCTTGGCAGAAAAAAGGTTCCCCACTCCTGACCTAGATGAAGGAACAGATCATTATTAGCATCTAACAATGCCTCTCATACCCCCTTCCCAGTCTCTACCACCCCACAAATTAGAATTCCAACTTCTAAAAGCGCAGATTAGTTCTACTATTTTTGAATTCTATAGAAATTAAATCATATACTTTAGTATCCAGCTTTCACTGCACAAGTTTGTGAGATTCATAACAAATAAACTCCTTTAAAAAAATAAAAAAGGCACATATGAAAACTTGATAGCCCAGACAAATTTCTGCTTTACAACCTTAACTCATACTCCTAATGGCAACATTTACAAATAAACTCTCCATCAAATTCTCATTAAAATTCTTCAACTCAAATCTGGCATTCAATATATAGCATTTTTTAAAAGGCTATAGATGGGGGGGGGAACACCTATATATTTTAAATTATTAAAGACATTTCTCTAGAATAGATTATCAAAGGAAAAACTTTTTTTTTTGGACTATTTCAAGCTTACAATCTTAAATGCAAATGGAAAAAAAAGTAGTAACATGCCTTCGTTGAGTGGTTCAGTTAGTTAGAGTGTCATTCCATATACCCAAAGGTTGTGGGTTCGATTCCCAGTCAGGGCACATACTAGGTTTTGGGCTCAATCCCCAGGAGGCAACCAAGCGATGTTTCTCTCACATGGATATGTATCTTTCTCCCCCCCGCCCCCCTTTTCCTCTCTCAAACGTAAGGTCGAGTGAGGATTTAAAAAAAAAACAAAACAAAACTAACAACATAGAGTATATTCTAGAAATTCCAGGCCAAAGTCGATTCCCAGCTGTGTTCAGTTTATCTATTCCTCATGTTGTTTCTGATGCCTTTACACAGACTCCAGATGCTGTGAATATACATGAGCAATGTGGGGAGCAGAGGGAAAGAAAATCTGGCAGGTCAAATTTGTGTTTTTAGCAAAAGTAGATGTCTCAGCAAACAGGAGATAATATTTAACAAACCAAAACATTTAAGATAAGATAATCAGATCTAACAAAATACCAACATTTGGAAATGAAAAATATTGATAAATGTTCTAAATCACACCACTATTTGTAAGTTTATGGAATGCAAATAAAAACAAAAATGCTTTCATGAGCCCTTAAATTTGGTTATCTGATTTATAATTTGTTATGTGTTAAAAATGATATATTTCCATAACATCCTATATTAATTCCTGAAAGAATATGTAAGTAAAATACATTCTTAATTCTCACCTGGTCAGTAACTACAATTCCTGTGGTGCTAAGATTCAATTTGTTGACTTTGACAAGTTTCTTCTTAAGTCAAGCTATTGCTAATTCTGGCAGTTATGATTTTTTTGAAGTTTTTTTTCTCTCTCCTAAGGAAAAAAAAAAAGTAAATGAAATGATATAATTTTGAGAACTAAAAAGGAAAATATAACAAGTACTTTACAAGAAGCAAAATTACTTAAAAACAACATAGAAACCAAAATTAAAATTTTAATTACCGTTTCCAGAAGGTATAGAATGAAATATCATCCTGGGAAGCTAGATAGTGTAGTGATTAATTCTATATCAAAATTTTGTTTCTAAGGATGTTTTTTTAAATTGTATGTATTTTTTATAACTTTATTGTTGACACTATTACAGAAGTCCCCATTCACCCCGCCTCGCCCACCTTTATTTTACCCAGCCCCCTTCCCCCTTCCCTCTCGCCATCACCACACTGTTGTCTGTGTCCATGGGTTATACATATATGTTCTTTAGCTAATCTCTTCACCTTCTTTTATCCATTCTCCCCCACCATTCCCCTCCCCTCTGAAAGCTGTTGGTCTGTTCCATGTATCCATGTCTCTGGTTTTATTTTGTTCATCAGTTTATTTTGTTCAATAGATTACACATATAAATGTGATCATATTGTAATAGTCTTTCTCTGACTAGCTTATTTCACTTAGCATAATAATCTCCAAGTCCATCCATAGTGTTGAAAAAGATAAGAGTTTCTTCTTTCTTTTTTTCAAAATGCATATTCCAGGGCCTTACCCCAGGCTCACTGCATCTTTTTCCCCCCAATATATTTTTATTTTTTAATTGTTGATAGTATTACAGATATCTCCCATCCCTCCCTCCTTTACCCCTCCTAGAATTTTATGTTTATTTTAAACCGTTCTAATTATATGTAAAAATTGACATTTTATGACTTTTAGTCTTTTGGGAAGTGTTTCAACAAACAAAGAGAAAATTTACTTAAATTTTTAAATAGAACAAAATTCATTTGATTGTGTAATTACCATATAGGTCCACTGCAACATTATTACAAATCTATGATACATTATGGAATCATTATGTTATTTGTCCTATATCTTGAAATTTGCTGTTCATTATCCTAGAAATTAAGTTCATTTCTTAATTCATTATTGCCAATTATGCCAAAAAGACTACAATAACATGACA
>NW_006293001.1:2395365-2397017 GCF_000327345.1 Myotis davidii | reverse complement strand
GATGTGTATTTTTGATATTTATTTTATATATTTAAATGCCATTTAACAAAGAAAAATCAACCAAAAAAATGAGTTCGCGTGTCATAGGTTCGCCATCATGGTATAAGCCATGAGTTTGGGGGGGGAGGAGGGGTCCTTTTGATAATCAGAACCAAAAAATTTTGTTGTAGGGGGCTGTCTTGTGTATTATAGGATGTTTAGCAGTACCCCTGACCTCAACCCACTAGATGTAATTGCACCTATCTGGTGGTGATAATAAAAAATGACTCCAGACATTGCCAAATGCACTCTGAAAAGGCAACATCACTCCCAGTTAAGAGCCACTAATATAAACCAAATCTCAGCTCGTGCATCTTCAGATGACAATACCCTAGATCAGTGGTCGGCAAACTCATTAGTCAACAGAGCCAAATATCAACAGTACAACGATTGAAATTTCTTTTGAGAGCCAAGTTTTTTAAACTTAAACTATATAGGTAGGTACATTGTTATTAACTTAATTAGGGTACTCCTAAGGCTTAGGAA
Source organism: Myotis davidii (assembly GCF_000327345.1). Classification (NCBI taxonomy): domain Eukaryota; kingdom Metazoa; phylum Chordata; class Mammalia; order Chiroptera; family Vespertilionidae; genus Myotis; species Myotis davidii. The sequence goes on along the minus strand of NW_006293001.1, from coordinate 2,396,492 downwards.
GAGCCACACTCAATCGGCCAAAGAGCCGCATGTGGCTCATGAGCCGCAGTTTGCCGACCACAGCCCTAGATTCATTTTCTCAAACTAAGAACCAATGAGTGCTGGAAACTGTTTGGGAGCTCTTCAAAAAATTCAACATAGAATTACCATATGACCCAGCAATTCCACATCCAAAGGCGTGAAAACAGGTCTTCAAAAGTACATGTACATGCATATGTATAGCATTTCTATTCACAATAGCCAAACAGTGGAAACAGTTCAAGTGTCAAAGAAAAAAATAAACAAATTCTAGCACTGTATATACAAGCAATGGTATGGAACATTATTCAGCTATAAAAAGAAATGAAATACTGATACATGTTACAATGTTGATGAAGCTCAAAACATTATGCTATGCGAAAGAAGCCATGTACAAAAGGTCACATGTTATATGATTCCATTTATATGAAATATTCAAAATATACAAATCCAGAGAGACAAACAGAGATTGGAGATTGCCAGGAGCTTGGTGAAAGGAGTAAAATGGAGAAACTACTGCACAGGTTTAAAGTAACAGATTTTACTTTAAAATGATGGAAATGTTTTGGAACAGGTAGGTGGTAGTTGCACAGCATTGTGAACGTACTAGATGACACTGAATTAACTAACTGTTCACTTTAAAATGGTTAGTTTTACATTATGTAAATTTCACCTCAATAAATTATTTCTTAAAAGGATAAATGAACAAACAACAGTATTTCTAAGAAAAAAAACAGAAATATGACATTTTCATCCAGTTAGGTACTCAACAAGGACTTTCTGACATACTATTTTACAAGAACCTGTTTTGCTAACAAAATGTATAATATATTCTTTTACCTTTTTAAAAAATATATTTTTGTATTGATTTCAGAGAGAAAGGAAAGAAGAAGTTAGAAACATCAATGATGGAGATAATCATTGATCAGCTCCTCCTGCACCCCCTTATTGGGGATTGAGCCTGGGCATGTGCCCTGACCAGGAATCGAACTGTGACCTCCCGAGCTCTTTTACCTTTTATGATGTTGATACAGTTCATATGTGAACAAATGCTGAAGTGTAACACAAAAGGAAACAGATAATGTAGTAATGGAAATCAATGATAGGAC
>NW_006293001.1:2390330-2394311 GCF_000327345.1 Myotis davidii | reverse complement strand
TGTTGCATGTGTATCTATGTGCATATATGATACATTATCATCAGTGGTTAAAAAAGAGAATGGTTGGCACCCAACCAGTGTGGCTCAGTGGTTGAGCATCAACCTATAAACCAAGAGGTTATGGTTTTGATTCCTGGTCATGGCACATGCCCGGGTTGTGGGCTGTATCCTTAGTAGGGGGTGTGCAAGAGGCAGCCAATCAATGGTTCTCTCTCATCATTGATATTTCCATCTCTCTCCCTTGCTCTCTGAAATCATTTAAAATATACTTAAAAAACAAACAAACAAAATTACTGGACATATTTCACGGCACTAAATGAATCACAATGGAGAGAAGGGATCTGCATTTTGAAGAATTTAGCAAAAGGATTCATAAAATTAAAGTGCTACACAATAAAAACATAAAATTCAAGTGTTACACTATAAAAGAGAATTCTTCCAATTCTTAGAAATAAAAGCAACATAAAAGGTCTATGGTTCTAAACCAAGTGTTTACACCTATCAAAAGTTGGAGGACTCAAGAGCTCATTCCTGATATGATTAACTTAAAATATGGTCAGATAATATGAATGAAGTGTTTAGTTACATGTATTATGCCACACATACAGTAATGTACACTAACTAGTAAAAACAGTACAAAGTATCATTATTTTCAAAAGGTTATTAATTTTCCATTTTTTCATCTTCTGAGTTAATATCTGATTAGAACTTGATATAGTTAATGTCCATGATGTATGTAATTAAAATACATCATTCCCAAATATTTATAGGAAGTTTATGGAACCATGAATGGACTTCAAAAAAACAGATCCTCCAAAACTATCTTAATCTTGATTAAGCATGTGATAATTTTTAAAAAATACATTATGATTGGTTTCAGAGAAGGAGAGGAAGAGAGAGATAGAAACATCAATGATATGAGAGAATCATTGATTGGCTGACCCCTACTGGGGATCGATTCCCACAACTCAGCCAGGTGCCTTGGCCGGAAACAAAACATGACCTCCTGGTTCATAGGTCGATGCTCAACCAAGCCAGCCAGGCAGCATGTGGTTTTTTATTTTTTACTTTTCAGCCGTCTCACAAGAGCCTCTGGTATCCTAATAATTCACAAAAGTCAAACAAAATCATGAAGCCCTTAGCTGTTTGGGTTTACTATTAAGTTTCTCATTTCCTTTTTTACTTCCTAACTCATGAAGTTAAATACTATTATTTCTCAGACTGATGCTAAATGCTTTTAAAACTACTCCACATTTGTGATCTCACTGTATTTCTAATTCCTCCACTCTGATTTGTGGAAAGTAATTAGGAACTTCTTTCACATTCTTAAGGGCTTTCTTCAGTGGAAGAAATACAAAGAGTCAACATTAAACTTAATTATATAAACAGGATTTCGAAAGCAACATTCTCCCCCTTCAGAACAGAGTGTGGATAGAATTATAAGTAACTCTTGTGGTGTCTCCTAATTACGGCATTCAAGTGAAACAGTTATTAAGTACTACTATGTTTATAAGGTAATACAAAAATAGAGCCACTAAGAAACTTAGTGACTTGCACTAAAAACAATTTACAGTCTACTTGGGGAGGCATGATATAAACACATGAAAAATACCTAAAGTGAAAGGACAGCAGAGTAGGAGAGCCTGAAAGGCTCTGCAGCCAATCAAACCTAGATTTGAATCCCGGTTTCAACACCTACTGATTACAGGATCTAGAACAAGATACAGTGCCTTCTTCTAGACCAGAGGTGGGGAACATCCAGTCCCCAGGCCGTATAAGGCCCTCGAAATAATTTGGTCTGGTCCTGCCAAGGCATTAGGGCTGAGTTAATTAAATGTTTGACCAAATATAGCAGGCTAATTTTTAAGTTGATAATTTTGTATGGCCTGAGAATGATGTTATAAATATCGAAATGGCCCTTGGCAGAATAAAGGTTCCCCACCCCTGTTCCAGACTGTAATTCAAATGGGACCACCTACCTTGCAAATCTGTTTCAAGAATAAATACAGCCCTGACCGGTTTGGCTCAGTAGATAGAGTGTCTGCCTGCAGACTGAAGGGTCCTGGGTTCGAATCCAGTCAATGGCATGTACCTTGGTTGTGGGCACATCCCCAGTGGGGGGTGTGTAGGAGGCAGCTGATTGATGTTTCTCTCTCATCTATGTTTCTAGCTCTCTTTACCTCTCCTGTCCTCTCTGTAAAAAATCAATAAAATATATTTTTTAAAAAAAAGAATACAGAGCACCTAACATAGTACCTGGAACATTATAGATACTCAATAACTTTGTTGTTTTTACTATATTATTATCTTTGAGCTGAAAAAGATTATTGAATCCAATTCTCACTTTCATGGGGACATGAAAGTGTCACAAAATGGAATATGAATGTCAAATAAGTACAAGAAAAAGGGTATTTGACAAGTTCACGAGTAAGAAACCACAGGAGAATCCAAGTAAGGCTTCCACAGGTGGACACTGATTTATGAAATGAACATTGCTTTCTATTGAAATTGGGAAAAAAATAAAAGCACCATTGCTTCTTGGTACTGATTTGCAAACAGGGGTTCTGAATTTGGAAACTAAACGCACAGTTTACACGACAAGTATAAAAAGAGAATGAACCCATGTCAGCGAAGTTAAAATCCAGCTTTTCCATTAGGACAGCAATACAGTATTTGCTAAACACCCAGAGCAAAAAAAAAAAAAAAAAAAAAGTCTCCTAAATTCAGCAGGTCAGGCTTCACTGAACGATCATGAAATCTTTCTCCCATTGGCCTGATGTAATTTTGTTCTGGGACAAATTTAAGACAATATCCAGGCTTTCCATTAAATACCACTTCACTAACCATATTGTAACTAGTTAATTCTGAGCGACTATGCCTTAATCTCTCCAAATGCACAAAACCCCACACACTTTGTTTGAACCATATAATGTAAACTTTGAAGGTTGGCAGGCTTACAGAAGGTCACCATTGTGTCAATCATCTCCACTAGAACTGTATTCAGTTCCTTTTTGTTATTTCAGCATTATCAGTGATTGTCTTGTTGCTGTCCTCATAAACATTTTAAGTCAGCAGCCCTAAAAACACACTTTTGTGAGCAGTGAAAAAAAAAATTCTTTTCACCCCATAATTATATTTCTATGCTAATTTTCAAAGCCTCTCTCTTTCCTGCCTCTCCCAAGAAACCTTTCTCAACTTTTGGTACCATCTTAATTTCAGAACTTCTACATCCGGTCACCAGGTCCAGATTCTGATTCTCACAAAAAGCTTACATTTTTCTTCTTTTGACTGAAATGAAGTGAACGTCCCCAGCAAAACTAAGAGGTAACACACAGAAGCTGATTTCTACTTTACTGAGAAACAGGAACTGTAACCAATTCCCCAACAGCTACTCATTGGAGGTTAAGTTAAAAGTAATTTAAAAAGCCGGGATAACCACACAATGTTTTGCAGATTTTCACAGTGAACCTCTGGGGTTTTTGTTTGTTTTTTGAAGGAATCTAAAAACCTAACACGAAGAGTCCGGGGCTACGGGAAGGACAAGTAAGTGATCAAGCCGGCATGCACTCAATTAGAAAATTAATTTTCTTCTCTCCTTTGTCTGCCCTGTCTGCTTTCCCAAACAGGAGTAACTACCCATGGGGCACCCAGCAGACCCTGAGCACCGGTCCTCCGCGTCCAGTACGGAGAGGTCCCAGGATGCGGATACGGGGGCCGGAACACCGGGAGAGGAGGGAACACCAGACCTAACTCTGCCCCAGGCCCGAGCAGCCCTTCGCAAGGGCCCGGGCCTCCCGCGGCGCCTCGGCCGGGCAACGTGACTCAGGAAAGCGCGGGGTGGCCGCGGCCTAGCGCGCTGTCTCCGCGGCCTCCGGGCCCGGCCCCCTCCCCGTCTTACCTGGGGGCGGGCGGGGGTCCGCGGCCTGAACCCTGGTCTTCCCGCGGCGGTGACGCGGCAGCGGCGGTGGGTCAGAATCGGCC
>NW_006293001.1:2377337-2390022 GCF_000327345.1 Myotis davidii | reverse complement strand
GACAGCCTCTCTCTCCCCGACCTCCGAGCGCCCCCGGATCTGGGATGCCGGGTTCCCAGCCCGGAGGGGGCGGGCGGGGGAATGGAAGTGCAGGAGGGCGGAGGGCGGAGCCTCGCCGCTCCGCGTCCACCGCGGTCCTCCTTGAACACTAAACGCTTCACTGGGTCATCCGAGAAGCAAACGAGAAGGAGGAGGGGTGTGAAAAGAAGAGGAATCGGGCAGAGGCCCATTTCCGTAGTGCCACCTACCCCCTTGTCTTCACCGCGTTGCAAGGATTGGATTTCAAGGAAAATCAACGTTTTACCAAGTATTAAAGCCACTTATTTTATGCTCAGTTGAATTGGCAGGGCTTAAGGAATCGTTTACTCGTGTTTCTCCGTGTAATTTGCATGAACAACAATGTTTTATCCATTTATCTGATTTGTGCTAGGTTTTAAGCAAAAACGCCCAAGAAATGTTCACCAAGCTCCACTCACTTGGTCAAATAATAAGCATCTTTGAAACATTCCTAAGCCAAGAATGGTGATGAATTTACTGGGTGGAGGGGAAGAAGGGGTTATGGCATCTAAATTCAAAGCTGTTTGAGTGGTACAATTACATAGAATTTCCCTCTCAAAGATGCTCCGTCTCTATCTAAAAAAATACATAGATGATTTAAGCGTAGGTAATATTAATTATATTTGGATCCTCATCCTTATGTTTTCCCCAAAACCTATTCCTCTTCTGTTTACATTTTGGGTGAATGAACCCATCCTTAACCCGTTTCCTAATTCAACTTGAGAGCAGACACTTCCCTCTTACTTACATGTTCCCACTGGCTTTCCAATTTATCACCCTAGAAGTCATGAAGAGTTTAACCTGTAAAATAGCTTTCCCAATCCACCACTCCCCTCTCTTCATTCTCTCTACTTCATCCTTATCTCAGGCCTTCATCACTCTTTTCCTATCATGCTGCAATAATCTCCTTGATCTCCCTGTCTCCAGTCTGTCCCCCTTCAATTCATTCTCCACTTGGTTGGCAAAGATTTTTTTCTGGCTGTGCAAATGCAGTCATGCCCCTTCTTGGCTAAAACCCTAACCAGTGGTTCTCAACCTTCTGGCCCTTTAAATACAGTTCCTCATGTTGTGACCCAACCATAAAATTATTTTCATTGCTACTTCATAACTGTAATGTTGCTACTGTTATGAGTCGTAATGTAGATACCTGATATGCAGGATGGTCTTAGGCGACCCCTGTGAAAGGGTCGTTCGACCGCCAAAGGGGTCGCCACCCACAGGTTGAGAACCACTGCAACCCTAACCCATAACATCCAATAAAAGATTAAAAATCTTCCAACTTTTTTTGGAGCACCATTGCTCCACCCACTCTAAGGTATTTAGCTGGGATGAGATGTCCGAAGGAACTTTTTAAAAGCTCTGACATATTCCTGGGAATCTGGAAGGAAATATACATGCTTAGCACTAGAAAGACCGAAATTTAGTATATACCTATATTGCCCAAAAGCAGTCAGAATGACTGCATTGTGAAAGAATAATATCGGAGCACTCTTCACTTATGTTCCTTAGCTTTTCCAATTACTCACTTCTATTCGACATTTCTTTCATGAATTTAGGGCGCAAAAGAAATAAAATAAACAACTTATTAGAACAAGTATCACTGCATAAAGATTCAAATAACAAGTACTAGTTTAGCTTATTGAGCAACTGCAACTTATCAAGTATTGACAATTTATCATGTACTTGTATGTTATCATGTGATGGTAATCGCAAGCAAAAGAAATAAAATAAACAACTTATTAGAACAAGTCTCACTGCATAAAGATTCAAATAACAAGTACTAGTTTAGCTTATTGAGCAACTGCAACTTATCCAGTATCGACAATTTATCGTGTACTTTTATGTTATCATGTGACGGTAATCGAAAAAAAATGAAAACTGTTATTTCAATACAGAGCCGAACTGGTCATATAAGAAATTTACTCAATTCAATAATAAGAGTCATTTGATTATTTAAAATTCCCCCCCCCCCAGGCAGTCAAAATGACTGCTTTTGGGCAATATAGGTATAACACATATATATATATACCGGAAATGAAGGAGGGGGAGGTAACTACAATTATTAATAAACGCATTTATATGTTGTATAAAAAGTCACAAAATTCTAAGAAATTCTGTCATTATATACATCATTGTTTTTCTAATTGAAATTAAAAAGCAATCAAAATGACTTCCTTGGGCAATCTAGTGTTAGGGCCATTTGATTGCTCAGGAAAGACCTGAGAAGGCCTTAAGCTTTCACTTCTGCCCTTTAGGCTCTATATAAGTAAGAAGTAAAGACTAAGGTAGAGTTGTAAAGTCCTTGGCTGAGTGTGGAAGGCATGCCCCAACACACATATAAGATCCCTGGCAGAGACTGGGAGACTAATTAGTTGAAGATATTTTAAGGAGATCTTTGGACAGTCATCAGATGACCATTAAGCTAACTAAGCAAAGACTTCAGTGCTTACAACAAAGAACACAGACTTGAAGGAATGAATTCAGAAAAGTCACTAAACCAACAACTATTAGAACAAACAGAAACAACAAAAATCCTGGGGAGAGAGTAGAATTTGATTTCCTGAGTTGCCATATTTTATTATTTTAAATGTCCAGTTTTCAAAATAAAAGTATTGAAAAAGTATGATACTTACAAAAAAACAAAACAAGAATATAATGCCCATACTTAGGAGTAAAAGCAATCAGTAGGAACTATCCTTGAGAAAGCTCATACATTGGACTTATTAGATAAAGACTTTAAATAAGATATTGTAACTATGTTCATAATGCTAAAGGAAACCATGTCTAAAAAAAACTAGAGGAAAATATGAGAAGTGTGTTTCACCAAATAGATAATATTAATAAAGAGATAGAAATTATTTTTAATAACAACAGTGTAAACATAAGTTTTGGTTTGGTGACAAACCAAAGAATTCACATGACTCACTTATTATGATATTCACTTTATTTTGCTGATCTGGAACTGAACCCACAAAACTCCAAGGTATGCCTGTAGAAAAGAGAATAAAGAAATATAAGCAGAGCCTCAGAAGCCTGTGGGACACGATCAAGCATACCAACATATGTATGATGGGAATCTTAGAAGGATAGGAGGAGATTAAGCAGAAATAATGGTCAGAAAATTCCCATATTTAATGAAAAACAATCTATACATCCAAGAAGCTTAAAACGCCAAGTGAGATACACTCAAAGAAACCCACACTTAGACCCATTATAATCAGCCTGCTGAAAGCCAAAGACAAGGAGAGAATCTTGAAAGTGTCAAGAGAGAATCTACTTACCACATATTTATCAGTAAGATTAACAGCCAAAGCTATGGAGGGAGAAAACAGTAGGGTGACATTCAAATACTGAAGGAAAAGACTTTCAATGAAGACTTTTATATCCAAACACTATCCTTCAAAAATGAAGAAATTAACACATTCCCAAAATGTATGTATAAATAAAATTAGAGAGAATTTGTCACTAGGAAAGTTGCCCTCCAAAAAATACTAAAGGGGGTCCTTTAGGCTGAAATGAAAGGACACTAGACAATAACTCAAACCCACAAGAAGAAATAAAGGATACATGTATAGGGTACTACATAAGTAAATATAAAAGACAGTACAAATATGTTTTTGTTTGTAATTCATTTTTTTCTCCTATATGATTTAAAAGACAACTACATAAAGCATATTTATAAATCTATGTTGATGGGCATATAATGTATAAAGATATAATTTGTATTATAATAACAGCATAAAGGAGGGGAAAGAGAATGAAGCTATATAGTAGCAAAGTTTTTCTGTACTACTAAAGTTCAATTAGTATTAATCCGAACAATCTATAATGATAAAAGCATAATATGCTAATTAGACCGGACAAAACTGGGGCTGCAAGGGAAGCCCAGGTCCCGGATGCTAGAGGGAAGCCAGTGCTGGCAGCTGGGGGAAGGAAGGCCTACTCTTGCACGAATTTCGTGCAGCAGGCCTCTAGTCCTATATAATAAAAGGCTAATATGCAAATCGACCCAATAGCAGAACAACTGGTTGCTATGACACACACTGACCACCAGGGGGCAGACGCTTGATGCAGGAGCCAGGCTCACAGCTGGCAAGCGCAGTAGTGGTGGTGAAAGCCTCTCCTGCCTCCATGGCAGCGCTAAGGATGTCCAACTGCCAGGGAGCGGGCCTAAACTGTCAGTCAGACATCCCCTGAGGGCTCCTAGGCTGCAAGAGGGCGCAGGCTGGGCTGAAGGAACCCCCCCCCTCAAGTGCACGAATTTTGTGCACTGGGCCTCTACTATTGTTATAATTGGTAATTTTAATCCCCGGAGCAACCACTAAGAAAATATTTAAAATATAGATAATAAAATAAATAACAGGAAGTTAAATTGGTACACTACAAAGTATGTATTCAACACAAACGGCAGCAGTAATGGAGGAATAGAAAAAAAATGTACAAGTTTAAAACATAAATTACAAAATAGCAAATGTAAATACTACTTTATTAGTAATTACATTAAGTGTAAAGATTAAACATTCCAATTAAAAGGCAGCAATTGGCAGAATAGGTTAAAAAAAAAAAGATTGAACTATGTGCAGTCAACAAGAGACACAATTTAGATTCAATGACACAAATATATTGAAACTAAGAGTATAAAAAAAATATATACCATACAAACAGTTAACAGTAATGGTATAACAACTTCGAAAATTGTTCTGGTATTTTTTTAAAAAGTTAAAAACACAATTACCATTTCACCTAGCAACTCCATTTTATATATTTACAAAAAATAAATAAATGTCCCATCTCCTATGCCCACATTTCACCCACCTTTTTGGAGCGTGGTCAGTTAATAGCAGCCAGGTGTATTACCCTACAATCAAACTCTATCATCCCTGTTTTACTTAACTGCCTTCCCATCTAAACTTTTTTTAAAAATTAGTGTTGTGCCCTAACCGGTTTGGCTCAATGGATAGAGCGTTAGCCTCCAGACTGAAGGGTCCCAGGTTCAATTCCAGTCATGGCATGTACCTTGGTTGTGGGCACATCCCCAGTAGTGGGTAAGCAGGAGGCAGCTGATAGATGTTTCTCATCAATATTTCGAACTCTCTATCCCTCTCCCTTTCTCTCTCTAAAATAATCAATAAAATATTTTTTTAAAAAATGTTTATTTGTTAAATATGTTTTAATTATTATTTTTTTAATCCTCATGCATGGATTTTTTTTCATTGATTTTTAGAGAGAGTGGAAAGTAAGGAGGGGGGAGAGAGAGAGAGAGAGAGAGAGAGAGAGAGAGAGACATTGATGTGAGAGAAACTCATTGATTGATTGCTTCCCGAATGTGCCCCAACTGGGGCGGGAATGGACCCTGCAACCAAGGTACTTGCCCTTGACTGGAAATCGAACCTGCAACCCTTTGGTGAGCAGGCTGATGCTTTATCCACTGAGCAACACCAGGGAAAGGGAGAGGGATAAAGAGCTAGAAACATTGATGAGAGAGAAACATCAATTGGCTGCCTCCTGCATGCCTGAGCCTGCAACCAGGGCATGTGCCCTGACCAGGAATTGAACTGGTGACTTCTTGGCTCAACCACTGAGATACCCCAGTTGGGCCCCATCTAAACTTTAAGCTTGAGAACAGAGATCATGGCCTGGGCACAGAATGTACTAAAAATTAAAATAATAGTTATCCAAGTACTTTTGCTTACTAAGTTTAAAATTGATTTTTAGAAAGAGAGAAAGGAAGGGGGGAGAGAGAGAGAGAGAGAGAGAGAGAGAGAGAGAGAGAGAGAGAGATGTGAGAGTAGTACATCATTTGGCTGCCTCCTGCACGCCCTGCAGGGGACTGAGCCCACAGCCAGGCTTGTGCCCTGACCAGGAATGGAAATGGCAACCTTTTGGTGCACTGGATGACGCTTAAACAACTGAGCCACACTGGCCAGGGCCAGAAACATTTTAAATCCAGATACAGCCCCTCTCGAAATAATCAATTCTTTAAAAATAAACAAATAGGCAAATTTATGGAATTTGAATGACCACTTATCTGATATGAATATTACATGCTAATGCTTAAAGCATTCATTGGGTAACTCCCATTGTGCCTTTGTATGCAATTATGATACGTTTGATATGCTTCCTAGAATTATAAATTGCCAAAAGTTCACATTATTGAATATGTAATATATACATTGTGTCAGAGAAACTTTTCTGTTCATTTGGTATCTTCTGAACCTGACAGGTTTGTTCAATGAATGACTATCTCTAGCTTAGTAGCATTACTAACATACCCGCTCAAATTGCATTGACCTTATAAAAATTTCCTCCCATTTTTAAAGAGCATTATATGCATATACATATAATTTCTTTTATATACAAAGTCTGACTATGTGTCTAATACGATATTGCAACAGTAAATTTTTCAAATAGCCCAGCTTTACAATTATGAATCTCAGAAGAGGGCTGTTGCCATTTGAATTTTTAAGAAATGCTTGGAAAGAATTTAAGAAACACTTTATTTTCTGTTCAAAATTCAAAATCAGTTTTAATTGTTATACCTAATTATAGTTTTTGAATTATGCAGTTTCTGAGTATTATAAATAAATACAGATCTAACACAAGAAAAAGGAAAAATAAGAAAATATTTACTTTTTAAAGTACAGTGAATTAATTTAATGTATAAGACCAATAGAATAATTGTTACTTCTGCCAGATGGTATTTTACATTTTGATAAAAAGATATATTCTTAATGATATATGTCAAGAAAAAGCGACCATATGTTGTTAAATTCTTCCAATTTGTCATTTAATTTAAAAGGCACTACTGATATTGCCATAAAATTTTTGATGATGTGGCCTGAGTATCCTTAGTGTCAATAAAATTTAATCTTCTCAAATAATTTTCTTAGTTCTCTGACTTTTGAGAAAATAATTTAACGAAGAGTTTTCTTATCATCTATTAAGAAGCAATAGCATAACGAGGCTAAATCAGAATCTAGAGTCTACATTCCACTAGCTATTAGGTAAAAATCATAACCCCTGTTTTCCAGAAGCTTCTAAAATGTAATTTACTGTATTCTAGCAAAGTAAATACAATATACAGAGTAACTCAAATGATTCCAAATTGATGTAGCTTAAGTTCAGAAACCCAGTATATTATTATTAAGGTTTAAAAAGTGAATTATTATAAAATAATTTTGCACATTATGAAATGTTAGATATGTGCAACTACAAATAAGGACTAACTTTAAAAAGCCTTATGGAGTCCGCCCCATGTGGCTCAGTGGTTGAGCATCAACCTATGAACCAGGAGGTCATGGTTCAATTCCCAGTCAGGGCACATGCCAGGGTTGCAGGCTTGATCCCCAGTAGGAGGCGTGCAGGAGGCAGTCGATCAATGATTCTCTCTCATCACTGACGTTTCTATCTCTCTCTCTCTCTCCCTTTCCCTTCCTCTCTGAAATCAATAAAAATATATATATTTAAAAAAAACACCTGATAGAAAATATCATTCAGTCTAAAAAGGAAAAAGGAAATTCATATTAGATGATTATTAAAACAAAGATTTTGCAATAGTTCTCCCTTATCTGTTTTGTTCTCCCCTGTTTCAGTTACCCATGGTCAACCACAGTGTGAAATATTAAATGAAAAATCCCATAAGTAACCAATTCATAAGTTTTAAATTGCATGCCATTCTGAATAGCATGATGAAATCTCTTGTCATCCTGTTCTGTCCGGCTGAGGATGTGAATCATCCCTTTGTCTCGCGTATCTGTGCTATATAGGCTACCTGCCTAGTGGACTTCATCAATGCCTACATCACTCACCTCACTTCATTTCATCATGTGGCATTGTACCATCTCACATCATCACAAGAAGAAAAAAGTAAATACGAAACAATAAGATATTTTGAGGGAGGGAGGGAGAGAGAGAGAGAGAGAAATCACACTCACAAAATTACAGTTTATTGCTATAATTACTCTATTTTATTATGAATTATTATTGTTAACCTCTTAATGTGCCTAATTTACAAGTTAGCTATGCATGTTTAGGGAGTTAGATCCTCCTGGCTTCCTGTCCCTGCTTTCTTCCCTCTGTTGGCTTCTTCGCTGCAGTTTCCTTTGCCAGGTCCCCTTCCCTTCTGATCTCAAAATATCCAATTCCCTCAAATCTTCCCATTCTGCCCTTTCCTTTTTGTTATCCTATATAATAAAAGCCTAATATGCTAAGTGCCCAGTCATCCAGTCGTCCGAGTGTCTGGTCATCCATTCAACCAATCAAAGCGTAATATCCTAGTGATGTGCTAAGGCTGCTCAACCACTCACCATGACATGCACTGACCACCAGGGTCAGACTGTTGACTGGTCGACCAGTCACTGTGACATGCACTGACCAGTAGGTTAGCCTGCTGCTGGAGTCTGGCCAATTGGGACTGAGCAAGATGGGCCTAACACACCCTGGAGCCCTCCCACAATCCCTCACTGGCTGGCCAACCTCCCATGTCCTCCTCTGGCCCCGATCGTGTACCGGTGGGGTCCTTTGGCTTGGCCTGAGCCCTCTCACAATACAGGACCCCCTCAGGGGATGTCAGAGAGCCAGTTTCAGCCCAGTCCCTCAGGCCAGGCCGAGGGACCCCACTGGTGCACAAATTCGTGCACTGGGCTTCTAGTATCAAATAATATTCCAATATATTGTTCAAACTTTCTCATTGCTCTGCATCATCTCTAACCTTAAATTTTGTTAGACTTAATTTTTTCCAATCTAGTAGGAATAAACATTATTTTTACTTTAATTTGAATGTTTCTTATTACTAAAAAAGTTGAACATCTTTCCTATGTTCACTGTGATTTAAACTTTTTATTTTTTCTGAAATGCCAATTCATGACTTTGGCACATTCTTTACAATGAAGTTATTTATCCTTTTTTGCATACTTTCAAACTCTTCATTTTGTACTTCAGTAAAATGAAAACCAAAGAGTATACATGGAATAGGATAGGTCATGTAGCAAGTTAGTAACTAAGTCAAAATTTGTAGTAGCCAGTGATTTTGTGTGTGGAAAAGCAACTTATGTGCATCCAAAGTCATTTCTGTCTATGTTACAATTTTATTTTTCTAGAATGGAAACAAGTATATTATTAGATTTCTATGAGTTTAGATTGCATGTGGTCACCTCCTTTCTGAGCCAGGCAGGTATATGGGCTCAGTTGTCCACTGACATTGGAATGCTGCTACGCCTCAAGGTAAACCTTGGGAAGTCATAGGCCTGTTCATTATATTTGCAAATAACATAGGAAATTTGTTAACAACTATCCTGAAAACTCCAACTGGGAGGATGAAGTGGGGGAAATGTATAATATAATGAAGTCCCCCAGTTGAGACTCATCTTTCCACTCATTGCAATCTATGTGGTCATTGTGTAAAATGATTGAGAGGCAAAATCAACATACAATGTATTTCTCATTGTTTATCATGAGAACCAGGTGGTGCAAAATGTCCATGAACATTTTTTGCATTAATAGGTATATAGTTATTTTGATGTGTACTAGAAAAATACATAAAGAGCACATCAAAGGCTGGTGATTTAATGTCCATGGTTTCTTTTTTTAAAATATATTCTATTGATTTTTCAGAGAGGAAGCGAGAGGGATAGAGAGCCAGAAACATTGATGAGAGAGAAACATCGACCAGCCGCCTCCTGCACACCTCCCACTGGGGATGTGCCCACAACCAAGGTACATGCCCTTGACTGGAATCGAACCCAGGACCCTTCAGTCTGCAGGCCAACGCTCTATCCACTGAGCCAAACCGGTCAGGGCTAATGTCTATTATTTCTTAAAACAAGACTTAATTTTTAAAAATCATCTATTTAAAAATATATATAAAGTAAATAATAACAAATAGTATGTGGGCAGGGAAAATTGTGAAAATAATGCAGAAATAATCCAACTTTTTGGAATACTGGACTATGATTTTGATCATAGGTAAATCTGGATTTATACATTGACTCAATGAAAGTTATTTACCTCTCTTGGCTGAATTGGTTAGTATATTAGCTGCTTTAGCAAAGACCCAAATAGTAATTGCTTAAAAAAGTTATAACATTTCTCTATCTCACATGAAATTTCAAGGTGGTGAGAGGGTCAGGGTGGCACTGCTCCATGAAGTTGTCCAGGAGCCTGGGGTCCTCCTACCTAGCTGCTCCCATCATCCTCTCTCACAACAGCATGTCGGAAGGGGAAAGACGAAGTATGGGCATGTAGCTTTCTACTAAGCATGAGCTAGAACTTACACATATCACTTTTGTTTACAATCTAACTTAACTGCAAAAGGTACTGTCATATCTAATAGAAAAGAAGAAAACAATGGAACTGAAGACATTGTACATCAAACAGCAAAGGAAAAGGAACCTGGAGCGATCGAAAACAAATAAGGAGAATCCTCTAGTTCCCCCAGGTGTCCTAGCTTATGCCTGGAGAAAGTTTCCAAGCCTCAGCACGGAAGGGAGAACACAGAGGTCTATCTGAATTGAGGAGTGAAAAATCAGACGGAGGCCGAAAACCAGGACGACAGGCTTTATTAGAGGAGAAGCACCTGCCGGGCTGTCCCGCAAGGGGAGGACAGCAGCACGTGCAGGGGTGGGCACGCCTTTTGAGGGGCGGAATGGGAAGGGGTGGGGGGCTTAGTGTACTCGGCGCACACTGATTGGTGGCTTACTGCATTGTCCATATAGGACAAGGGCTTAGGGTATTTGGCAGGTGTGGATTGGTGGTCCAATGTATAGTCCATATAAGGTACCTGGTTAGTCACTCAGGTATTTCTGGGCTGCAGGTTATGGCATACTCTGCCCACCAGTTGGGGGAAGGGAGGATCTATCAAGGAGACAGAGGTGGGAGTCTGGGGAAGCCCTGCTGCTAGAATTCACAGGGCAGAGAACTAGAGAGGAGAGACATGCAGAGGGAGACTGCCAGAGATCTTCAGAGAGATCCCTTGAGTTCAGTGGTGATCAGTGCAATGTGTGTGACTGGAGAAAGAACTATGTAAAAGGAGAGGGAATGGTGACTGGCTGGTAGGAACCAGAAATAATACTTGTTTCCAGTACCATTTGAGCACCAAGTAGGGTATGCTTCAGTAATGGGGAATAATGATCCCTAGACTAAATGCAGGTCTGGCCCTGATTTAAAAAATTAAAGCAAGACTCCAAAAGATCAAAGTGTTTCTAAGTTACTGAACCAGATTCAATATTAAGATTTTCCCCAAGCTGATTCTAAAATTCAAATGGAAATGCAAAGGACTTAAAATAACCAAAACAACTCTGAAAAAGAAGAACAAAATTGAAGGACTTCCATGAGCAGACTTCAAGACTTATACAGCTGTAATAATCCAGATTGTGGTATTTGACAGTTCCAGAAAGAAATCGCATTTCCATTTCTTACTTATTTTGGGCAAGTTACCTAAAGTCTATAAGCTTCAGTTTTCTTTATCTGTAAAATAACAATATTAATGCCTTACAGGATTAGGTGACTAAATGAAATAGTATACAATGCATTTAGCACAGTACTGGACCTGTAAAAAGAATGTCAGCTTTTATGATCCACTTAACCTCAGGCTCCATAGGATAGAGACTGTATCTGCTTATCACTGTATCTTGGAGCCTTAGAAGGAAACTGAGATTCAACTATCTCAAGCAAAGAGTTAACAAGAAACCAGTTAACTAGCTAGTTTAAAAGCTTTAGATATTATTAAATTGACAATTAGCTCCTACTTGAAGTGTAAAGATATTAGTGACTCATGGGTTCGGACTTACATAAAGCTCTGAACCTTTTATAAGAAAACTTGATACATTTACAAATATGAAAATCAGATCAAAATGTGTCAAGTATCAGAAAATGTTGCTCCAGTTAAACTTCAAAAGCTTGCTTGGCCTCTAATGAGGTAACTTAAACAAGATCATCTTTGTTGGATGATATTAATTGGGTCTATAAAGAACCCTATTATTATAATCTAACTACTTTTATAATGAACTTACTTGATTTGTAGATTAGTTCACTAGAAACCCTTTTCATCTTTATATTAGTTTTCTTAGCATTTTGTGATTTTTTAATAATTATTGTATGTTTAATAGTTAAGCAATAAGCTTAATGCTTTAAAATGTGAGTGCAATAAATTAATTTCCTAACAATTTGGGTGAAAATGAGCTCATTCGTGGAGAGGATTTAATATTCATTGACAAAATGACAAGAGAGATGGTCACATTTTAAATAGACCTCAGCCACTGAGTTAAAGGTTCAAGAATGGTAATTCTGAGACATTAGATAACTTAAGAATTAAATGAAGGGGAGAAACAAAGATGGCGGCATAGGTAAACACCAGAAATTGCTGCCTCCCACAACAACTTCAAAAATACAACTAAAAGACAAAATGGACATCATCCAGAACTACAGGAAGGCTGGTTGAGTGGAAATTCTACAACTAGAAGGAAAGAGAGAAGCACACTGAGATTCAGAGGAGGTGCGGAAGTAAAGTGCAGAGGTACAGAGGCGCACGTGGCAAGGGCTGGCAACTGAGGACACAGCTGTCTTTTTTAATTGGGAGGGAGTCACAAGCTCCTGACTGCTCTGAACTCCAGTTACGGGAAGTCTCTGGGGC
>NW_006293001.1:2363195-2375761 GCF_000327345.1 Myotis davidii | reverse complement strand
GCACAGTGGGAGGGGTAAGGCAGTGGGTGTGGTGGGAACTGGGTGGAGGAGAGCTTTGGGGGGAAAAAGGAGGAACAACTGTAATAATCTGAACAATAAAGATTTAATTAAAAAAAGAATTAAATGAAGGGCAGTTTATTTTTCTTCACTAATTTTTTACTTTATGTTTCAAAACAAAATTGGGCCAATGATGCTTAACAGAGCAATTAAACTATTAATTGTTCTGACCAAAAGCAGTTAAAAATAATATTCACATAGAACACATCAAATCTTTTATTGATGATAGCATATATGTAACTTTATGACACCAGTATACAAAAAGGCTCCCTAGGGTTGTAGTACTAACCATGGTATCGATGGCACAGAATTGCCTCAAAGATGACATCTTCTCAAAATAAAATACTTTGGAAATTTGGCATTACGCCAATTTTCATTAGGTTGTAAAATGTTTCTAATGAATTTTTCATTGTTTAGAGAAATTTAAAAATAACTCTAAAAGCAACATATACACTGTATATTTCTTTGCATAGTCTAGTCAATTTTTTCTAACTTGCACACTTCTAGACTCTATAGTGCTATCATAAGTAACTAAATAACTAATAATGGAACACATGCAAAAGATTTAAAACCAGTCAAAACTACTAAGAACTAAACAAACTGAAAAAGTCAATAGGCTATTTATTTAATTACGGCAAAAGAGGATTTAGTTCAATGGCTAGTGCAGTGTTTCATTTAATGTTAACAAAGGGTACTAAAAAGAAAGAAAGAAAGAAAGAAAGAAAGAAAGAAAGAAAGAAAGAAAGAAAGAAAGAAAGAAAGAAAGAAAGAAAGAAAGAAAGAAAGAAAGAAAAGAAAGAAAGAAAAGAAAGAAAGAAAGAACAGCACGCCTGGACCACAGTAAGGGACTAACTTGGTGACTTTAAATTGTTTAACTGCTCTGGGTGCACAACTGGAGAGTGGTTCTCAACTTCTTCCTCCTCTTCTTTTTCTTATCCTAGTGTTAGAACCCTTTGTCAAATGGTGCCTGACATGGAGCATCAATATACAAAGCGGATAAATGCAGAACGGCTTGTTGAGGTGGTGGACGGGCCACCCTGGAGGTCTCTGCAGATTTGTGTATGCTATTTTTTACTGTATAAAAGTTCTTTTTTTAAAAAGTCTGACGACGTTGCTTTTGTTTCTGGGTTGTATATACTCAGGAAAAGGATTTTACAGCAGAAAAATTATTTTAAACACTCATAGCTACCTTCTTCAAAGACTATTACATGCAAAACTTGATCTATCTGGATTTTACTTTCATGTAAGGAGTAACTTAGATCTCCAAATTCACATTTTCCAATATTACTACCTAATTGTTCTTCCATTTATTATTTTCTCTTTATCCTATTGATTTGAAAGGTCACCCTTCTCCTATAATAAATTCTCACATATCATCAAATTGGTTTCTAGTTTTTGATACTTTAGTTTTAGGGATGCTTCTATCTCTCCATATCCTTTACCTATTGCCAAGAACAAATATTATATTATAGTCCTTATTTTTTAAACTATAAAGACTTTAAGTTCTGTATATTGATTTTTAGCATTATGTATATCTTTTCATGCCACACTTACTATCCTTTATTGTCAACTGTGTAAAAAATACTGACATGCATTGCAATGATAACCAAATAAGACATATAAAAATCACCAGCATAGTGGTTAAGAGCATGAATTCTGAAGCCAGAATGGGAATAATTATGCTACTTATCCAATGGAGCTGTTGTGAGAATTAACTGTCTTAATATTTGTAAAACACTTAGTTATTATAATTATGCATATAATCTACAGATCAATTCATTTAGCTAGTACATTATACATTTAACCTTTCTTAAAGTCACTACTACCCTTATTTCTTAACATAACTTTTTAACTTATCAATGTATATATTTAGTCAGCATTTTTCTCATTTCTCCCACACCAAGGATCTTAAGACACTTGAACTCCAATAAACTCCTCTTTCATCTTCCATATTATTATTGTCCAGTTCTATCTTCCATTCAATATTCTCATAATCATTATACTTATTTTTTCAATTCAATGTTAGGCTTATCCACATGGTATCCATAATCAATATTCAATATAGTTTTTCTTAAACTCTATTTGTGTTTATTTTTCATTTTATTCCTCCTATTTTTTTTATGTCGACCTGCCTTCACCATCTTCAACTTCTTCCTTACTTTGTAATATTCATTAGTCTCAATTCTTTTGGAATTAAATAAATAATTTTCAGTTTAATCTGTACAATTTAAAATTTTGTTTTAAACATTAAACAAAACCTTTGGATGTAGTCTGTTCCATATTGTCCTAATCCAATAACAAAACAATTGCCCTGAAACTGTCACCTTTTGCCACTAGATGGCACCTATGTCTAAATAACACAATCTTGCCCTAGCCGGTTTTGCTCAATGGATAGAGCGTAGGCCTGCGGACCAAAGGGTCCTGGGTTCGATTCCAGTCAAGGACACATACCTTGGTTACAGGCTCTTCTCTGGCCAAGGCCTAGTTGGGGCTTGTGAAGGAGGCAACCAATCGATGTGTTTCTCTCTGTTTTTCCCCTTCTCTTCCACTCTCCCTAAAAATCAATGGAAAAAATATCCTCAAGTGAGGATTAACAAAATAAATAAATAACACAAACTTTACTCTTTAAGTTAAACTATTTAGAAATGACCTTGTCTTCCCTTGAGGTAAATCCTGCCAGTGAATTTTAATAATAGATAAAATTTATCTTTTTAAGACTTAAAGATTTGTTAATTTTAGACAATTTGAATTAAAATCTTTCTAAATTTAGTTATACGTTTCTCTCCCTTAAACTAGAGCATAATAAACCTGTCTCCTGATGATTTTCAGTAATCATTATAAACAGCAACTTATAATAATACACAAGATTATTCTAGGGTTTGATCCTACAGTAAACAGTCCCAGAGAAGTATGCTTTTAAAGCTTACTTTTTACAGGATTTTAGTCTAATCTAATATTTTGAGACTTGTATATTTAATAAGCATTTTTTTTCTTTCCAAATATTACTTTTTATTTTTTAAATTTATCTTTATTGTTGAAAGTATTAAAGCTGTCCCCTTTTCCTGTTGTTGTTTTTTCCCATTGATCACCTCCACCCCCACCTGCCCCTCCCAAGCCTTCATCACACTATTGTTTGTGTCCAAGGGTTATGCATATATTCATATAAATTCCCTGTTAATCTCTCTCCCTCACCCCCACAAGGTATGGTCAATTACCATGTTTGTCTATTATTAGATAGGATTTCAGGTTACTTAGGCATGTATTCCCAGAAATGGGATGGCTGGGTCAAAAGGCAGATCCATTGTTACAATGTTTTGAGGAAACTCCTTACTGTTTTCCATAATGGCTGTACCAAACCTGCATTCCCACCAGCAGTGTACTAGGGTTCCCTTTTCTCCACATCCTCACCAACATTTGTCATTTGTTGATTTGCTGATGATAGCCATTCTGACAGGTGTGAGGTGATACCTCATGGTCGGTTTTTTTTGCATCTCTTGGAGGATATGTAACTGAGCATTTTTTCATATGACTCTTGGCTTTCTGTATATCTAATTAGGAGAAGTGTCTATTTAGGTCCTTTGCCCATTTTTTAATTGGGTTGTTTATCTTCCTTTAGTTAAGTTTTATCGGTTCCTTATATATTTTGGAAATTAACCCCTTATCAGATGTATCATTGGCTAACATGCTCTCCCATGCAGTGGGGAAAAAAACCATACAATGGGGTAAAGAGAGTGTCTCTAATGAACGGTGTTGGGAAAATTGGACCGGTACATGCAAAAAATGAAATTAGACCACCTGCTTACACCATACACAAGAATAAACTAAAAATGAATAAAAGACAATCATGTAAGTCATGAAACCATAAACATTTTAGAAGAAACCATAGGCAGCAAAGTCTCAGACATCTCTCATAGCAATATGTTTACCCATACATCTCCTAGGGTAAAGGAAACTAAGGAGAAAATAAATGGGACTACATCAAAATAAAAAGCTTCTGCACAGCAAAAAAACCCATCCAGATATTACTTTTAAAAGAACTTTTAGAAGCAAATATCTTCTTTGCCTAAACTTTGTTTTGAATTGTTGCTACTTCCAATGTACTTTTTTGATAAAATAAACCCCAAATATGAAGTTACATATTAAAATCGGGTTAAATATAAGTCCTATTGATGCACTACATATAATTTTTATGGCATCTGACTTGAGCACTATATGATCTGTTTAAGTAAAGATGTTTTGATAGCTGAAGTTGCTTAATAAGTGACATATTTGAGTATATTATTATATTTATAATTAAATATTATGTGCAGAGCATTCACAAATTTGAATGCTATTTAGTATATTGACTTCTCTTTGACATCTTCCTCCTTTTCATTTCTGCAAAAATAGTATTATTCATCTCATTAAGGTAACCCTAGGTCTAAGAACTCGTTTCATTTAAGTAATTTCAGGTCTATTTTTTACCCTTTGCAAATGTATTTTCATTTCTTTTGAAAAATAATTTTGTTTATACAAAGAAAATATTTGTAGAAATTTATGAAAACATGAATATTAACCAAAAATATATTCTTTAACTTTAGTATACATCAGAATCAAGTAGAGATTTTGTTACACATGTATACAGATGCCAGGGTCCCCACTTCCAGAGATTGTGTTTTGACTCCTATGAGGTAGAAACTAGGGGACTCTATAAGCACCTTCATTGATTCTTTTACCTCTCTGTGTTTGTCAGAATTCTTAACTGAATCTAAAGAAGAAATTCTCAGTTGAATAGATGTAAAGTTGGGTGTTTCATTTTGGATTCAAAATGTTATGCAATTGTAACTTACAGGAAGGAAATTAATTTTCACGTCAAAGCCTTTTCCAAAGTAAGACAATACTGATAATTCAATTTAATACTTATTTTCTCATAAATAATATTTGAGGACATCTCTTCATAGTCTAAGTCATATCTGAAGATGGCAAATGAAAGTCACATCTGATTACTATTTATTAGTTGGAATTTCTAATGTGCAATTATGAAAATTTAATTAAAATTAAGGTAACTATCACAGGCTTTTTAAAAATACTGATCCTTGTTTATTTTTAAAATGCTCTTTCTAGATCTGGATCTTTTTTTGTTATTAGATCCAGAGACATAGAAACATTGAACAGACCGAAGATCATCAAACCTCAGAGGGAACGCAGGGGAGGATGGAGGAGGTAAGAGATTAACCAAAGGACTTGTATGCATGCATATAAGCATAAACAATGGACACAGACAGTAGGAGGGTGAGGGCATGTGCTGGGGGCGGGAGTGGCTAGAGAGAGGTCAATGGGGGGAAAAAGGAGACATATGTAATATTTTCAACAATAAAGAATTTATATTTTTTAAAAACTGAAGAATGAATTTTAAAAAAATGTTCTTTCTAAAAATGAGCTTTTGCCCTTCTTACCTGTTAATAACACTTTTCCTTGACTTTTAAGTGACCCTGTTTTGAGAAGTGTTAACACTTAGGGAAAATTTCCAGGTATGTGTCAGGTATTCTTTGGTTTACTTTAATAAAAAAGTCTCCTTGTTATCCTCACTTACTCAACCAATGCACGTTCTTACCCCTGTGTTTATACAGTACATTATTAGTGTTTTTTTTACTTGTCTAGTCTTTTGGGTCACAAAACTAGAGTTTATTACCCGCCAGGTAATGGATCTTCTTATTTACAAATTAATTGCAGATCATGTGTGGGCAGCATGATTGCTGATCCTGCCTAACGAATACATTCAGTGTTTAATTTTTTTTTTCTGTTGCTATTTTCTAATTTGAAGTGGGTAGACCAACACCAATTAATTCTATTCCAGCTTTCCAGTGCTTTGCTGCATGCTTCTTCTGTCACTACAGATGCTTGTGACTCTTAATGTATGGCTTTAAATAGCATTGATATTAGAGATGTGCTGATACTAAACTACATGCTCCTGATAACTGCACCTTTCAGGTAAACCAGAGCTGCTAATTACTTTAGAAAGTTTTAAGTCACACACTCATGATGCTACTTAGTTTATCTTCAACAAAACTACTTATATCCAGGTGGCTTTAATAATAATCATAGCCTCAGAACTAGAAATCTTTAAAAACATAGCTCAAAGACTGTAATACCTAGTCCAATGTGATTTTACAAGAGGGGAGATTTGTGGAGTTTTTAATACCTGAATATGAAATTAATAGATCCAGAGATATAGAAGCATGGAGCAGACTATCAAATCTCAAAGGTAAGGTAGGAGTAGGTGGGTGAGTGGGAAGAGATTAACCAAAGAACTTGTATGCATATATGCATAACCCATGGACCCAGACAATAGGGTGGTTAAGGCCTGGGGCGAGGGTGGGGTAGGCTAGACAGTTATGAAGTAGTAACGAAAATAATTTTATGGTTGGGGGTCACCACAACTTGAGGAACTGTATTAAAGGGTTGTGGTGACCCACAGGTTGAGAACCACTGCTTTAGATGACGTTAATAGGTTTTTGTACTCAATAACTAGTCAATAAAGAGTATGAGTGAGTCCCCTAACCGGTTTGGCTCAGTGGATAGAGCGTCGGCCTGCGGACTGAAAGGTCCCAGGTTCGGTTCTGGTCAAGGGCATGTACCTTGGTTGCAGGCACATCCCCCAGTAGGGGTTGTGCAGGAGGCAGCTGATCGATATTTCTAGCTCTCTATCCCTCTCCCTACCTCTCTGCAAAAAATCAATAAGATATATTTTTTAAAAAAAGAGTATGAATGAAGTAGAAGAGCAATTTTACACTGTAAAGACAAGCACTTATTGAGGCTATCATAAAATTCCAAAATATGAGGTGATTTTTATAGTTTTTAACTGAGATGTTAGCATTAGTGAGCAAACAGGAAGGTGAATTTAATGAACAGGTAAATATTTGTGCAAATATATCTTGGTACAGCCATAACCCTAACACCACAAGAATCAAATATATAGTAGAAATATCTTTATTTATTTTTATGTTGGAAAATTGTGAACTGATTCTATACCATACTATTAGACAAAATGATACTTCAGTAACCCTAACTTTAACATAATCATGGACAACCAGGTACCCAAAATCTATGTGACATTAACTAGCATTAGACACTTGAAACATAAGAAGTAGTGAGTGTGATATAACTGGATTTAAATGTAACTATTTTTAGTATGTATTATGTTTCTAGCACTGTGTTAGGCATAATTATATAGGTTATTTCATTTAATTCTCAATCTTTTACATTCAGTGTTTATTTTTTTTCTGTTGCTATTTTCTAATTTGAAGTGGGTAGCCCAATACCAATTAATTCTACTCCAGCTTTCCTACACTAATGAATGCACTCTATAAACACAGGGGTAATCTCAATCTTCATTTTGCCAATGAAGAAATAATAATTTTCTCCTGGCTTATTCATTTTCTTGTTGTCAATTATATATGCCCCAGCAGAAGTAAGCATTACCATCACTTTGCCACAAAAAATATTAATGCTAAGGCCATGTACGTACTTG
The DNA here is from genome assembly GCF_000327345.1 of Myotis davidii. Classification (NCBI taxonomy): domain Eukaryota; kingdom Metazoa; phylum Chordata; class Mammalia; order Chiroptera; family Vespertilionidae; genus Myotis; species Myotis davidii. The sequence continues at coordinate 2,368,194 of NW_006293001.1, read as the reverse complement.
AAGAGATTCATCCAACCCTAAGATCCTATACATTTATGTGACACTGCTCTATTTTAGATCATGGAGAAGTCTTAAAAACCATACAACTGGGGCACAAAACCATTAGGATATTATGAATATGAGGCAGAAACCATGTTCTGATGCTCATAGGTAGATAGGATACATTCATGGCAATCTGTCCAGGAGAGTTTTGAACTGATTATGTGTACAAAAGTAATTGTTCTTAATTGTCTACATCATAGTAAAATAATTACCTAATACATAATACATGAGAAAGAATTGGCTAGAAAGGGTTGTCCCTGCCCCATTTTTTTTTAAAGCAGTAAGCTTTATGCTCGCACCTACAAAATGAGCAGAGGTTAGAGAACATTCTAATTCTATTTCTCTGTAGGACACCAAAAATAGAATCAGCTTGCACTGAAATAGTACTGTGACTAAGCCTAGCCTCACTGTTGCATGTTTCTAATTGCATGCACTTCAAGGTTTGAGGTTTTTTTTTTTTTAGAAAGCTATTAAAAAGTGGGAAAGTAGGCCCTACAGTGTGACAGAGTTTACTTTCAAAAATTCAACTACTTAAGTTTTGAGGTATTTAAGGCAGTGCTATTTTTCACTTCTTTTTACTTTAATCTTTTTCATGTATATACATAGTTATACAGACAAGTTACATGCTCCTGTGTATTAGCTTTACAAAAAAAAATAACTGGGGTGAAAAAAGAGATGTCCAGTTAGAAAAAATATAGAAGAGGGACTAAAGAATATTTAATAAACTTTGTCTTACTCTAACATTATCTTTTGGCTACTTCACATGGTATTTGTGTTTGAATGAACTCCACTGACAAAAAATTCTTAAATGTTTGCTTCAATAAACTGGGGAGAAAGTTTGTTTTTTTTTCCTGCTTAATTTCTCAGATATGTTTGCATCCTTGCTGCAGTGCAATTGCTTTTTTTGTGGGGCATGTAGGTTCTTAGAGTCTGTCCCTAATTTCATTCAAGTCAATCTTAACCTCTCTTTTTAAAAAATTGCTTAAAATATACATAATATAAAATTTACCATTTTAGTCACTTTTAAGTGCACAATTCAGTATCACTACGTGCATTCATATTGCATTACAATCACCACCACCATCCAGCTCCATCCATCTTTTTTTTTTTAAAGCCTTATTGTTAGAGATGTAGGACTGGGCCATAGCTGCAGCTTTTCTGACCCCCACTTTTACCTTTCTAGCTGGGTTCCACAAGATAAATTTGCCAAAGACCTTCTAATCTAATACATTTGTTTATCTGTATTTTGCTAACCACAAATACTAATAGCATAAGGTAACTAAAAAAAGTGATATTAGAAAATGGATGAGCCAGAGCAAATTATGAGAAGTGATAAGGAGGTCTGTAAGCTCAACGATATTTTAAATTTTCTGTAAAGTTATAATCATGTATTTGAAGTAAAGAATTTTATTATGTTTATATTGGTTTTTAGAGAGAGAAGAAGGGAGAGTTAGAGAGAGATAGAAACATCGATGCAATAAAGACCAGGATCATTGCTTGGCCGCCTCCTGTATGCCTCCTACTGGGAATTGAGCCCACACCTGAGCATGTGTCCTAACCAGGAACTGAACCAGAGATCTCTTGGTGCATGGGTTGACACTCAACCAGTATGCCACATTGGCTGGGCTGAAGTAAAGAATTTTTTAAAAATCTCTACAACTGAAAACTAAAGTTAAAAGCTATGAAATCCTGTAGCATGGGATTTTTTCTTTAGAATATGAACTCTAGCACACAAGATATGAATTTATCTGGTGTTAGGGATAAAACTTGTGAAAATATCAATTCTTTGTTCAGTAATTATTTGTATATCTGAACATATTACCATGGATATTGAATCTCCAAAATAGCTTCCTACAGTTGCTCTCAAAATGTGTGTGTAAGATAAGGCCATACTCACTCTTCCAGGAAATCTATTCATTCCATAATTTAGTTTTCAATTGAGCCTGAAAATATATCAGGTGAAAATAAGATGGTCCAGATGTGTCGGTATTGATGTATACGTAGGTGGATCCTTTATTATAATTTGTGAAATGCTTGCGAGCTGTCTTGGGAGGCATTTCACATGGAGAGAGAAAATCCAAGATCCAAGATGTCAAAGTTCAGTCAAGTTGTGCAGTTTCGTGAAGTGATCAAGTACAGTAGGTTTTAAGTAAACCAGGCGAATTGTTGGCCTACAGCATTTTAGTGCAAATTATTTGATATCTTAAAAATTTTTTCTTTTCAGTCTAAAGTGACTGACAACTCCTGAATTCACTTGCTTCCATTTGAGTGGCATGTCATTAAAAAGCCCCCAAGCTAAAACCCCTGTTATTTCTCTAGGAAGCACTGCAATCTACATCAAAACTGTCTACAACCAGGAGTTGTCTTTACATTAACTGCTTTTCTATTGTATTGAGAAAATAACTTTTGTTTTTCAATTACTTATTGGATTCTAAAAGAAACAGTTGTCAGAAATAAGCTTACAGTGGTGAATGGCTGCTTCAGTAGGTGTAAAATCAATTTGTAACTTTTATTTAAGAAAAGGGATCTGCCAAACTACCCACTGTTCCTTTAGTTACTGATTCTTGGTAGTGATGGCATACCTAATTCCAAAGAGAAAATTTTGGCTCGACTGGTGTAGTTCAGTGGTTGAGCGTCAGCCCATGAACCAGGAGGTCACAGTTCAATTCCTGGTCAGGGCACATGCCTGGGTTTAAGGCTCAATTCCCCAGTAAGAGGCAGCTGACTGGTGTTTCTCTCTCATCTTGATATTTCTATCTCTCTAGCCCTCTCCCTTCTTCTCTCTCTAAAATCAATAAAAACATAGTTTAAAAAAAAAGAAAATTTTGTTTTTTTAAGAAGCAAGTTGATGTACTTTATCACGGAGTCAAGCATATCATGAGGTATGTTAACTTTTTCAAGCAATAAGGTTTTTTTCCAACCTCTCTCCTTTATACTAGTATGTCTTAATTTTCTCCCTGAAATATATGATCATCTCTTCACCCTACAAACAAATCTATTTCAGAATTAAAGTTCACCGTGGAGAACCAATGATTGAACTTATTTGGAGGTGAGATGGAGAAACGACAAAGACTACCGAGAAAACTAAAAGAGCAAATATGCCAATAGATGTTATGCTAAACTAAAGATTGTAATTTTAGGGCTTTTACCCTTTATATTTCTCTTCAGGTCAACTTCTGCACTTCAAAATCAACGATTAAAATCGCGTAAGCAAGAACAGTAGGTAGATATGTTGTCTAGTAGGCTTACGATCCCCCTTCGACGTAAAAGAACCATTGCTGGTTTGCAAATGTTAAAACAAGACCCCATAAGGCCTTTCGGCTCTTGCTTAAACACACCAACCATGGCAACGAATTTGCCACGTGGGAGATTTTGATACAAATATCAACTAGACAAGTCCAATGCTTGTAAGTACTCGGAAAATAATTTTAAATTACCAAAGGCAAAGTATGAACATCCTGCATTTGAAAATAAAACTGTTGCGTTGAAGTGTAGCCAAGTGTAGCCAAACGGTTGTGAGAAACCTGGTCCAGCGGGTAAGCTCTTTGGGGTCCACCTGAGCAGGGACAAAGATGGGAGAAGTCACGTAAGAGCAGCTCTGCTTCCTGCCTCTCTCGTTCTTGCGAGGGTGCCCATTTTTAAAGCATCCAAACAAAGAACCACGAGCCGCCATGCACACCACCATACCAGCTTGTGTTTACATTGCCAGCTCTGCGGGTCGCGATCCCGCTCAGTGCACACAGAGCGGGTGCCCGCTACCCGCGCCGGCCGGCCGCGCCGGGAGGCCTGAGACTGTAAACACAGCTGGTATTTGGGTGCGATCACGCTAATATGGCGGGTTGTGGGGTCCAGGGCGGGAAGGTGAATTGCCTTGCTTTTGTCAGCTTAAGTCAGGCTGCTTTCGCAGGCGTTGCTTTTCAAACGCGAATAACCCAGCTAGTTTAACGGAAGGAAGACCTACCTGAAAATCTGACACTGGGGAGCACTGTCCTCCAGGCAAAGTAGTGGAAGCTGCGTCCCTCAGATCCTATAACATTAGACCTCGGGAGGCACAGTCGCAATCTAGTTCCGATATAACCATGTGTTAGCCACAGCCACAGGGTTGGGTGAGACAACCCAACGTCCCTACCTCTAACCTCAGAGGGAAACCCTTCAGGTGACCTGTTTTACTAGGACAAGTCCATTCGACCAAGAAAATTGGGAAGGAAAGTGATGAATGGTTCATTGTGCCCTAAAGAGCAGCGCCACCCGCTTGAGACGTTACCACAGAATACTCTTTCTACTTCCTTGTTGAACCAAAGTTGACTTTTGGTGTTTAATTACAGGTTGGTAATATGTCTTTAACCAAACTTGTGCTAGTTGGGATCCTCAAGATTATTTGGATTTGGAAGTATTATGGAAGTATTCTCAGCACCAAAATATCAAAGATGGTAGCCCGGCGTACCAACAAGGACAAGACAAAGCCATTAGAAGCATGTTTGTTGGAGCTTGATTCCTATCAAACATAGGCTAGCCAATAAATAGATAAAATTAGTCTCATAGTCTCACTTATTCCTTCACACAGATTCAGGTAAATAGAATCCTTTTAGTCTGTTAACTTTGAAAGAGTATAATCTTAATAAGATCATCAACGTTAGAAAGATAAATGGTGGTTTCAGTAAATGAGATGCATTTACCTTGCGCTTGGCCCTTTTTGAGTGACAGTTACATGAGGATTGGTTATATTTCTAGTAATTTAAAATTTCCGTTCCTGATTGCCGGGAGCTGGTCCATCCTTGCTGTTTCAAGGGACCTGGCATATATGGCATACTGTTCTTAATATCTTTGCTCACCTTCTTGGCACTATGTGTTTTAACCAAGGTCACCTCTCTGAGAAAGGTTGTTTCCCCAGGTAGGGATTTTCCCCTGAAGTTAGGGAGGGAATAAAACCCCTTAACTAAATGCCAGGCGGGTAATT
>NW_006293001.1:2346922-2363055 GCF_000327345.1 Myotis davidii | reverse complement strand
CAGGCTGAAGATCCTAGAGACAGAACCTGGCTACAGAACCTGGATAGAACATGGCAAGAGAACCTGACTACAACCTGGTGACCGAACTTGGCTAGAGAACCTGGATAGAACCTGGCTAGAGAACCTGGCAACCGAACCTGGCTGGAGAACCTGGACAGAACCTGACTGGAGAACCTAACGAGGGAACATGGCTACAGAACCTGGCTGGAGAACCTGGCTGGAGAACCTGGCAAGAGTACATGGACACAGAACCTGGCTGGAGATCCTAACCAGAACTTCGCTGGAGATCCAGACCAGAACTTGGCTGGAGATTGTGGCTAGAGATCCTGGCAAGGCTGCTGATCAACTGAACGCTGTCTCTGTGTCATTCATTCCTCCTTCGCCGACTCCATCCACACCTTTGGGGACCCCTGGACCTGCTGGGGTTGGACCCCAGCACCTGATGACAGCACAGGCTTTTCTTCTAATGTGTACTCTTTAGATCTGTGTGAAAAATAGTCCTAAAGTAGAGTGTAGTTATCAAAAATGGTTTTTGTTTGTTGTGCTTATTGTTCTATGTACAGAAATAAAAATAGAAAGAAACCCAGCCGGTGTGGTTCAGTGGTTGAACGTCAACCTATGAACCAGGAGGTCATGGTTTGATTCCCAGTCATGGCACATGCTGGGGTTATGGGCTGGATTCCCAAAAGCGAGCGTGCAGGAGACAGCGATCAATGTTTCTCAACATGAATGTTTTTTTTTCTCTCTCTCCCTTCCTCTCTGAAATAAATAAAAATATATATTTTAAAAATAGAAAGAAAATTTTCTTCTTCATATATGAAGTTATTTTCTATTCATCAGAACGTAATTTGAAACAAAGTTCAAAGAAACAAAGTTTTTCATCTTAAGCAAATAGGTCAATAATAATTATATATATGCAGCTGCCCCACAGAGAGCCATCATACCTGTGACAGCACTGCAATTTCTAGAAGTAAAAAGTTCAGGTAGTCTTTTGGACTATTATAATCTTAAAGCTTTCAATAAAGCAGGGAATAATAAGCCATCCACATGTTAGAATATTTGGAGTCTCTTCTTAGAAGCCATCTCTGATTAATACAGAGCAATTGACCACTATTTCCCTTTCATTTTCAAGTGTTCATATGTAATCATATATAATGGATACATACAAATATCTATACAATAAGTAAACCTACACATAAATAACTAGAATAAATAATCCTTATTTGCCTATTTTAAGTGAATTCATTTTGGGCTTATTTTTTCTCTCCTATTAGACCTTCAACTATTTAAAAATTTGAACCATATTGAAATGAAAGTTGTAGCTCTCACAGCATCATTTATTTTGCTCATCTCAGTAATGATGGCAGTACTGATTAAAAATGGAGGTGGAGGGAAGTGAGAAAATAATAGAAGGTAAGGAGAGGCCAATGTCCTGAAAGATTACTGTTGACCTCAGTGGGATTTTCCACATTTTTATGCATCATTAACATATCTTTTATTTATTACTTGGTCTTCAAAATGCATTTATTTTCCATTGACTTTAGAAGTACAACTTTTTTAGAAAAAAAAGGGAAGTATATTTAAAGAATAAAGGAAATAATATGAATGATTAAATACAAACAAAAAGCCACATCATTTTTTTGCTGTATTTTCCTGTTTTACGGTTGTTACTTGCTCTTTCTTCCTTGGAATGCTCTAGTAGATAAATGTGTGAAAGAAAATTTATTGTCTACTTACTTAGTAAAAAATTTCCTTTGGGAAAAATGGATGGCTATTTCTGAATTTGAATAGTTAGAGCAGAAAAGGGTAACAATTATAAATTTTTGTTTCATCTTATTAGCATAATGCCTTTTCACTTAGAATAGTGATAAGTTTTATGAAATGATTATTTGGTTTGTAATTCTACTGACCAGATCAGATTCTGTGGAGACTAATGGGAAAGGTGATGCCTATATTTTCTTGGCATTGAATGAGATCTCCTTGGGCCTCAACCATAATTTTTTTTTTTTCAAGAAAGAAATATGCTCAGGTTAAATTAGGCTTCAGAGAAAATAACGAAAGGCTTGGTTTAGATATTCAGAGTTTTGAAAAGTGGAGAGCAAAACCTGTAGCTGAAATGTGAGATTTTACGTAGAGTAAGTTTAAGCATTTGTAACATGTAAAAAATTTACTTTTTTTGGATGGCAATTTTCCATTACATATCAATATTTCTCTTTCTTATTTACCATTTAAAATATTTCTCATATAATAACATAAAAACAGGAAATAATTTTATTAACTATTCGATTGTATACAAGTATATGTAAGAGAGATAAGTAATGCTTTTGTAGTTCTTATATTTGAATTAAAAGACATGGGCAAGTTTTGGACTCAGCAATAAATAGTGTCATGTGTAATGTAGGTAGATAAATGAAAATAATCTACACTAATAAAAGAGAAACATGGTAATTGGCGTACGACCGCTACCCTTTTCATTGGCTAATCAGCGAGATATGCAAATTAACTGTCAGCCAAGATGGCAGCTTGAAACTAACATGAGGCTTGCTTGCCTCAGTGACGGAGGAAACCAACACTCACCGCCTGGCCTGCGGCTGCAGGCCTCTGAGCCGGCAGTTTCAGAAACTCTGTAACAAATACCATCTGGACTTCAGCCAGCAGATTCGCAACATTGTAAGCAAAGGCCAGAAACCCACTTTCAGCCGCGGAAGCCTAAGAGCTGGAGCCAAGCCTCAAAGCTAAAGCTGGCTCAGATTAAAAATAAAAAAAGGGAAAAAAGGAGTGGTTGGGAGCTTCCGTCACCCGCCAGCCTGAAAACAGCCCTCAGCCCCTCACCCAGACTGGCCAGGCACCCCAGTGGGGACCCCCACCCTGAAGGGTGTGTGACCAGCTGCAAACAGCCATCATCCCCTCACCCAGGCTGGCCACGCACCCCAGTGGGGACCCCCAGCCTGATGCAGGACACCCTTCAGGGCAAACCAGCCGGCCCCACCCATGCACCAGGCCTCTACGCTATATAGTAAAAGGGTAATATGCCTCCCAGCACCGGGATCAGCGGAGCTGCGAGGCCTCCCGGCACCGGGATCAGTGTGACGGGAGCAGCGCCCAAATCCCCTGATCGCCTTATGGCTCTGTGTGTGACAGAGTAGAACCATAACCTCCCCATCGGCCTTGCCCTGAGTGTGACAGTGGCGGTGCCCCAACCCCCTGATCAGCCCTGCTCTGTGGGTGATAGAGAGCGGCGCCCCAACCCGCCGATCCGCCCTGCCTGTGTGTGACAGGGAATGGTGCCCCAACTCCCCTTTCGGCCCTACTCTGTGAGTGACGGGGGGAGCTCCTCAACCCCCTGATGGGCCCTGCTCTGTGCGTGCCAGGGGGCGGCGCCGCAACCTCCCCATCAACCCCGCCTTGAGTGTGACAGGGGGCGGTGCCCCAAACCCCCAGTCGGCCCTACCCTGAGCATGACTGAGGGTGGCATCACAACTCCCCAATCCGCCCTGCTCTGTGCATGACAGGGGGCAGCGCCCCAACTCCCCAATTGGCCCTGCTCTGAGCCCGACCAGGGGCTGCACCTAGGGATTGGGCCTGCCCTCTGCCACCTGGGTCGTTATCTCCCAAGGGGTCCCAGACTTCTAGAGGTCACAGGCCGGGCTGAGGGACCCCCCCCCCCCCCCAAGTGCACAAATTTTTGTGCACCGTGCCTCTAGTATATTATAACAGAACAAGCATTAATAAACATGAATGCCTAGTGAAATTAAAGGAATGTAATATGTAGTTAAGAAAAATATTAACCCCGTAGGATACTAGTCACTGTAACACAATCAGATAAAATGCTAACATGGGATGTATACTAGTATTCTCATTCGCAAGCAATTAAGAACTCATCTTTCTTTAACCTTCGGTAGAAATGATCAGCTGCATCTTCCTGGACATTTACTAAGAGGGACTAACACTTCAGGTTCTCCAGTAGTCTCAGTACCATGTGTCTGAATAGTGTCATCTGGGTTAAATAGAAATTTATTATTTGCCATTAAACAAAGAGAAGGACATAATCTGAATGAGGCATTTTCTAGGCATATCTCTACCTTTTTCTGTTTTTAAAGAGACTTTGCTTTTTGTAGCTTTTTAATGGGTGGTATGTGTGAAGAGAGGAATAGCAGAAAGACAGAGATGTAGAGAATAAGTATTTCATGTTATATTTTAACTAGAGGCCCGGTGCACAAAATTTGTACACAGGTAGGGTCCTTAGGCCTGGCTGGCGATCAGGGCTGATCAAGTTCTTTGCCTCCCCGCCTCCCCGCCTCCTCCTTCCCTCACTCTCTCAGCACCCTGCCACTGCCGCCACTGGTCGCCCACCATGTTCCACATCATCCCTTGGTGGTAAGCACACGTCATAGTGAGTGATCAAACTCCCGTTCTCTTGGTCAAACTCCTGAGGGGACACTTTGCATATTAGCCTTATATATATATATAGATAATTGTTTCCCAGGAAAATTTTTCTCTGTGTAAATAAGTATTGTTTTTTTATATATTTCTTATTGATTTTTAGAGGGAGAGAAAGGGAGAAGGAGAGAGAGAAATAGAAACATCAATGATGAGAGAATCATCAATCACTGCCTCCTGCATGCACCCCACTGGGGATTGAGCCTGCAACCACAACCAGGGCATGAGTCCTGACTGGGAATTGAACCGAAGACCTCCTGGTTCCTGGGTCAACGCTCAACCACTGAGCCCACACCGGCCGGGCAAGTATTGCTTTTTTAAATCACAGTTTACGTAATTATTTAATAAATAAATGCATGCTCATTGTTAAAAAGTAAAACAATATGCCAACACATTAAAAAGTGAAAGCCCTTATCAGCACCTTAAAACACTGAATTTTATCATCAATATATCTTTCTATCCCAGAGGTAAACAAAATAAAAACCATGGTGTCTATCATTTCAAAACATATTCTTATGCATTTACATCACATATGTTGTTTGGAGAGTTTTGTTTTGTTTTTTTAAACTCTAAACAATCCATCTTGGAGCTCTTTCTATGCACATATATATATAGATACACCTCCTTATAAGATTTCTGCAGAGTGATCCAAGTACAGATGTACCTCAATTTATTTCACTTGCTGCCAATGAAGAACATTTAGTTTCTTTCAAGTAGTTTCCATTGAAAACAATGATGCAACGACCTGCCTTGTGTACCTATCTTTGTGGTTGTGTTTGAGTATTTTATAGGATATGGTCAAAGAATTGGAATTGCTAGGTCAAATGCCTGTGTATTAAATTTTGATGAACACTGCCAAATTGCCAACCACAATGAATGAAATGTCTGCTAAGAACTTTTAAAATGCAGCTTTAAAAACAGCAAAACTATGTAGAAGTTCAAAGAACCAAAGGGCTAGGTTTGATACTATTATATGACATTGCTAGTTCATCCAACCAACAAGTAAGTATTGACTGCTGCCATGCCTCATTTAGTGGTGGGACAGTAAGTTACAAGGCAAGGTAAATGCTTTTTTACTCTTAAGATTGTAGTTCTGACAGCAGAATCCTAGGATGCAATTTCTCCTTTGTTTTATAGGGGGTTTGGGTGGGGGTGGGGGAGAAGGAAAGAATGTTTGAATAAAATGCAAAAGAGTATAAAACTAGATTGATTTTTAAAACTGAAAAAAACAGCTTACATTATTTCCTAGTTATGCACCTATGTGCATGCATTGGTGATTCTATGACCAAGATAGCAAGGCTATCATCTTTGATCACACTATCTTCCAAATAGATTGATCTCGTTAGCTCCAATGCAAAGAAAACTTTAAGGGATATTCAAATTAACTAATTTAAAGCTAACACAGACATCAACATACTTTGACAGCCTACTAGTCATGCAAATGTGAAGTTACCAATAATTGGAATAATTCCATTAAAACAACTAAAATGTGGAACCCATTGGAAGGCTTTCAAGCAATGAAGGCCATTTAATCGGGTAAAGATAAATAAAGCAAAGTGAGAACAGGCCTTCACTTGGACCGAAATGAAATCAGTGCTGGTAATATCAGTGGTTTGGGAAAAACGCTTTTTAAAAATTGGGCAGGATTAATCGACCCATTTATAATATGCAAATGCACTGCTTTCTTGTATAAGGTTACACTACTGAGCCAAGAGTTGGGAATAAACGACGTGCTTTCTACATACATGCACACATTTCTCGGCACCATTGGCAGAGGACTAAATAAAAACAAAACCATCGTTACTTCATTCTTGCTTTTTACCAAAAACACGTCTTTTTTAAAACTTTATTGAAGAATAATTGACAAATATATTTGGTTTGGCTCAGTGGATAGAGCATCGGCCTGCGGACTGAAGGGTCCCAGGTTCAATTCCATTCAAGGGCACATGCCTGGGTTGCGGACTCAATCTCCAGTGTGGGGCATGCAGGAGGCAGCCAATCAATGATTCCCTCTCATCATTGATGTTTCTATCTCTCTCTCTCTCCCTTCCTCTCTGAAATCAATAAAAATATATTAAAAAAATAAAGTGTACAGCGTGATGATTTGATATACATATACATTATAACATGGATATGTATAGAATTTCTTAACAATTGTCCAAAACACATTTCTTGCGATTGAATCTGAATTAATGAACAGGTTTGTGTTATATTTTTGAAATCTGACATTTATTCTTTCTTAAAACTTCTCGTTACATATATATTCACAAGAAACAGCCAGTGCCTCATAACACTGAAAGCAAAGGAGGTCTCAGCTCCTCCCAGCTGCCTTTGCACTGAGAATTTCTTGGGTGTTTTTGTATTAAAGACCCCTTTTAAAATGCATTGATTTTAAATCAGGTTTTCAGGACTAACGAAATACAGGGCACTTCAGTTCCAAAACTTGGATCTTTGAAGGACAACTTAAATTATATGGCTCTAAAATTAAGCCTCAAAGTAATGCTTAAAAATACATTTAAGCCCGGAATTTCTATGTTATAAATAGAACATATAAATTATTTATTTCCTTGACCTAACAATCAATGCATCCTTATAAAAGTCACATCTATTTTAACACATTTTTTCTTCTTATTTAGACGCAGAGAATCCCTGTTCAGCAGCTTTTCTCTTAAAATACATCTTACAATTAAATACTATTCAAGTCACACCCAGACTTTAAGATTGAATAATGCCAATTCCTTTAGCTTTCCTCTAAAATCTAAATTAGATCTCTTTGATTATTTTTCTGTCCTTTGAACTTTCATCAGTATCTACAAATCTTTAAAAAAAGTGTGATCCAACAGGAAGTAATTTTCAAACAAAAGTATAATTAATACACGGTACAAGGAGAAACAATTTGTGCAATACAGTTCTGACCTTTTCTTTCTGGGTTTTTTTTTTTTTTTTCTTGTGTGAAATTCGCTGGACATTGCTCTTCCCTTACTGTGCTCTCCACTTGCCTCTAAATGTTCTCAATTACTGAGGGGCCAAAATTTCCCGTTGCAACTAAGACACACTCAAGTTCTACTGGTCAAACTGGACCCAACCTGCTCCATGCTGAAATCCTTCCCTAGACATTACTTCAATTTATACCTAATTTTAGTCCCCTTTCCTGTCTTCTAAATGCACCACTAACCGAACATTTGAGCAATTCTTAGAGAACAGAAGTTTTAAAAAAAATTGGACACAATACAAAAGATTTTTTGAGTAAAAAAATTGAGAAGGATGCCAGTGATGATATAGGACATCTATAGGTATGGTGATGATCTGCCCAGACAGGAACAGGCAGGAGACAGACCCATGTCCTTACCCATGTTGAGAGATAGTTTATGCATGAAAATCACTTGACCTAATACCAGGTGACTTCGTTTATGGCAGTTGCCCTAGTATAATTATTAATAGTGTTCTCTTTCACTTCCAAAAGTATGCCAATTTGGACAATAAATGATATGGTCACCCTAAATATTCTGCAAATATTCTTGGAGCCCCTTTTGCTGCCAGCAAATGAGAGGGAACCTGTCAACCAATGGTGTTGGTGCCAATTCAATGCCAACAGGAATCTCCAATTTGGAATCTCCAATTTTGTGTGTGTTGAAGAAGGAAACTTTATTCAATGCAAAACAGGTCAATTGTGACAACAGCATGGCACAGCTGTGAGGCAGCCCTGGGACTAGGCCCCTCCCTGCCTAGACAGCTCTGCTCCACTCCTCGATGGCCTGCTCGCTCTGCTCTAGCCAGACATCTTCAGTGCTTCAGCTGAGCCAGAGAGATTCAATTTTCAATGGAAAGAGAAATTTCACTTCTAGTTTTGACTTTTTTGAATAAATAGAAAATATGTTGATTATTATGGGTCCCAAGAGTAATCCCTTATTTTGTCCACTAGATTCCACATATGAGTGAAATCTTATGGTACCTGTCTTTCTCTGGCTGGATTATTTCACTTAACATAATGCTCTCCAGATCCATCCACGCTGTTGCAAAGGGTAGGATTTCTTTCTTTTTTATAGCTGAGAAGTATCCCATTGCGTAAATGTACCACAGCTTTTTTATCTACTCATCTACTGATGTGCACTGGGCTGCTTCCAAATCTTGACTATCCTATATAATAAAAGCTGAGCGACCATAAGGGCAGAATGACCAGAATGGCCACTTAACCAGTCAGGTTCCCATTGCCCGATGGCGAATAGGGACCCAGGGGTGGGTGGTGGGGGATGCAGGCAGAACCAGGCCTAGGCCCTTGCCCTGCTGGTTACCCCACACACAGAAGGCGACCCGCAGTGGGGGTGGAGCCAGCGAGTGGGTGGGAACGGCTGACTTCTTGGTTCCTTCTCAGGCTCTGATCGCCTGATCGCCAACAGGGAACTGGGGTGGGTGGCAGTGGGAGGCAGGACAGGCAAGCAGGCCGAATGGCTGACCTCTCAGTCCCTTCCCCCTGGCAGTCAGGCTACAATCGCCCGATGGCAAACTGGGAACCTGGGTGGGTGGCAGCAAGGGGCAGGGCCTTGCCGGTCTTGCCGGCCTTGCCGGCAGATGGGTAAGATGGCCCTGACGCAGACTAGGCCTAGGGACTGACTGTACCCATGCAAGAATTTCGTGCACTGGGCCTCTAGTTGTAAATAATGCTGTAATGAACACAGGAGTGCATATATTTTTTCAAATTAGTGTTGCAGGTTACTTCGGATATATTCCCAAAAGTGAATTTGTTGGGTCATAGGGCAGCTCCATTTTTAATTTTTAGAGGTAACTCCATACTGCCTTCCACAGTAATCACCATGCTGTTGATTACCAGAGGGGATGGTAGAAGAAGCTAAAGGGGGCATAAATGGTGATGGAAGGAGACTTGACTTAGGGTGGTGAACATACAATACAATATATAGATAATATATTATCCTATATAATAAAGAGGTAATACGTAAATTAACCCTCACACCCTCACAAGATGGCTGCCTACGACCAGGCGGGGGGCAGTTAGGGGAGACCAGGACGGCAGGAGGGGGCAGTTGGGGGTGACCTGGCTAGCAGTGGGGGGAAGTAAAGGGTGACCAGGCTGGTGGGGGGGGCAGTTAGAGGCAATCAAACTGGCACGCAGGGGCAGCGAGGGGCAATCAGACCGGCACAGGGGTAGTTAGGGGCAACCAGGCAGGCAGGCAGGTGAGTAATTAGGATCCAGCAGTCCAGGATTTTGAGAGGGATGTCTGACTGCTGGTTTAGACAGCCGGCAGTCGGACATCCCCCAAGGGGTCCTGTATTGGAGAGGGTGAAGCTGGGCTGAGGGGACTCCCCCACCCCCACACGAATTTCATGCACCGGGCCTCTAGTAGAATTATACACCTAAAACCTACATAATTTTATTAACCAATGTCACTCCAATAAATTTTTTAAAAAACCTTAAAAAAGAGTAATCCCTTAAACTCCTCTTGGGAAGACCTTGAAATAACTTGCTCATCCTTCTAAAAGTAGTGTGATTGAGAAGATGTTTCCCTCAGTTATCAATAAGATGAACATATGTGATGGACTCAAAAGGCTATTTATTTATTTGGAAAAAATGGTAGAGAATAGTCAGAAAAATTCTGTAATAAAAAGAGAGTTTTTAAAAAAAGAATGAAAAACAAAGAACAAAAAATAGTGATGGTGAAGAGTTAACCTGCTCTTCCACACATTAAAGTATCTTGCAAAGCTATATTAGCTGAAACCGTTTTGGCTCAGTGGATAGAGCGTCGGCCTGTGGACTGAAAGGTCCCAGGTTCGATTCCGGTCAAGGGCATGTACCTTGGTTGTGGGCACATCCCCAGTAGGAGATGTGCAGGAGGCAGCTGATCAATGCTTCTCTCTCATCGATGTTTCTAACTCTCTATCTCTCTCCCTTCCTCTCTGTAAAAAATCAATAAAATATATTTTTAAAAAAGCTATATTATACTGTGAGAAAGCAGATACACATTTATTGAAGCATTAGGTGCCAGGTGCCACTGTGTTTGATATTTATTATCTATGTCATTGAATCTTAATAATCATATTTTAACAGTGAGGAAATGGAGACACTAGCTCAGTGTGATGGAAATATTATTTGTTTGCAAATGTTCATTTTCTCCAAGGCCAATGAAAGCAATATACTTTCCTTTCTCATTCACTTAGAGTTTGGCCATGTGATTTCCTCAGACCAATGGGAGTATGGGTGGAAAATAGAATGTGCTAAGTTGAGATGTAAGAAGTGTGGCCAGGTTTTGACCAGCCCTGTTGAACTCCTGCCATTCATCATGAGAAGAATACTAGTATGTTATAGGGAGCTGTTGTTACTTCTGCCTGAAAAAAGAGGCATTTAGAACAGCTGTAAGCATTACCTGGAGTTAGGAGCAACTACAGAACACTGAAATGTTATAGTTGACCCAGATAACTATGAGAGAGAAATAAATGTTTATTATTGTAAGCCATTGACATTTTGGGGATGTTTATTACACAGTACTACTGCAGCAAAACCTGAATAATATTCTCAAAATTGCACTAATACAGATCACATTACTACAGATAAATGAAATAGTTAGCCCGGATAAAATCTGGACCTAGAATACAGTATATCCAAAAACGTAGTGGAGAAAATATGGATTGTTAAAAAAATGGTGTGAAAACATTAACTAATCATTTGGGGGGAAATATGGTTAGATCTCTACTTACAGGTTAAAACAGAAAGTCTATATTGGTTAAAGACATAAATGCAAAATATGAAAACATAAAAATAGAATAAATCATAGGATAATTTTTCTTATTAATCTTATAAAGAATGTCTTCTTAAGAATGATAACAAATACATTTAATTTAGTGATAACTTATAAATATAATTACATAAAAACTTTGTGTGGCAAAAATGACACAAACACTGTAAAAAGATTAAAACATGCTGAAAGAAATACATATTACAAACAAAATATTAATATTTTTAATCTTCAAGAAACCATTTAAAAGTCAAGAACAATAATACATATACTCCAAAAGAAAAGCAGGACTAGACTAGACTAGTTAATTCACATACATAGAAATAACTAGACCATAAACATATGAAAACTCAATAAATCTCATAAGTAATAAAATTTTTAAAATTAACAGGAAAATGAAATATCATTTCTCACTTATCAGATTATAAAATATTTTAAAAATGTCAACACTCACTATTGGAGAGGCTTGAAAACAAAATTACTATGACTTTTGAGGACAGTTTGGCAGTATTATCAAAAGTCTTAAAATTATGCAGACTCATTGATCTAGCATTTTTATTTCTTAAGGAAATAATATGTGAGATACAAAAAGATGTGCTAGAATATTAATTGTAAAATATTAGAAACGAAGTGTTAATCTATGGAGAACTAATCAAATAAATTATGGAATATCATGCAATAAAATATAAATTGTAATGGTAGCCATTAGGAATGGTGAAGACCTGCATTTATGGACGTTAACAGATAGCAGTGCTTACACCTTAGAAGGAAAAAGAGGCTAACAATCAGTATGTATAGTGTCATCTCATTTTGTAAATATATACAATTAATTATTGAAGAATAGGTAAAAAATTATTAACTAGTTTTTTTCTAGATGACAGAGATATGGTTGACCATATAAGAAAGTACTTTTTAAAATATTATTTAAATGTTTTTCACAATAAGAATATTATATATTTATAGTCAATATAAATTTTTTCAGCTTGATTCAAAGTCTTTTTAAATCAGAATAATAGCAATAAAACACTTTCCTTTTGAAAAGAAAAATATGAAAAATAGCTGTATCTCCTATTACAAATATGGAAACAAGTCTACAGAACTCAAAATAGGTCATATCTATTTTTTCTTCCTTGTCTAGGTTCTCATAAATTATTCATGGAAATTCTATCTATACTAATAATTTTTTTTCATTGTTCCTTTGCATTTCTTTTCAGAAAGTGACAGTCATATATATTTTAGAATATTCCTCTTAATTGCTATTTTTAAGCCATGTTTATTTGATTCAAAAAATCATAAATAAAAACAATTACATTGAGTAAAATTAGAGGATTTCTACATAAACCAATAATTTTAGCGTAAATTGGAACTGACAAACGTGAACTGACCAATTACTTCAGGATTATTTTTAAAGTTAAATTCCAGATTATTTAAAAATCAAGTTTTCCTCAATTACTTAAAGAAAAAAGACAATCAGAAAATAGTCTTCAATAAGACAAATTAACTTTAGAAAAACAATAGTAATTATGCAATATTTTATTTATAACATTATATATCTATATTTATGTATATGTCTATTGATAGAGAGACATAATTTACATATATTTATAGGTATGTAAATCCTGGAATAAACTAATAAACTACAGAGCTTGTGTAGGACCCATCTGAAGAAAATTACAAAAGCTTATTGAGAGGCATTAAAATTTTTGAAAAGTGTCCTTATATGGGAAAAAGACAATATTATAAGGATATTCCAATTCATTTATACATTTAATGTAATTCTGTTTTGTGTTCAGGTGAATTTTAAAGTCCAAACTACCTATCAAGTCTACCTTATAGTAAAAAGCAAAAATTCCTCTTCCCTACAATGTCCATTCCCACTCCCCAAAGGTAACCACTGTTAACAATTTTTATGTCTCTTTAAGGCACTCACTCACATACACAGGGACATACACTTCTATGCTTTTTTCCAAATTTTTATAATTATGGGAGAGATCATATACATAATCTTCTAAGACTGGCTTTTTTTCACTTAATATATCTTTGGCATTTTTCCATAGCAAAACATATGTTCTCAAGAGATTTTTTTGACTTAATAAAGTAATTCTGAAGTATACAAAAATTAAACAGAAAAAAAGACAAAGAAAACTTTGGGAAAAAAAACTACTGAGGAAGAGACTTGAGATACCAGGTGTAAGAGTGTATAATTAAGACATTGTGATAAAGGTAGAAGAATAGAGAAATCAATGGGGCAGAAATTAATCTCAGGAGTGGGTCCTGGAATATAATGCTTTCAGTTTGAGTCAAAGTCTTTTTAAATCAGTAGGAAAATGCATATTGTTCAATAAATAATCAGGGACAATTGCTTAACAATGGAAAAATGATCAAATCCTCACCTCACATGATAAGTAAATTACTGAATAATGAAGCATTAAATGGACAAAATGAAAACAAAAACAAAAAACAAAGTCATCAAGTATGTCATAAAAATATACTAATAAGTGAATATTTAATCTTTGGGAGAAATATTTTCTAAATGTACATGCAAGAGTAGACATGTTAAAAAAATTTCAGAAATTGATAATTTAAAAGTGAAAAAAATCAATAATAAAATATATTAGCCTGGAAAAATACTTGTAAAATGTATGGTACAGTGTTACTATTCTTACTATATAAAGAACTCTCATAAACTCATTTAAGAAAAACAAATATCTCAAGAGAAATAAAATGATTAATGTATAGAAAAAAGCAAACCTTAATGAAACAATATAAATAGCAAATAAACATATGAAATATATTGTTTTTCAAGTAACCAAAGTAACAAAAACCAGAAGAACAGACTTTTTTTTTAAACATTAAATTAGAGAAGATTAAAAATTTTAGTGTTGTCCAATCTGTGTGGCTCAATGGTTGAGTGTTAACCTATGAACCAGGAGGTCACAGTTCAATTCCCAGTCAGGCACATGCCCAGGTTGCTGGCTTGAACCCCTGTAAGGGACATGCAGGAGGCAGCTGATCAATGGTTCTCTCTCATCATTGATGTTTCTATTTCTCTCTCCCTCTCCTTTCCTCTCTGAAATCAATCAAAATATATTTTTGAAGAAAAAACAAACAAAAACATTTAGTGTTGCTGAAGGTATAGAAAAATGGATACTCTTAGACACTTCTATTTTGGAAGATACTATGGGTTTATGTTCAATATTTGAAAACAAAAGCAAAACATACCAAACATTTTGACCCTGAAATTCCTCTTTAGAAATTTATGGGGAGTAAATAATTATAGATATATGAAAATATTGTCTATAGAGATGTTTGTCATAGCATTGTTTATAATGTAGGAAAATTAGAAGCCATTAAATACAGACAGTCCTCGGGTTACATTGGACTCGAAGTAAGTCATTTCATGGTTATGTCGCCATCTCCCATTTACAATATTTATAAAAAAAAAAAGTTCCGTCATTTCGACTTATGTACATATGTGCTTTGTGTTTTTTATTATTTATTTCCCACAAGTAAAGGTCAGGAATTGTTATCTTTCTTTTAATTTTTTTTTTACTGTTTTACTTCATTACTGCTGTGTACATGTTCCATGTGGGTGACATAGTGCTTATATAGGTGGGTTCCGACTTATGGCGAAAATCGCATTACGTTGCGCCGTAGGAACCCGAGGACCTACTGTACAGTGTTAGAGAACTTGTTAGATAAATTATAGTGCACTATGTAGTCATACAAAATAATTGTGTTGACAAATATTTCATGAAATGGGACATATTTGTTATATATTTTAAATTGATAGCATAGCTCACAATGAGAGATGTGATATATTCTAAATATTTTTAATATATATTGTTGCATAGTAAAATATGCTGTAAGGATATACTCTAAATTATTAACAGTTGTTATCTCTAACGGGCTGGGTTGTGGGTGATTTTTATTTTCTTACTAGAGGCCTGATGCATGAATTCATGCACTGGTCCAGGCGTGGCCTGCAGGGATTGGCCTGCTGTGGGAGCAATGCACATCCCCGTCAGCTGAGCAGCTGTGGACCCGCCCTCTGAGTGGCTGCTGAATGAGAAAATTAGTCTGAGCTGATATTTCAGGGCAATGTCTTCGGTAAAGGCGTGCTCTGTGTCCTGGAGGAAACTGGCAGAGAGCTTTGCACCCCAAAGCCACTCGGTGAATGCCCTTGATATGTGATGCCAGGTTGGTGACACCATCGGGGATGTTCAGGACAGCCGTGCTCCAGGATCCTCAGCCATCAGGACAGCCTCCCTGGGGGGCCACAGTCACGTCCCCTCTTGCCATCCGCCTATGCCAGCTCCCCGTGCTCTTTCTAGAATACACCTTAGAGGGCCTGCATCAGCTGTGGGGTCAGGCCAGAGTATGGATTGTCTCAGGTATTTGATAGGGGCAGAGATTCGGCCTCACCCTGGGCCTCCTAGCGGCTGCTCCCGCTGCAGGAGTAGCCGCTCATCCCGGTCAGCCGAGTGGCGCTCCCACTGTGGGAGTGCACTGACCACCAGGGGCAGCTCCTGCATTGAGTTAAATCTCTCTCTTTCACTCTAGCCCTCTGCCTCCCTTCTATATGGATCTTTGTGATCTCATAGAATTCACTGGGAAAAACAGGATAATCTCTCCCAGGCAAGATGTTTAATTTAATACATATGCAAAGTCCCTTTTGAGATGTAAAATAACATTGTTACAGGTTATAGAAATTGAAGTATATTTGAAGGAAGGGCATTACAATGCTACCACAAAAGTTGAAATTGAAATAGATCAAATATATACAAAGGATAAAATTTAAACATTGGACCTAAATTTCACATTATTTGCTTATTTTTCATTTTACCAAAGAGGAGGCAAATCTTTTAGAATAGAGAAACTACATATTTCTCAGCATATCTGAGAATACAAATTTTCTCATTCTAAGTTTACTAAGAAGCAAAAAAC
>NW_006293001.1:2339691-2346784 GCF_000327345.1 Myotis davidii | reverse complement strand
GCGATCACTGGCCAGGGCGGCAAAGGCGCCTGATTCTCCAATCATGGCTGGGGGGCAGGGCAAAGGCAGGCCCAGGGTCGCCTTTGCCCTACCCCCAGCTCTTAGCTCACCCCTGGGTTTCCGATCACTGTCAGTGGCAGGGGGCTTCTTCCTGCTTTCCCTTTTGCCTCCCTGCTTTGTGCCTACATATGCAAATTAATCGCCATCTTGTTGGCAGTTAACTGCCAATCTTAGTTGGCAGTTAATTTGCATATAGCCCTGATTAGCCAATGAAAAGGGTAGCGTCGTATGCCAATTACCATTTTTCTCTTTTATTAGTGTAGATATTATTTCCATAAATTCCACAGCGAACACATTAGTTTTATAACCAGAAATAATCTTAGAACAATAACATACTTTAAATAAATGTTTATAACACTAACATTGAAATTTGGTTTTTGTCAAGTGACTGGTTGCTTTGGGATACTTTATCTAGACATAATTCTAGGTCAGCTTCTATGCATTTCATTTTTTTAAAAAATCATTAGAATAAAATTATATGTTGATTTTGTTAAAAATAATCTTTTGCTAGACAAATCACAGAGCTAAAATATATTTTTGTCTTTTTAAATGAAACAAATGACTATTATTAAAAATTAAATGAGCATTATATACATTTAACTAGAGATTAAATGCCCTCTACCTCTACCAAAAATTATATTACATAATTCAGCTTCACTTTTTAATTACTGGGAACACCAAAAAATAAAATTTTATAATTTAATGTTCAGTAATAGATAATTTTTAATAAAAACTTTCTAAATATTTTTTTCCATACACTAGTCATAGGGAACAAGTCATACCATAAAATATAGCAAATTGCTTCTGGAAAAAGTCTTGATTGGTTCTATCTAGAAAAAGCTGACTTGTTGACTTGATGGCAAACATAGGTATGCATGTTATATTGAAAATAAAATTAATGTAAACTTAATGAAATATTGAAATTTTGAAGTGCAAAGCAGCTAGTTAAAACTACCCTTCTTTCATTTACTTTTTAAAATGTAGAACAAACTTTGCACAATGCTCAAATGGTTAATTAAAATAAAACTTTAAAAGACTCCCAAGTAATAAATACTGCACATTCTTCTTTTAGGATCTGATTTTAGGTGTAACTAATTTGACTGGTAATATGATAAGCAACACCTGAATGACATACAAACAGGGAGGGGGTAAATTCCAAGCACATTCTGAATGAGAAGAGCAACTGATTTTTCCTAACCCAGACTCCTTTTTAACACATCCATGCCTTCTCCATCTAAAACCAGGTGCTGTTCCCAAAGGAGAAAACACTGCCCCCCAGTGGTCTTCACTGGAGAAATGGGAACAGTTTTAGGTACCATGATTGTAGCATTTATACAAAACATCGTGTATGTCTCTAGTCTCATTTCTGGCTGTGTTTCTTAAGCTGAAAGCTACGTCTACAACTGAGCATAAGGACAAAACCTCCTAAGTAAAGTTTAATATATAGGTAGCTACTTCGGTTAAATACGTAGCTACTTCGGTTAGCTAAGAGGCATGCTCATGACTTTCTGACCCCAGAAGCTGACCTTCATTTGACTATCGTAATTGGACTATGCCAGCTACCTATAGCGTCTCACTTCCCCGATTAGGGAGAAGAGATTTCATCTCTGTTTCCCTTGTTGGCCAATTTTTTAGCTAAAAGACATTTAAAATTGTACAGCAGGCAGAACCCCAGGGGACCGAACAGTGTTCCAACATCCTCAAAGGCTTCCCATTGCTTGAAAAACCAAATTCTCCCTCCTGTTTCTTAAACTCACCAAAGTAGGCAAAAGCAATTTTAAAAAGTCTTTGTGTCTAGCATTGGAACTTTCTCATATTTCACACCATTATATAAATGTCACTCTAACCTATATGTATCACAAATGCTACGCTAAATTAGGGCCAAATTTGCAACCTAGTTTAACTGGGTTTCCTCTTTTTGCAAATGCAGTTTTTGTGTCTGCATTTAGCAATGCATACAAAACTGTCCGGGTAACTGACTGCTTCGAATTGCTAAAATTGAGAATGGACGTGGTATGCATGTGCCAAAGCAATCCTGTTTCCAGTCATAGGAAGACTTCCTAACCAAAGGGGCCTCATCTACACTGCTAAGGTCTTGGACTACGTCATGGACTCTTTTTGATTTAGTAAAGGAAAATGGAGTTCTAAGAGGGGACGGATGGTTTTCTAACCTCCTCCATGCCTCTGTCCTTCAGACACAGAGTGGAAGTGCCTCATGTGGTAAGGGCGCGGACTTTAGATTTCCACAGCTGTAGGGGCTCATCCATTCCTAGCTCTGTGACTTAAACTTAGCCTCATTTGCATTTTCAGTAAAATAAAGATGATAATGCTGGCCCCATAAGGTGGTTATTATGAATGAATTAGGGAGTATGCGTGAAAGTGTCTAGCACAGAGAAAGAACTTAAGCAAGAAATTATTATTATTCTATCACCATCACTTCTTAGACTAATAATCTAATGGATAAATAAGTGTCCTAGAAGCATGATTTTCTAGAAATAGTACCCTTTCTCATCTTAAGTAAAGGTTCCCCATTCAGTTCACTGTATAGATACAATGTCCTGAGTCCTCCAAATAAATTCTTCAAAACAAATGCCCCATACTGAGATAAAATATTTTAACAACATATTGCTCAAATATAGCACCTTTAAATAGGAAATAAATGTTTTTCTTTCCACCTCTACAGAAGGTGGTATCTATTATATATTCATCTGGATTCACAAAGCATTTTAGAATAAAAATGACAACTATAAAACATAATTATTATGGAAATAGTATAGGAATTAGATATATTTTCATATAGTGTAGTGAAGTATAAAGTTTCTGAGTGTGAGCGTACAGAGTTCCACCACCACATCTGTTTTTAGAAAATGTACACTTCAGAAAGAAATACCACTTCCTTTAGGAAATTGTGCGCTCTCCTTTCAGATGAAGAAAAAGCTACAAATACATTTTAACGAGACACATAGTGCCCCCTTTTCACGAGCTGTGGTTGTAAATTCTTACTGGGCCATGGTCCCGCATCTTCATCTCCTCCCACTGTGTGCACCTGCAGCATTATAAAACGTAATTGTCTCTGGGTACATAATCGAGTGCTGTCTTCACTATCTATGACATTACACCAATCATCACATCATGATACTTTGTGACATACAACCTGGAATCTTTGATTAATCAAAATAGTTTTTATAAAGCAAACTGTTTATAATTTACAACAGTGGGACATATTGAATTGAGACTACAACAATGATTTGATAAATATCGCATATTTAGCAAACTCCTAGAATATTTTGAGATGAAGTTCCACTTGAAGATGGAGCAATATTAAGTCCAACTAGAGACGGCAATGGTGCATATGTGTTTCATTGAAGCTTGTGCATAACATTACCTATGCATCGACAAATGCAAAGAAAATAAACTTTGGTTTGTAACAGAAATAGCTACTCTAACTCAATGAATTTGTGACAAACATTCTGAATTTTTAAAAATGCTTCATATTTGTACCAGTACCAAAATAATCTAAAGTCAGAACACTTTTTTTCTGGATATAATTATATTATTATAATTTTTTACCTTGACAGGTGACAATTTTAGAAAACTCTAAATACAACTTCTAGTGTATGCACTAAAATAAAATGTAACAGATAGACAACTCACCATAGTATAAGTAACACATTCAAATTTAGTAATTTATTTTCCAGGTGGAAACCAGGCTTCTTGGAAGACTTCAAGCTCTGCCAAATGGTCTGATTTTACCATAGAGGTAGGCACTAAAGAACTAAATTTACTTCTGTATAATCTTTGTTAACTACATTTTACATGCAAATGTCTATACAACCATGTTAATGAAGTTATAGAGACAGAAAGAAAGTTGGCATTCCTATTGTTCTGTTTTATTCAAAAGCAACTTTTCAACTGACTAGCTGCATCATTTTAAACCACTTTTTATTTAGTCACAAGAAAAAAAGAAGCCTAACAATGTCTTCAAATTCAATCACAAGTCAAGAAAAATGATGCCTTACTTTTGAATAAAATTTAGGTGTGACAGTTCTTCTCTCCTACCTCATGAGCTTCAGAACATAGGAGACTTCTATTGGAATCAGACAAAAAAGTTCTGTTGATAATAAATATTTAGAAAAGTACATTCTTCAGACACAGAGTTGGTTATTCAGAGGAAGGAATTTTTGTCCTCCCAAGACGGGACTCAAATTTTTCTGTATTTCTAATGAGACTGGATGCTTAATTGACAGTTATCCAAAATCTTTTTTCCCAAGAAATATAAATATATGTATTTAAATTCAATACTGGTGAATTTTCTATCAAAAATATGGCATTCAAGTTTCAAAACCTATATTGGCAATGATAGTGTACGGTATCCTTTCAACTAGAATGTTCATAATCCAAAACTCGTCTTGGATTATAAGTGTCCCTAGGGTTTAAGAAAAAGAACGTTTTTAATCTAAAGTCACACTTGATATGTAATAAAATTGAAAGTAATAACACCAGAAGTGTAGGTGATAAAAGGAGAAAAAGGCAGAAAAAATGGTGGCAACTCTGCCTTTCTCATAATGTTACAGCCACAATTAATACAATTGTATCCCCAAACAAACAGAAAAATAAAGCAAAATAAGCCTTTTTCACCCTTACACATTGAAGAGAATCAGGATCCTGACCCAAATTTCAAACTCTGTAAAACCCCCAACACCAATGTCTCGGAAACCTGCCACATCCCAGAAACAGGCGGGTCTTCAACCTTGGAAATAGGACTATTAAGAATTCACAGATTATCTGAAACATTTGCTAATCACCCCACCCCCGTGCTAGAGGGAGAGGAAGACTCAAAGCATTAGGGAGAACCTGCTGAGAACACGCCAGCACGGCCCTTGTAGGGGTTTAGGTTGTCAACCTAATCCCAGCCACAACTATTGTAGGACTGTATCAGGGAAATGGTGTACGTGTGTGTGAGGTGGGGGTGTGGGGGGACCAGCATGTTAAGAAATTTAACAGTCAGATGATTTTTTTTTTCTTTAAACATTGGAGAGTGTTGTGTGTATACACGCTGGGCAACAGAAACCATAAATCGTGCTGGATTTCTGCAAACTGCTGCGTGCAGCATGCAAGCAGCATTCCTGTCAATGGGAGGACGAGACAGACAGAAATCCAGACAGAGACAGGCAGCACCCCCAGGATGTGAAGCTGTTCCCACTGCAAGCTGGAGTGGAAGGAGATGCTGACATCCAGAACAAAATGTCCTTCGCAGGGATGCCAAAGCTCTCCCTTCGTGGTCTCTGTGTGTAGAAAGGGTGCTCAGTGGCAAGGTCTTCATGTCCCTCTTTTCTGGATTCAAAATACAAAAAGGGCTTTTTAGTTGTTCTGAAACTTCTTCCTGTAGAGCCCATTGTTGTGTTCCAGGAAACAAAACTCAGCAAGACAACAAAGACTGGATCTGCTGGAAGGAAGGCAATAAAGAAAGTCCTTGCCAGAGGGTAATGAGCCCTTAGTCATTCATCCTGAAGTCCCAGCTACAGCTCAGGTTAATGTGCAGGTAGCTTCTTTCTATTTCCTTAAGACAATTTTTTTAAACATTTTTTCCCCCCAGAACGTTATACTATTAATTGCCAATTTGCATATGTGTGCAGCTGCTGTTTTGGCTCTGAACTCAATTCGATAAGCTTGCTGGAGGTATCGCAGAGCACTTGGCAGCTTTCCTATTTGAAAAGAAAGCCTCTCTCCACAACAGAACAGCTGATCGTCTATCAGCGATAGACCCTGATGGCGAGAATTACAATTACACTACTTTTCACACTAAATCTGGGTGATAGCTACTTGGAAAGAAGTTTCATCATTTTTTACCACAAACTGGAAAAAGAATTACATGGTCATGCTGTGCTTTTAAAGGCAGTTTGGTTCACTTTTGTCTACTTAACACCTAATTCCAAGAAGTCCATAGGCATCCAGAGATCTGGATGGCGCATAATGAATTCACTGTTTAGGTGGAAGATTTAAAAAATCTACCTCAAATTACATTTATTTACAAGGCGGCCAGGAAGTGTTAAAGTTGTTAGACGCTTCATTTATTAAATAATTTGTGGGTATTTTCAGTTGTCATATCTAGAGTCATGGGGTTTGCTTTTTTTTTTTTTCTTCCTTTCCTTTTTAATTAGCAATCCAAAACAATGCAACTGCGATTTAACAATTCGTCACATCATCTTGGGCTCTTCGGTTCAGCTGTGAATGTGAGGTAGTTCGGGTTGTTACGTTGGTGCGTTGACAAATGACGTGGGTCGCATGGTGCTGTGAGGACCCAGCCGCCCAGGCAGGTCCTACCTTCGTGCATGGCTCAGGAAAGCAGGGGCCTTGCCAGAATGCATTTGGGGAGCTGAGCACCGCCCAGGAGGACACAGCGGCTGGGGCAGGGGACACTCATCATGACTGGATTTGTTATCACCACTTAATTAACTTCCCGATTACTGTGCAGGTCCCGCTTGGGAAACTCAGCACCTCTTCACCCAAGTGCTTCCTGTCAGAGCCCGCACCCCTCTCACTTTCTGGGATGTCAGAAAGGACCGTCTTTCCTCCTTTTGCAAGAACACCCCCCCCCCCCATCATCAGACAATGGAGGAGGCCCCTAGACAGCCCCCTTGTTCCTCTCAGTCTTCCCTCCCATCTTGACATTTAGACGCATTTGTAAACAGAAAGACAAACAAACGAACCAGAGTTAAACCCACCTCGGGCAGCAGAAGTGGGGCACGCTCACCCCTCCTCCTGACGTAGTGAACCTAAGAGGAAGGTGGACTTTGTTTTCCTTTTTCAGTCGCTGGCTTTCTTAGCTTTCTCACTCTCACGGACCGTCCATCCGAGGACTGCCCATGGATGGATCGCCCGTAGAGCTGCATTTGGTGTAAAGGGGGGGAAAAAAAATCACAGTTTTATTGGCTCCCAGGAGACAAAACAAACAGAACAAGATATTCATATTAATGCAAACAATGCCACGAATGAGGGCAGAACCGCCCGCGGGGCCGGGTCGAAGGGCCCG
>NW_006293001.1:2334223-2339676 GCF_000327345.1 Myotis davidii | reverse complement strand
GGAGCCCCGGGGCCAGCGCAGGCTCCCCCGGCCTCGCGGGCCCCGCAGGACAGCCAGGCACGAGGCCGGACAGGCGGCGCGGGAGGAGGCCTCCGGGCCAGGCCTCAGGCCCGAACCGTCCGCAGGGCAGGGCTGCAGGGCCCGAAAGCCCTCCTGGTTTCCCCCTCCCCTGCCCTGCGCCGGGACCCAGCGCCCAGCCTCAGTTTCCCTGCACACCTGGGGCAGAGGTGCAGCCTGGGAGGGACGCAGGGCGCTCTTTGGAGGGAGGAAGGGATGCGACACGCATTCTCGGTTTGCAAAGCTCACCTTACCTTGGAGATGATATAAACACACATTTAAATGCAACACAAAACAATGCATAATCCAAAGCGAGGGGAATAGTTGGTGCAGCCAATGCTGAGAGATATGTAAGAGGCCCCGAGGCTGCCTGCGGAATGAGGAAGGAAGAAAGAAAATTCCAGGCACAGAAAAGGATATCTGCTCTACACCTACTCACACTCCCCTCCTCTCCCCAAACCCACGAAAAGAAAAAGAAAAAGAAGGAAAAGCTGTTAAGACTTGATTTCACATCTTTACAGTCAATGGTGTGTTAAAAAATAGGGTCACCAAATATTGCGTAGGGCAGACTTACAGTAAAAGTTATTTGTTGTTTATTTCTAAGTCAAATTTATCTGGGCATCCTGTATTTTTATTTGCTAAATCTGTGTAGCTTAACTTCATAAGTACTTTATTGAAGAAGCTATGCCCGGAGACAGGCTTAAGCAGTGATGCATATCAATGAGGATAGTTGGGGCATTTTTATTGGGACTTGGCCTTGGAAAGGAAACGAGCCATCCCCACCGCACACTTTTCCAAGCACCTTGTAGGGTGGAGGAGAAAAAGAAATGACTGAAATGCTTGGAAATGTCCTTATATTTGGGGAGAAGTGGTGTCGTCGTTGACTGGAAAATGGGCCAGCGTTCCTCCCTGGGTTGGCTCCTTTCCAGGCCGTGGAGGGCCCATCGCAGGCCTGGAAGCAGAGTGGAAGTTACTACGGTACTCCCACGTCAGGAGTGTACATTTTTTTTCTAAACTCTTACTATAGGGTCACATTGCTCATTGGCATTTATTTTGAAAACAAAACAAGAAAAAGTTTTGGGCCTTGAAAACTTTAAAGGCAGAAGGGTAGAGCAAAATCTGCTCTGAAATTCATCAAGTGCTCTAATCTACAAATAGATCTATCCAGGCCTTGTAGATGCTGAAAGAAAAGACTTCCACAATGCCAACGGTAAAACCTCAGAAAAAAACACAAACAAAACAGTGGGCCTTTGCATATTGGAGTGTCGCAGTGTGTGTGTGTGTGTGTGTGTGTGTGTGTGTGTGTGTGTGTGGAAGCTGCTTAATAGAGGAAGCCTGCTGCTTGCTTTTCTTCCTCAGTCCGGGTTAGAGAAGCTTTATCGAGGAAGCTTTATCACCCTTACTGATCCTTTGGATTCCCAGTGAGCTTGCCTTCCTTCTAAGCCAATTGCTTGTCATTGCATAATGCCCCTTTCTCACTGGCGATTAGTGCTATTTAACAACTTTAAAAAGGAGAAATTATTTATCTAATGAGAGCTGTTTCCAGAGTGGATTTATCAACAGTTGAAAAGATAATATAGCCTGGAGACCTCCTCATGAGCCTCAAGGCTATCTCTAGACAAGTACAGGCCAACTCTTAACCGGAATGAAATATCTGGTGTAGAAAATGTTTTAGTTCTGGTTTATTAGTTTGGAAAATACACACTGGCTTACTTTTTACCTCCTCTCCTATTTTAGTTTGGATCTCATACTTCAAAAATATATTCCAAAACTTGCTGTTCCCTCACTGGGTCAGGCATGAGAAATGCTCTACACTCAGTGTGCTAAAGTGCTTCTGACTCCCAGTGGAAATATTCTGGGCCTGTGTTCTGGTGATAAATTGATAATTCCTAAAAGAGCGCCCCACCCACTGGTCAGATAGAGTCAGGCTCTCCCTACTGTCTCATTGGTTTAACATAATGGTTAGTCTCTTTCTTTGTATAAAAAAGACTTCTGACATAATGATTTAAGCTTCCTATGAAAGCTTCCTACAAAGCCAATGAAAAAAGTGTATCTTTTTTTGAGGTGAGGGATTATTATGGAGAAAAATAGTGGATTGAAAGGCTGAAGAGCTTGAGGTGGGTTCTACTTATTTGAGCGGATGTGCAGGACTCATTCATTCCCTTTAGACAGTTTTTATTTTGTTTGTTTTGTACACACACAAAAATGTTGTATTATTCAGTCTTTAAGATTTTGTTATTTCTAAGGCAGTTATTCCTTGAATTAATTTATAAGCAATAACTCATATTCTCTACACTGCTTCCAAAGGAGATAAGCAAGATATTTTTAAAAAAGTATTCTTGATATAGCTCTAAACAGCAAAGTTGTCCAGGAATTTCAGATTCCAAGGGGATATTCAAATGAGGGAGACCAGTTCAACATAAAAGGTTGAAGAACCAGGTGCAAATACTCTGGAAAAGTGACCTAAAGACAAACAACTCTGTACAGACAGGACAAAGGCCCAACTCTTGACCCCAATGAAATATTTGGGGTAGAAAATGTTTTAGTTCCAGTTTAATAGTTTGGAGAATACATAGGCTCGCTTCCAGTTCATACTGGCTTACATTTTTTTCCTTCCCAAATGACCTTTGGTTTAGAATTTGGACTATTAAAAAGTGAACATTGTGTTTGGGCATTATGGTAAGGCTTGACTCCATGCTTTAGGTACATGTTTGAGCACTTATACTTCAGTCCTATTTGGGGATTGAGGCCTCAGAAAGAAGAGGACTGAACTAGAACAAAGGCTAAAGTCATTTAGTAAAATACTACTTTTGAATATTCTAGTGTTTTTTTGTATGTTAAGTCTACAAATTCATCCATGAGGATCTCTGAGGCTGGAGGAGGTTACTAATCTAGTTGGAACTGCTTCTAGAACTGCCCTAAGAAAATTGCTTCCTGATGTCCTATCCGTGTTATAAGGTGATGTGTCTTTTAATTTGAGGTCCTCCTTGAATGGTAAGCTCCAACAAGCTTTCGCTAAACAGACTTCATTCACATTCTGAATCTGGTTTTTGTCTCACACATATTAAATTTTACAAAACAGAAAGAAACAATAGAGCTTATTAGGAAAAACTTGTTTTGAATAGCAAATTAAGCTTAATGGAAATAGGCACATGTTTTATCACGGTTTCTCCCCCCCCCCTTTTTTTTAACCAATTGAACATTTACATCTTTTTTAATGTGCTGTGATTTCCCCCTTAAGTCTTAAGCTGGCACCACACACGTTCAAGAAATAAGACCTATATCACTTGTATCTACTGAGAGAAATCATTGTAATATTGTGGATTTCAAATGCATAGCTTTCCGAAAAGAGATTTAAGCAATCAGCCCTAAACTGTATTAATCAAATCACTGTGGCAGTCTAAGAATCCAAAGAGCCACCTAATTTCTAAGAGAGTGTAAATCAACTGTCAGTTCTGACTGGTTTCAGATTATGCCTTGTTCTTGGAGACTGGAAACCTGTACAATCAGGGGTCCACCTGACTAGACGGTCTGCTATTGAGAGATATGCCCCAGGTGGAGGCATCTTCAAAGCCAATATATTTTCTTTATAACTGGTGTCAAATTGATGTATATATTAAAAAATCTTGGAAAATGATCTCAAAAAGGAAGTAACAGCCCAATGAGCCATATGTTCAGGGAACCTAACAGGTTTCCACCGGGACCAAATTTCACTTCACCTTTTTGTCCTTATGTGCAAATAAAAACTTATCTGTAACTGCACCATTAAAACAATCTTGCAAATTTGTGAAGTCTAAAGACTGAGTAGACTAAACTCATAAC
This sequence comes from Myotis davidii, assembly GCF_000327345.1. NCBI lineage: Eukaryota > Metazoa > Chordata > Mammalia > Chiroptera > Vespertilionidae > Myotis > Myotis davidii. The sequence goes on along the minus strand of NW_006293001.1, from coordinate 2,335,797 downwards.
AGCCAAATTGTTGGAAGATAACAAATTTTATTAACTATTAGAAATACGTCACGTAACATGGAATTGAATTACATTTATTTGAACTCTATAGGTTCACTGCTTCAGAGAGATACTTTTATAGAATTGGTTAACGAAAGAAAGGCTGATTAGCTAATAAATTACTTAATTTTGATGCGGATGGTGCATCCGAGTCTCCAAGTTTACGTTTAATAAATATGTAAAGGTAATTTTTCCCTCTGTTACATAGGTTGCTATATTAAGAGATTTCAGATGCCAGGGAGTTTTTCAAATGCCAGACCCTACTCCAGCACTGAGGAGTCTGTGAGGCACTAAGGACAGAGAGGCCTGCTGAGTGGGTTTCCAGAGTAGAAACCAAAAGGAATTAACATTTATTTACACACAATGCTTAATTGAAGTCTTTTAAGAATTCTCAACTTAAAAACTGTTAAACATTCTGTATTATTTTAGTTGATCCTAATAATTGTACATTCAGCGATTGTATTGGTGTGCTGAGGCATATTCTAAAAGGAAAAATGCTTGCTGTGTGCTTGAATAGTATTCATATAACTAGGTCAATCATGGCGATATAAAATACCCAAATCTTTTCAAGTGATTTCTACTTTTTTGTGTTGTACTTTTATTGTGAAACATTGCAAACTGAAGGGTAGGGAGAATAGTATCAATATGCATGTGACAGTTTTATCAAATCTTCACATTTTAAATTGATTTAGAGGAACAATTGTGTGTGTGAAGTTGTGCAATGGTAAAGGTCTCAGGAAAAGAATTGCACGGCATGGATTATTTTTCAGCTGCTTTCCTTTCCATCTATGGCGTGGGGGAAGGAAGTTTATGTTAATGTAGACACCTGGTTAGCTAAAGAACAGGGAACCCATTGAGGAATCGCATTCTCATTCAGTCTAACTCCGACCAGTTCTCTGTAGCTGTGTTTCTTTTAACCTACTTAAACCATCAGAATGTTAATGGTTCGATGTGTTTAAACCTTTAAGGGTAGTTGATGTTAGGTCTGTGATAGTAAAAATGTAAGAATAAAAGCGTATTTTAAGCAAAAGCTGTAAACTCAACAATCAGCTTTTAAACTCAAACTGTGGGAGGAAATTATATCCGAAACCACAGCTCCAGGGCCTCAGGTTCTGCTGGATTCTCGGTCCAGGGGCAGCCACAGCCCTGATGTTTTGACCAACTTCTCTCAGGCCAGAGCTCAGAGCCAGCAATCCTGACCCCCTCAGGCCTCCAGGACTCCGAGGTAGAGGGTGGGTGGCCGGTTTCCTAAGGGCTCCAGCTCACCCAGGGCAGTTTAATGGCGCTTCTCCGCGGGGTCTAGAAGCTCCTAAGTCTAGTCTTGGGTCAGGAGGCTAAGCCTTGGAAGCACAGGCCCATTTGTCTTCCTTCTGGACGTACCTAAATCGTGTGGTACTTTAGCTCTGACCTGCGCTGGGGAAGGGGGGAGGGGAGAAAGGTTTTGGGGTCTGCGGGAGATCAAGGAACAAGGGCGACTTTGCTGGCGGCTGCAACCGCTCTGGGGCCCGACCCGGGGTCTGCCGTCCGTCCAGGGG
>NW_006293001.1:2333334-2333923 GCF_000327345.1 Myotis davidii | reverse complement strand
CAGCAGGCGAACGCTGCTGCCTCCAATCCTGCTCTTCTCAAATGAGACGGATAATTAGTTGCCCCGCACGAATGCCGCACTCTTCTCACCCCTGATTGCTATCACCTTCTTGCTCCTGGCAGTTTTGACACCTCGTAATCAGCCTGCTGCTTTTCTCTTTTCTTCCCGACTTCTGCTTCCCTCCCCCCCGTTCCTCCTTAGTGTGTTTATTTATTAATTATTACTATTACTATTATTATTACTATTATTTTAAATGCAATCTGGTTCCTAGTTGGACGAGGCCCCCGCCGAGTCACCCTCCCGCGTAGACGTGTGCGCGTCTATATGCCGATATAAGATAGGATGTGCGTGCGTGAGTCGGGGGCGGGCTTGCGGTTTTGCGGGAAAGACTGCTTCCACGCGGAGAGAATTCTCCTCTCCTTAGGACATTTCTGGGAAGGGAGGAGTTGGGCGAGGGACGGGAGAGGAGAGTTGGGGAGACCTCCATGAATGCTTTGAAGATCTCTTAGAAACTAACCAACTGGGGAGTCTCGGAATCCGCTGTCAGAAGCGCGTTCTCCCCGCTCCCCTCTAACAAGCACTGACAGTC
>NW_006293001.1:2314703-2333232 GCF_000327345.1 Myotis davidii | reverse complement strand
GACCCCGGGGAGGATGGGGAGAAGGGCGAGGCACCGCACCCGAGAGCCCCGCGGGCAGAAGGCGGGCCTCGGAGCCGGCGGACGCGCTCATCGCTCACATTTATAAAGTCTTTACCTTGAAGGTTAAAAGATGTGAAAGAAAAAGGAGGGGCCGTGGGGAGTGGGAAGAACATCTCCCGAGCTTCCACCCACCCCCTTTCTACCTCCCCGAGCTCCCCCTCCCCCCGTGTTGGTAAAATAACCACGCAACCCGGGCTGAGGGGGCGGGGTGAGCCAGGCGCGAGTGTAGGAAAGCAGATGTCCCCGCTGGCAGCGCCTCAGCCTCCGGGGAGCGCGGCGCCGGGGGGCCCTCCCGAGGACATTCACCTCCCACTCCTCAGGCATCCCGCTCACAACTGCCTCGCCTCGGCGGGGGTGTTTTTTTCAGACTCAGCGTTTCGCGTGTGCAGCTTTTTTACCTGGGAGCTGTTCTTACCCGGCCACGCTTAGCAGATGTCAAGATGCAGCCCCTGCACGACTCCGTCATCAGGGACAGAGGGAGAGGCCGGGAGGGTGCCCGCTCCACCTTCAGCGGCCGCCAGCCGCCCCTGCCGCGCGGGAAGGAACCTGTCCTCCAGGCTGCCTCCCGCGGGGCCCGAGAGGGCTTTTGTCCCGCAGAAGCCCGTAGTCCCAGGACCCAAAGGAAAACAAGGGTTCCCCGCGCTTCCCGCACACGTGGTGGACGTGGGGAAAGAGGGAAGCGGGGTCAACGATACACTGTCACTGGAGTCACTTTCTGGGCTGTAATTTCTTTGGGTTGTCAGTAGTCTAGTAGATGTCAACTGTGTGAGAGGGGCTTTTCCTCTTCCAGAAAAGGAGAAAGAAAAAGCATCCCCTTTCGCGATAGGTGCAGTGGTATATTCTGGCTGGTACTCACTGGAGTGTTTTTATTTTTAATTTTGTGTGTGTGTATGGGGTGCGAGAAGTGAGAGGGGAGGCTGGGTGGGTGGAGGTTGGGGGGGAGGGGAGAGACTGGGATAATTGTCTAGGCATTTCCATTCAGACCCAGTGGCAATGAAAGAAAGATGTACATGCGGCAGACACCTTCACAGTGAATACCTAATCACACTATGTCACCTGGGTGAGGAAGGTGTCAGTGTGATGTGCTTGGCACCCCGAGAAGTTGAGGCACTGCTCTCATCCTTCCTCAAGTGAAGGCTCTCCACTGTGGCACAGGGGCCTGCTCCAATTTCCTCATCCTAAACCCTCCAGCTTTTCCAAACACATGTTCCAAAGAAGGCTTAAATTTCTGTTTTGAGAGTTGCAAATCAATGTTTACTTCATAAAATGTAAGTCATGTCTCAACCATATAAAAAAATTGGGGGTGGGGGAGGGAGGGAAGAGAAACCTAAAAGAATTACAGGGAAGGAAATTTTAAACATTTTGCAGCCTTCTGAACTGGTATCTTCTCAATGTCCCCCAGTGGCCATCAACCAGGCTGCTAACAATGAGTAACAAATTTATCAACAAGAATGTGAATATTACTAATATAAATAAGTATGGATATAGTTTTAGATTTGCTTCCATTAAATGCAAGTATGTTTCTTTAGTTAGTGTGAAAAATAATTAAAAAATTCAAAGTGAGCTACTAGTTGTAATAAAATATCACCTAACCTGGTATCACTCTTCTATCAAGTTACTGGAAATAAAACATGCATTTTATAAACTTCCCAAAAATGTGTTTTTTTTTCCTTTACATTTTTTTACTCAGGAACAAAGAACACATTGATGATCACAATATAAGTAGCTCTTTAAATACTTAATTCATTTCATCATGTAGCTACACAGAAAAATTAAAACCAAGTATATTATTTTAAAAAATCTAAAGTGTTTAAATTGTTTTACTAGTGATTTTATCACTGGGCAACAAATGTCTTAGGTTTTGTATTTAGATGCTCATGTTGTCTGCTATTCTCTATGATAGGTTTATTAAAAAAGCATGTCATGTAGAGCATAAATAATTTAAAAATTTTAATGAAAACAAATGAAACATTTGACATCACCAAATTCAATAGATATAACTAGGATTCCAAGCAATAAGCTTAGATAGTTGAAACAAACATAAATTATGGTCATACAATTCATACATAATTTTGAATTATGGTAATAAACATTGTAAACATGAACACAATTGCAATTTGATCTTTTAAAAGATAATAAAGGAGGGTTACAATATAAGTTTAGAAAAAATTCAAATATCTGTGATTTTTCAATAAATGATCTTGAACTAACTTTGCAATCAAGTATCTACAGTATTACAAATCCCAAATCATCACATAGAACAGTGATATGTCTGTTTTCAATGCGTCTTAAGTCTCCTCAATTAAAGTGTGAATTAAGATGCCGGAGGAAATCCCCCATGGAAGTAATGGATGGTGGGAGAACTTCGTGACAGAATTCACATACTCGAGGTATATGCAGTTCTGAGCCTGTGCGACTTAGTACCGATGATAAGTCACTGTCTTGATTAGGAAAGGGCTTCCAAACAGGCTGCAGGAAACAAAGAAAAACATTTCCTGTTATTTGTACTTAAAATCAATTTTCATTGAATTTCAAATTCAAATAGTTTGAATGGGTTATGTGCATATATATGAAATCCCTAATATGAAAGCAAATTACCTTTCCATAGAGTTAGCGTGAGACATGACTACATTCTCTTTTTCATAAGTGGTGCAACTAAACTGTGATTAAAAATCACTTAAATACCCTTCCATGTACTTTGTCTTCACATATTTAAAAATTTTCCAACTTTAGCACCAGCATATTTTAATACCAGTACCACAAAGGCAGTAGTTTTAGAACAACAGTCAATAACTGAGACCTTAAAAATTAAATTCTACCTTTTCTATTTTACAATAGAAACCTTAAATTATAGGGCCTTTACTAATACATAGTCCACTAGATATAATATGTATATATACATGCATTGTGATGAAGAGAAATTCAAATTTCACTACTTATAAACAAATACATAATGAATAAATCATATGCAAATGTTTTTTTGATTTTTGAGAAGTTTTTTTTCTTTGAAACTACTAGACAAATTCCATTGATTATTTGTGTTTTTTAAAAATCACAAACATTTAGCCCTAATGGGTTTGGCTCAGTGGATAGAGCGTCGGCCTGCGGACTGAAGGGTCCCAGGTTCAATTCCAGGCAAGGGCACATGCCTGGGTTGTGGGGGTCCCTCCCCGATTGGGGGGGGGGGGCGTGGAGGCAGCCAATCAATGATTCTCTCTCATCATTGGTGTTTCTCTCTCTCTCTCTCTTCTTCCCTCCCTCCCCCTTTCCCTTCCTCTCTAAAATAAAAAATATATATATTAAAAAAAACACACCACAAACATTTAAATTAATCATTCAACAAAATCTAACACCTGATTTATTCTTTCTTATTTTGCTCCTGTTACGTAGTACATAGTCTGGTCTTTTTTATTCCTTTTAGTGGCTGAATGAAAATCTGTTAATAGTTACCTAATTATAGAATTATAGAAAATTGTAATTCAACAAAACTATAAGCAGCATATAAATACCCTTAAATAACTGAATTTATTAGTAAAAAAAATAATATGAGAAGGGCAAGGAAAAGCCTTTTAGCTCCATAGGAGGTGTGTAATAAATACTTGTTGATTGGACTATCTTATTTTCCTAAAGTGTTGCAAGCCAAATTATTTTTTAAACTTGCTTTCTTACCTTGCATAGATGAATTACCTTGCATAGCTAAATGCTGATAGTTTGAGGAAAATCACCTCAAAAGTCAATTTAAAGAGACACCTTTGTGTTCCTATTACTAATATGTTTTTAAAGTAATAGCCTAGTTCAACATCTAATAGTGTTAATTTTCATTCCCTCAATCAATCTCTTTCATTTTAGTTAGCCAATCATTTACAAAAACAGTATATGTATCACTAGTTGAAACATTTAGATATTAGTATGGAGGGCTAATAATAACACTGACTCAATTCCTTTTGTGAGAAGTGGTAATTTTATTACATAAAACAGTAATATCTGAAACATACATTTGGAAATAATTTTTGAAAAAACCTTTCTTCATGATAAAGAAGCAGTAATCATTTTGAGAATATAAGCAAATGTCTAGTTAGCTAGATTTAAATTTTACTGCTTGCAGTTTAAACAAAAAGTCCAACTGATTACTACCTACCACCTTAATGGGAAATTGATTTAGATATAAATAAAAAAGGTATGCTAAAATAATTATTAAGATCTATAAAATACTAAGAAATAGACTTAGAAGCAATTTAGCTTCCAAATTTGGTGAGCCAATCTTCTACTGCAATTTATCTTCAAAGTCCATATTTATCTTTCTTTGGATAAGGAGCTATTAATTAAGATTTGAACTCCTCATAGAATTTAGATGGGGTCCCAATGACTGACTCAGCAAAAGTAGGAAGAAAAGAAAGTCACACAGAGCCAAAATAAGCAAGATATATTTTAGATTTTCTAATGATAGCTGAACGTATAAAAAAAGTGTTCAGTAGTAATGATTGATAAAAAGTAAAAATCTGAAAGATGTAACCACAATTTTGCTCCTGTTATTTCAACTCAAATTTTATATTTACCACACTAGCTTTATTAATACAAATAAAATAGAAAAATATTTTTAAAAACCCATCTTAAGAAATAGTTTTTCAATCCTAAACTGTAACATGGCCTTCAAATCAAACTAATTTTGCCTTTCCTGCCAAAATATCAATTATCTAACCTTATGCCCCATGTCTTGTGACAGCTCAACACTAATTCTCCTGAATTTTTTAAGCTGAATAGTTTTCCATCAAGTTGTAATCACATAGCAGCTGTTTCCCTGCTCTATCATAGAAAGCAAATGCACAATGCAGGGTGCCATCTACTGAAACATGAATGCACAGGCTAACTAACGAGTAAAAGGACAAGCAAGAAATATAATGGAGAAAAAAGTAACAAGCATTAGAACTGATGCATTTCACAGCTCCACAGGAATTCTACTTGCAATAAATGAAATTGCTTAATTTGCTTCATTTAGTAGTAACTTACCACTAAGACTATGATGTGAAATAAGGTACAAAGTAGAATAAAAGTGAATTTGTAATTAAAGTTTATTGTCAGAGATGCCTAGTTTTCCTCACTACTAAAATATACCACAGCTTGGCTATTGCATCCTTTGTATGCTGATTTAAAAGTTATAGCCTATCTGAGTACTCACAAAGCCAAAGGGTATTCATCAAGTTGTTTAAGACAAAGAGAAATCAAACGAATGTCTGCAAGTTATATAGACATTTACACCAATCTGTATTTTCATGAGTGTCTGTTTAACAATTATATATTTTCATTTGTCTTCAGGCATTAAAAGCTTTTTTTTTAAAACTAAAAAAATTATCCTGTGATAGTACCTGAATAAAAAGGATGGTAGGAGTGGATTGGGGGGCATTAAGAAGTCTGCGAGTTTCAGGAACATTAAAGTATTTAATTAAAATAATATATATGCAGAGACTATAAAAAATGTTAGGCTGCATGTTCAGTGCCAGATTAGAAACCAAAACTGAACTGTACAAATCTATGTACTGTATAAATGATAATGTAATAGGATTATTAGTTGAAAGACAGATTACTTATTTTGATAAATGGGAATATACAATGCAATTATTTACTTATGCTATATCACAGATTCTTGTAAAGATGAGTATGATCTACACAAACTGTTAAACAGAGAAATGCCACTTGTTTCACAGTATGAAATTTAAAAAAGAATCCTATTATAACACTGATGCTGAGTGAGAGCTCTGTAAAGGGACTAAGAAAGTGACACGTGCTAGATATGGATAAGGCTTATGTATATTTTAAAACGTGTCATAAGTTTTAATTAAGGTACTTTATAATAGAGCTTTCCCATATTCATCCTTTATAATTTCATGTCATTTATTAGAGAGCTTGGATCTTTTACTGGGAGCATAAATTGGCTAGTCATTAGTTTAAAAGGATGTCCAATAATCTCAAAGAGATGTATATCTGTGCCTGTTTGGCAAAATGTGTGTCCACACATAATATACTTGTTAATGTAAAACAGTTACCTGCTGTGGTCCTCGGATAGCTTTTCCTGGGGAATCAAGTGAAGGAAAAGGTGTATCAGACAGGTCCTCAAGTGGTAATGTATTTACATACAATGCATTATGGTCTCCAGGTGACAAACACGGAGTTCTATCCAGAGTGGTCCTGATACAAGTGTTTACAAGTTTTGAGGATTCTGTATTGTCAGTTGTTTTAAGGTTTTGTATAGCTGAGGCTACGGGGTCAATTCTCTGAATTTCAAATAAAGTTTCTTCTGTTTTAACAAAGTTTCCCAGGTCGTCTCTGATGTCTACATTGAATTTATCCTGGCACACAGCCTCAGATGCAGCAGGACCAAGGACGTTGGGTCTTTCTGGAGTGCTATGCAAGAAAGCAGAGTCACTGTCCATTGGTGGAAACTTGACATTGAATTTAGACAGTGATTCAAAAGAGGTGTCCTCTTCATCTCGGCCCAGTCCTCTTGGTGTGACAGATGTGAGACAGGATGCACTTCTATTTATATCATCGCTAGCCTGAGGCTCAAACAGCGCTTCTTGTTTATCTGCTTTATCCGTACACTGTATAGGCACCGAGCACTGTGTTCCTGCAGAGAAAAGCACACACGAGGAAAACAGTCATATACCAATCATTCTTAACAGTCTGAATGCCATTAGCCTTGGACAGATGAGCACTATTTTTTTCTATTGGTTTTTATAGGAACTGAAGACAACTGTGATATTTTACATTTGCTACCATCTTACACAGAAATATTAGCATTCTCTGGTGGGTGAACTGGAACATGCTTATTAGCTGCAGTTTAACTGCTTTGTATTTTTCCCCCCAGGTCTTTTGCTGTAAACTTTGCATCTTGTTCACAGTTCTACTCGTCTACACTTAAAAAACCTCAAAACCGTTTGCTTGTAATGTATACATTTAAAATTTTGTCAGGAAGAGAGGCTGCAACTGCGAGCTTGTTTATTAGACAAATACCTTGAAATACCGTGTTAAAAGGGAAAATCCTTATGAGATTACACACACACACACACACACACACACACACACACACACACACACACACATATTTATTACAGATTAAAAACCTATATGAATTAGCATATACCAAAAATTAGCAAAAATTTTAAAGGTCATTCATTTCCCCTAATATCACTGTGTGACAATGTAGCACCAATCTATGTAGCCACTGTCTACTCTCAATAATCTATGTGAGAGAGTGGTGGAGGAGGAGGCGGGCGTTGGGGGGAAAGAAGAGAGTAGAGGCAAAAGAAGGATGAAGTTTTGGAATGCATGTTTAGCAAATTATATATGAATATATAAAAGCTCATCTTATAGATTAAACAAAAAAGACCTCTGTAGTCCACAGGTAGATATCAGGTAGATAGATACCAGGGCCTCTGTGGCTCATTTATCTAGAAGTCACTTGTCCAACAAATTCAGCTCTCTAGGACATAGGCAAAGCTAAAAAAGTAAGTAAATGGAGCTTCTCAGGAGTCAGAATTAGAGCCTCAAGCCCCACAGATATATGAGTTTTGCTCTTATTTTCATTTTAGATTTATTCTAACAAGCTTGATGATGTGTCCCTAGCTCATAGCTGGTTAGAAGCAGCATATTAAAATGTATGCATACAGTTGTTGAAGGCAGATATACTTGTCAACAAGAGCTGAAGGCAGGAGAGGAGACAAGAAAAAAAAAGCAGATATAAGAACTCAGAAAACACTAGTCTTGTTTAGGGCCAGGAGGGGCTACATTTCTCAAGGAAAAAACAAACAAACAAATAAACAACCCCAAACAAAAAAACAATGATCAAAGCACTTTCCATGTTGATGACCCTGAGACATTAGAAAAGGCTCAGTTATGCTCTACATGTCACTTCAAGAAGGCAGTGAGGTTGGAAGTTGATAATGTATTTTCATTAAATGGGCAAACAATAAAAATTAAAAAATGATTATCACTATAACAATGTAAATATCAATGAAGTTGTACACTCATGAATGGAAAATTGACCAATTCTGGATGCCGATTTAAGCAGACAGTTGTACAAAGCACCTTGCACAGTATCTGTTCAGGTTAGTAGATACTTAAGAAAAGTCAGTTCCTTCCCTTCCTCTAGGGTCTTTGCAGTCTCATACCAAGTTGCATTCCAATAATCCAACTGTTTGGTCCCTCTATTATATACCTTCTATATTTTTTAGTACAAACCACCTTCTCTTGTTAGATTATTATAATAGCCTTTGAATTGCTTCCTTGCCTCTAAATTTATCTCATATTTAATCCATTCTCTACATCTCCCCACTCCCTACTGCCTTAATTTTTCTAAAGTGCAAATCTGGTCCTGTTACCTTCCTAATAAAACCTTTTCATGGCTCTCCATGGCCCTCAGCCCCTAGTTAACTCTCTATTCTCTCATATTCACTCTACCTGTCTGACATCTTACTCTGGCTATAATGAACTTCGGTATAGTGCTCCAAAATAGATATGCTCTCTTCTTTTGTGGTTTTTGCACATGCTGTGCAGACTACCTGGTGTCCCATCCCACTATTCTTGTCTAATTCTTACTTGCTCTTTATTCCTTGGCTTAAATATTAATTTATCTGGATGGCTCTTCTGGCTTCCCAAGACTGGTTTACTCATGACTTGGGTGCTCTGCAGACCAAACACTCTGCATTGTACCTATAAGCATAACTTTCTTAAAGGTATGCTTAAAGTGGTTTCTTAAGGTTCTAAACTATGTTTTGTTTTCTACTTATTCCCAGTACCTTGCCCAGTGCCCGACACATAGTATGTCCTCAATAAATGCAGTCTGAATGAATCTGTATTCTCCTCCCCTCAGAGCTAGGTATAAGAATCTACATTTGCTAGATAATCTGGCCTAGGAGTGGTACAGTAATTGAGATCAAGCTAATTGTTTAGCAAGATTTCTTTGTCTGCTGAAGTTCTTAAAATCCATTAACTCTCAAGTAGTCATTTTCCTAGTAGTAGATTTAAGAGTGGCAAGAAATTCTAGGAAACAGTACTTTCTTTGTAGATTATACTTGCTAATTGCAAATAACAAATAAGGAAAACCAACAGTTGAGGCACCCAAATTCTGTATCACCTGAAAAGGAAGAAACACTTATCAAAATGACTGTTACAAGAAGAGTCTGCTGCTGCTGATAATGCCAACATTAATAGTGCTTCTATGTGCTATGCACTATTATAATCATTGCATATACACAGTTTCATTTAATTTTCAAAATATTCACGTGATAGATACTTTATTATCCCCACTTTACCAATGAGGAAAGGAGGGATGCATGGAGAGGTAATTCCAAGGCACTTGGCTAATGGATGAGTGGTAGATCTGGCACTGGGACCCAGGCAATCTAATTCTAGAGCCTGTGCTCTGGACCATTATGCTAAGTTGAACATGCCAGTTTCTATACACAGAGGAGTCCACAAAATGACAGAAATGTGCTATGAATTTCTTTTCCGATCCTCCCTGTGAACAAAACATGAAAAACCCAAACAGCTGTATTAAAGCAGATATTTCTTTCAGCATAACTACCTGGCATAGATCAGTCACATAAAAAAAAACAAAAAACTTCTGGCCCTAGCTGGTTTGGCTCAGTGAATAGAGTGTCGGACTGCGGACTGAAGGGTCCCAAGTACGATTCTGGTCAAAGGCACGTGCCTGGGTTGCGGGCTCAATCCCAAGCTTCAGTCCACAGGCTGACTCTTTATCCACTGAACCAAACCAGTCAGGCAATAAAAATATATTTTAAAAAATCTTCTCAATTAATCTGCTCAAGCAATGAAAGTTACTCTCTACCAAAAAACAATTTTTTTAGCCCAGCCGGCATGGCTCAGTGGTTGAGTGTTGACCTATGAACTAGGAGGTCATGGTTCGATTCCCGGTCAGGGGACATGCCCAAGTTGCAGGCTTGATCCCCAGTGTGGGCATGCAGGAGGCAGCTGATCAATGATTCTCTCTCATCATTGATGTTCCTACCTCCTTCTCCTTCTCTTTTTCTCTCTGAAGTCAATTAAAAAAATTTAAACGTATGATTTTTAAGGCTTCTAGAAATCCAAGTTTAGAAAACGTAACATTCAAATGAGGTACACAAAAGCACTAACAGTGTACTGAGAAACATGATTAGGTGAGCAAATTGCTTTTCTATTTTGTTTACTTCAAGAAAACTTATTTTTACAGGGGAAAAAATATAAAATGAGAAATATTTTTAGATTTTTAAAATTTTAAAGTATAGGCTATCCACTGAGACTACTTTACAGTTTAACTTGTATATCGACAAAATAAAAAAGTCTGATGGTTGTGACACTCTAATCCAATTATTCTTTTGCCCCGATCTCCACTGAAATAGAACCCTCCCTTCTACCAAATAGTGCTTTTTTTGAAGCTACATTTGCTTAAATATACATTTTTATCTTTATTCCTTCTCAAGGCTATTGCCATAAGTGGATGAAATGGAAAACGAAAGTAATAAAAAGGAAACATGCAAGTCTACTAACAGCAATTTTCACGAATTATGTTTATTTAAAAGTAAAAATCAAATGTTAACAAAAGAAACACAGGGACAATAACATTAAATGTACTTTTCTCAGATGTATTATGCAAATCACATTTGAAATAGTTCCTTCATACTTTTTCAAAGTAGTGTTTTATCCTTGAAAAACATGCCTAGACATCTTTTTCCAAAACATTTCTTTTTTTTTTCTTTTCCCTTTTGATCTACTACTGTCAACAGCCTAATATTTGATATTTTGGTTTCTGTTTGGATCCAGCAAAACTTCAGTGGAATCTGTGGCACAACAGATTTAAAACATTTCAAGAATAGTGTTATATTTACTTTTTGTGATAGTTAATATAAAGCGTAAGAATAATGTTAGGAAGCAGCTTTAATGGGGAAGAAATTGAAGTTAAACACTCAGTGTTCTAGTTGACAGATACATACTAGATTTAGACCTGTGCAATTTAGAAATGGTCAAAGTATTAAGCCATGGATAATGTGGTAAGGCCAACGAAAATTTCACCATTTCGATGTTTTGATAAGATGTTAATGTTCAAAAAAGCATGTTTATGAATTCCAGGTACTACTTCTCTATAGCTAGTATATTTTAAGTAAAAATAATTCTTTCGCTTCCTAAGTACCTAGTGTTTTTAGTTGGCACAGATCAATCTCTAATAAACATGACAAAAATTAAGATGGAAAAATTACTTTGGAGAGGTAAGAGGAAGAGAAGAGAAGCAATACATTATGTCTATCTACAAAGATTGTTTTGTTTTTCCAACACAACATGGTGTTCTTTTTCTGAAAATAAAATGGCAGTAGTAAGCAAAAAGTGAATTCATACTACAGAATAATTTTTAAATAGCCTAGATATAAGAGCTATAAGAAATGAAAAGTGATCTTTAATTAAAGGGGTGTTAGCACTGCTGCAACATCTTTCAGAGTGAAAACTGTAAATCACATCTCTTGGGAATTGCATATAGAATATCTCAAATCACAAGGGTAAAGGAGAATTTATCATAACTGATCAGTTTACCTTCCTTTTGTTTTCATAAGTGCTTGGTAGCCAGGTTCAATCCCCAGAATTCTGCTATTCATATGAACTACTGATGCAAACACCAGGAAGGCAGTCTGAGGTTTTAGGAAAGGGTGGAGCTTTTTAAAAAAACACTGCAACATGTGTAGAACAGATGTTCCTTTTAAGTTATTTTTAATACTAAGTTTGTACTTTGTGCCTCCAACAGAACTGGCCTCACAAAATGTGTAATGTTTATTTCTCAAACCAAATTACAAGCATCTATCTATAGTGTTCAATTAACTTTCAGACAGAAGTAAAAAACAAAGCTGATGTTATAATGTAACTCAGCTCATATATGTTAGTGTTGCTATAAGATTGCTTACTAACATATGAATTAATGTTTTATAAGACCCCAGAAAGGCAACTAAAAACTATTAGAGATATAGCCTGTATTTTGTGCTTTTTCCAAGGTGAAACTTCTCATTAAGATGATTAGTAATTGTGTCATTCAATTTAATCTATGCCAATAAGTTACATAAAATTATACATTACAAAATGTAAAGAGCACTTAAAATATTTCCATAATAAAAAAGAAATGTCAACCAATAAAATTATTATCAATAATACTAATATTACATGAAGTCAAACCTTACCAGCTGCAGTGGCTGAGACATTAAGTTTGCTTAAGTGGTCTTTTTGAGCTTTTGCTAGCATGCATATTCTATGAAATTCTTCTTTCAGATCCCAGAAAGTCTTCTCTATGTAACTCCTAAAAATAAATCAATATTTAAAAATTTAAGGATATTTCTTCAAGTATTCTTTAATCATAATTAAAGTTATATAGCACATATTTATGTATCATAAAATAATTATTGAAAAGTTAAAGTTAAAAAAATGTTTCAATTCCTAGAAAATATCCCCCAAAACAATTCTAATGTTTGGAGAGCCAGGCACAAAGTAAGTGAAAAATGAAAAGTTCTAATACATAAACGTAGGGCAGACTAACATATGTACTTATTCATAAATCACACATATGCTGTCTCATTCACACATTAGAGATATCAATGTATTAACTTTTGTTCTCTGTAAGCTTCTTAAGTAGAAGAAAATTAAATATTCCTCACTTTTATAAAGTTCACATTAAGAGCCATTGTATAAAACAATGTGGCCGTAATAGTTGGTCGAGAAATCCTTAATATAAAATATTAGTGCTTTAGAAAATTCAATTTTTGGATTCACTTCTGCTATAAACTGTATAACTTATTTAGGTTATTTTCACATTGAGCAGCCTTGGATTAGTCTCTTCTAGTTCTAAGAGTCTGCTATTTTCTTACAACTGCTAATATTTACAAAATATGTAAGTAAGAATATTTTCAACATTTGTAATTTTTAGAGTTGGCAAAAAAAAAAAAAGATATAGAACTACCTTTCATGGAATAAAGGACTGTCAAAACTCCTTGGTGAAGTTCCTTTTCTAGGAGAAGATACCTCTTGTCTTCTTTCCTTAGAGATACAAAATAATTAACACTTTAAATTGCTTCTAAACTCAATAAGAATGGGTTAACAAAAAACACAATGGAAAATTTAAATTCCTCATTGAAAAATAAGTTTAGGTAGCTTACAGATGTATAATAAGATTTTTTCCTCTTTAAATGAAAATAAGGGGAAAAGGAAAACAAAGGCAGAAAAATAGGATGAAGACCAAGTATTTCTGTTAAATATTATTTCCAATACTGATAATTCAAGAAATTTCGTCAGACCCATCTATTGATCAAAATTGCTACTCTGATCACTAGTAGCACCTGAAATGACCAGAAAGTTTAGGGGAGAAAATGTGTGTGTGTGTGTGTGTGTGTGTGTGTGTGTGTGTGTGTGTACACTTCTTTTCTTTGCTGGGGAATGCAGCTGTATTAGAGGAAGAAACCAAGCAACAGCTCCTTAGCATTTAACAAGCATTTTAAAGATAGTGCAATTTATGTATTTAAGCTTCTTTAACACAAGTTCTTGCCTTTCACTCCCACCCTGTGGCTTACACTGGTATTACATTTATTCTGACATTTAAAAGTCAATATTGAAAAATGTGATATAATGTATTGTATGGTTTAGATTAAAAAAAAATTCTATCATACCTAAAAAATTTTGTGTACCTTATAAAGCTATAAGTTGACAAGTTCCAAGATGTGAAGAAGTACTAGTATCATACAATTATAAATTATAGTTCAGTCAAAACGGTTAAGGACTTAAATTTAAGTTCAAACCAGTGGACTTTTATTTTTAGTGACTTTTCAGATTTTATTCAGTTAAGGTCATCGTAGCTTTTATGTGATTTTACCTTACTGTTTCTTATCACCTGAGTATATCTCCCTTTAATCTTGCTTTTCAAAAAGTTCTTTCAATTTCATAGGAGTCTCATTTGTTCTTTAAGAAAAAGACTAGATTGTTTTTCTTAAAATTAGTATCTTCTCCAATTTATTTCAGTTTATTATTCTACTTTTCCTGCTTTTTATAATAAACTAGAGGCCCAGTGCACAGATTCATGCACTGGTGTGGGGCGTAGCCTGCGGGGACCCGTCTGCTGTGGGAGCACTGCTTATCCCGGTCAGCCGGGCGATGGTGGACCCACCCTCTGAGTGGCTGCTGAATGAGGAAATTAGTCTGAGCTGATACTTCAGGGTAATGTCTTCGGTAAAGGTATGTTCTATGTCCTGGAGGTACCTGGCAAGAGAGCTTTGCACCCCAAAGCCACTCGGTGAATGCCCTTGATGTGTGATGCCAGGTGGTGACACCATTGGGGATGTTCTGGGCAGCCATGCTTCAGGATCCTCAGTCATTAGGACAGCCTCCCTGGGGGGCCCACAATCACATCCCCTCTCGCCATCCGCCTATGCCAGCTCCCTGTGCTCTTTCTAGAACACACCTTAGAGGGCCTGCATCAGCTGTGGGGTCAGGCCAGAGTCCGGATGTCTCAGGCATTTGATAGGGGCAGAGACTTGGCCTCACCCTGGGCTGCTCATCCCGGTCAGCCGAGTGGCGCACCCACTGTGGGAGTACATCGACCACCAGGGGGCAGCTCCTGCATTGAGTGTCTGCCCCCTGGTGATCAGTGCACTTCATAGCGATTGGTCGACGGGTTGTTCTGGTCGTTCTGCTGTTTGGTTGCTGGGCTTTAATATGTATAGATATTTTCCAGCTTTTCTAATAAACATTTCTAAGTACCAGTGCTTGTTTAACATTTCTAAAGTAGGGTATTACTTTGGTAATTAGTAAAATAAAATCTTGGCAACCCAATTTGTGATTTTATATATTATATCTAGTCAGATTGGGGTAAAATAAAGAACATTTCCTGCTGCATACTTTTTGTCTGACAAACACTTAGGGGATGTTTTCTTCTGGATTAAAATTGCTTTATTGAGCTTATAAAACAGTCACTCAGAAAACATTTTCACATTCACTGTTTTTGAAAGTGGCAAAGTTTTTCTTTAGTGCTATGTGCAATTAGAACATGCAATGCCTTTTAGTGTGGATTAGGAAGAAAGGTCACATGCCAACCATTCAGGATACTAAACTTTGAAAAGATTATATTAAATCCATATCAACAAAATCTGAGGTAATATTAAGAGAATAGAAACATTTGACAATGTTAAACAAATCATAATAAAATATGTAATTATATTCAATGGAACATCTAATCTCTTTTCAAAATTTACTACTTTAAGTTCTCGATATGAAAAACAATTATTTCATTAGGAGCTAGAATAAACCAAAAAGAAGTACTCTGTAATTTGAGCCATAAATGAAGGCAGTTACAGAAAATGATAAAGACTATTTCATTTGTCAAATCACTGATGATTTTGACATAAACTAGGAATGACTGCTTCTGATGTTAAAGAAGCTTTAAAAGGGGAGAAGATGGAGGAAAAGGTAGGAAAAGAATGATAAATCTTTGGCTTCTCAAATAACTAATGTCAACTTATTTCTGTTGTGTTTAGATTTGATTACTGGTGTGGATGAATTTATCTGGAAAAGACCCCTTGGGTGTACTGGCAGGGGGTAAGGAAGGACTCACTCTGAGGAATTTTTACTCTTCTCGGGGTTAGAAATACAGCTATGCTTACTATTATTTTTGTTATTATTATTGAAGAAAAGTATTGTTCAATACTTTAGAATTTGATTGTTCTAAGCAATGTACTTCCCCTGTTATGATTGACACCAAATAAATCTGCTGATATATTAAGTAAAAATTTTAGGTCCCCAACACCCCAAGAAAGATTTTTTAAAAGGCACCTTTTGACATGTTAGTTCCGTTAAAAAAATAAAGACATACAGGGTTAATCTAGAATGGATGTAGTATTTTCCATTGACACAAATTTCTGAAAATGATCATTTATTTTTTTAAAGGATTAGTATAGTCAATGGCAACTCCAACGCTTTTTTCAGAAACTTAGGATTTCTTTTCAATGCTAAATTATCTTAATAAAGATTTCTCTGTTTGTTGAGCATCCCAGAGAGGAAGTACACATTAGAAGAAATAACTTGTATTTTCCTTTCTACTCTCAATATTATCCAAATGGACTCTGCACTGCAAGAAGTTGAAGTCATTACAACTTCAAATACAAAAGCAAGGGAACTTTGAACGTTATGCTTTAGGAGATTTTAAACATTAAATCATTCAACAAATAAATTTGTCTTGAGGTACTAAAACTTAAAATACTTAACATTATAGACTGTTCCAAGTACTAGTTTGGAAATGCTGAACTTGTGGAATGAATACTGACATAAGAGTTTTACACGTCATACTTTAAACCCATTTGAAAGAGTTGGAAGATATTGTAAAATGATTCCTTAAATTTTCTTTTATGCGAATAGGGAGAACTTTTAGTATATATAAATCAATTTAAGCTTATTATATGTACATAAACTTACCCATCTCATTGATGGATATTATATAAAAAATATACGTTTAAGGGCTATTTGAATAAGCAATAATATTTAAGAAGAAAGAAAAAAACAAACAAACCCGAAGTGGCCAATATTTCATTAGGCCAAAGCCAGGTTTATTCTTAATGCAAAGGCAATGGGAAATATTTTTGTGCTGGAGTCCAGGTTCTGTTAGATATCACATCTCCCCATCTGGGTAACTCAGTTGGTTAGGGTGTCATCCTTATACACCAAGGTTTCAGGTTCAACCCCAGGTCAGGGCACATATAAGAATCAACCAATGAATGTGTAAATAAGAGGAACAAAAAATTGCTGTTTCTCTCTCCCTTCCTCTCTCTCTCTCGAATCAATAACACACAACACACACACACACACACACACACACGTATATATCAATATCTCAAAGAAAGAAATGTATATTTTCCCTATGCCTGCTTTTAAAATATTTAGTAGTAAAAGTGCAAGTATTTTATTCCATTTATAAACCAACCAGAAGCCTGGCCGGTGCATGAAATTTGTGCACTGGGGGGTGGGGGTGGAGAAGGGGGGGGCTGTCCCTCAGCCCAGCCTGTGCCCTCTCGCAGTCCGGGAGCCCTTGGGGGATGTCCGACTGCCGTGGAGGTGGAAGAGGCTACCGCCACTGCTGCTATGCTCGCCAGCTGTGAGCCTGGCTTCTGGCTCAGCGGTGCTCCCCCTGTGGGAGCGCACTGAACACCAGGGGGCAGTGCCTGTGTTGAGCATCTGTCCTCTGGTGGTCAGTGTGCATCATAGCAACCAGTCGTTCTGCTGTTTGGTTGATTTGCATATTAGCCTTTTATTACATGGGATTTGAAAAACATAGAAATGATTCACAATAGGCAAGATATTCAATCTAATTGTCTATTGGTGGATGAATGAATAAAGAAAATCACATCTATATATGTCTATATACTATCTCTCTCTCTATATATATACATATACTGTATATCCCTATATATAGATGTAGATATAATAGGACATCATACACATACACATATAAAGGAACATTTTAAGGCTGACTATATCAACTTTAAAAAAAGAAAGAAAGATATCATTTGAGACAGCATGGATGAACCTGAAGGATATTATGTTATGAGAAATAAGCCAGGCACAGAAAGATAAATACTGCATGATCTTACTTGTATGTGGAATTTAAAAAGTTGAATTCTTAGAAGTAGACAACAGAATGGTGGTTGCGAGGGTTTGTGGAGTGGGTGAACAGTTACATGTTAGTCAAAGAGGACAAAATTTCAGTTTCAGGGGATAAATAAGTTCTGAAGATCAAATCTACAGCACAGTGACTACAGTTAATATTACTATTGTAATACTTGAATTTGCTAAGAAAGTCTTAAATGTTTTCACTGCAATAAAAACGAAAGGTAACTATGTGAAGTGACAAATATATTTGATTGATTGTAATAATCATTTCATAGCCCTAACTGGTTTGGCTCAGTGGATAGAGTGTCGGCCTGCGGACTGAAGGGTCCCAGGTTCGATTCCGGTCAAGGGCATGTACCTTGGTTGCGGGCACATCCCCAGTAGGGGGTGTGCAGGAGGCAGCTGATCGAGGTTTCTCATCCATGTTTCTAACTCTGTATCCCTCTCCCTTCCTCTCTGTAAAAAATCAATAAAATATATTTAAAAAAATAATCATTTCATAATGTATATGTATCAAAACATCATGTACACTGTAAATATATACCGTATTTGCCGGCGTATAAGACGACTGGGCGTATAAGACGACCCCCTAACATTTCCACTCAAAATACAGAGTTTGTTATATGCTCGCCGTATAAGACTAACCCCTCTTCCGCACACCTTCCACGCACCAAATAAAAGGCAAAACAATATCAGATTTGATTTTAACATTTTAATTTATATTCAAATGCTTATGACATGCAGGAAAACTGTCACAAGGCTGTATGTGATCAAACATATACATCAATCAGTGAAA
>NW_006293001.1:2305998-2314328 GCF_000327345.1 Myotis davidii | reverse complement strand
AAAATCGCATAACAGCCGAGCATACACCCAGCAGCGCTGCTGATGCCTGAACGGTATGTGGAATGAAGTGGGCGGGCATCGGGAGGCCACTATGGCACGGGGCAAGCACTATGGGCAGTCTATCTGAAGTGTACCTGGCGTATAAGACGACCCCCCACTTGGAGGCATATTTTTCAGGGCCAAAAAATCGTCTTATACGCCGGCAAATACGGTACAATTTTTGTTAATTATACCTACATAAAGCTGGAGGAAAAAAGAAATGCAATGAAAAATTTAAATTCAGAATCACATTTTTTCTAAGCAACTAGAGTCAGTGAATTGAGTTATGAAACTTGTGAAGATTTTCCTAAACTCATTAATATAAAGTATCTTCTCTCATATGAAAGAAATCTAAACTTTAAAGGCTAATACTGAATATAGGTGGTAAGTTTTCAATGATACATATTTGAATACAGTGATGACTGTCACTTTTATTCCAGTGTTCATATCAAAGATTGCTTTTAAACTCTGAGATTCTTGCATGCAAAAGGAATATTTATTTTCCTGAGCGTAGCCAGTATTTGATTTTGTTTTTGGATGAGGCTTAACAGAATTATACTTTTAAAACAAAAAAAGAACTATGCTCTTACTTGGAACAATGTAAACTAAGAAACTGAAAATAAGGACTTACTTATCACTTAAGTTTTTTACACTAAGAATAAAATGTTAAAAGGAGAAACTGAGGTAAAATAGCGTAAGGGGCAAAAGTAGGTTTACAGTTGTTCATATGGAAAATAATACAATTAATAAATAATACAAAAATAAACCATTTCATGTATTCACAACTGTAAACTGACTTTTGCTTCACTCTGTATATATTTACCAGTTTTAGATACACTGAGACAAGGATCTTATGATTAAAGTCAAGCACTGAATATGGTTGAATTAGTGAGAAAGTGAGAAAATGGATGAGACAGGGAAGGGATTAAGTAGAAAATAGGAATAGAAAAAAAAAGAGATTTGATAAGAATAAATATAGAAGCATGGTAAAAAAAAAGTTTGAGGTCAAAAGGTTAATTAAAAATGCAAAGAAATTGTATTTATAAGAATGTATGGCTATGTGAAATCTACGGTTCTCCCACCCTTGTTAACATTACTGAAAATCTAGCAAAGCAAGACACAAATTCTAGGAGCCTTGTCTGTTTTGCATGATGCAGAGTGCTAGGTACTCCCACTGCCAGTTTGGGAACAATTCCAAGGCAAATGGGATCCATCCCAGAGTCCTGAAGGAAGTGGAAAGAAAATAAACAATATAAAAATAAAATTAAATACCCCAATCACTTCCAAATTTATTACGGGGTTCTGGTTTAATGTAAATACCCCCAAAAGCTCTATCATTCAATGTTATAATAAAAAATTCTTTTAAAAAATGTAAACATTCTTTACCAGTACTGCCACAATTACTATAATTTCAATTTATTGAAGTTAATTTGAAGCAGAGTGAGATTAATAACTTCCCAGTATCTGTCTTTGAGTCTTTCACTTTGTTATTAGGTTCCTTTTGCATATGTCTTGTTTTCTCAATGGGAAGAAATAGCTTATTGTGGGAATACCTTTTAGTGCAAAATAGAAAATAAATTAAATGACCTATTAAAAAAAGTAAGGTTTCCCATAATTCTCTCATCCCTTCTCCAAACACTACACTTAAAATGAACTAACAAGAAAAATAGAGACAGATTCATAGAGAGCAGACTGACAGATGCCAGGGGCTGGGGGAGGGGGAGAGGGAAATATTGGGTGGGTAGGTGAGGATGGAGGGAGGTACATGGAGGGTAAAATAATTTATCTACAGGTCCAGTAGCTGAAGTAGCTGCAATTGGAACCAAGGCTGTTAACTTCTCAGGCACAGGGCTTGGCGACTAGAGAAGTGAAGTGGTACAGTTATCAGCATGGTGAGGTAGACACATTTGAATGGTAACATTTACACATTGAACTGATGTAGAATAATTTTAAGATTCTAAAACCTGTCTGTCATACAACAAACATATTCCTCACTCAGGAGTAGTCCTAAGCCAAGTTTTGCTGTTTAAATATTGCCTGGGTGAAAACAACTCTTCGGTATGGCCTTTTTTTGTGTGCTCAAGAATGTCCAAGTAGAAATTTACATCCCCAAACAACCTAGATAGATTTATCAAGTTCTGCCGAACCAATTCCCTTGCTGACATGGACAATTTGGCAGTAATTTCTTAACCAAAATTTTATAGCCTAAGTATTTCTCAAACTTATTAAAAGTTAACCTTTAGACAGCATGACAATGGAATATCCTTCTGTTAAATCTAGCCTCTCAAAACCTTAACTCCCTTTCTTGCCTCCCTATCTCCTAATAGAAGAGTGGGCATATTTAAGTAGCTGATTTAAAATCCTTGTCTCATCATTTCAGTATCTGGATCATCTCCTGGTTGGTATCTGTTCCCTTGAAAATTAGTCACATTATCTTGACTCTCCATATGTTGAATAATTTTGGATTGTACCCTGAACATTGTTAATATTATGCTGTGGAGACATTATGTTACATGATGCCAGAGGATGTTGATGTTTTTATTTTTGCAGGCAATTAAGTAGGTCAGCCTCAGACTTCAAAATGCCACTCCTTTGAAGAGCAACAGCTCATATCTCAGTTCAGTCCTTTTAAGTTTCAGGTCGCCCGACACATATCCCTGAGTTTGGGAGAGAGCCAGAGACTTGGGCTGAGTTTAAACACAGAAACTTAGGTTTTCTTCTCTGGTTCTCTCCTCTCTGGGGGTCTTCCCTCTCTCTATGGTGACCATGGCCATTCTGGGCTTATTCGGCTTCCTGCTTTTGCCAGCCAAATAAGTGTGGGCTTTCTATTGGAATTGTAGCCACTGCAACTGAGGCTACCCTTAGAACAAAACCACAGAAAACTAGGAATTTACTCTGAGCCATTACATTTGATTCCCTACCAAAATGTGCAAAGTTCAGTCTCCGAAGTCCTCAGGTAGTTGATTGTTTTGTATGTTGTACAGAGTTATTACTGTTATTTATAGAGGTTTGTTTGGTACTCATTCCTTTATAATAGAAGTTGAACTTCCAAACTCAGTTTTTAAAAATCCCTCAATTCTTTTGAATTTCATCATGATATTCATGAGATGACTTAATCACCAATCCAATAGCTTTTCGTAAAGCTCTTATTTTGTTTAATGCTTATTCAACGGTATTTCACACTACTGAGCAGCTCCTCCTCCTTGAAACTTTATTTTTTGTTACCAGTGTAATATTTAGGTTTTCTTCTAAACTTTTAGTATTTTCATTGGTCCTTCTTTTCAGGTAATAAATGTGTGCATCCTCTAAGGTTCAGACATGTGTACACTGTTTTCCCTCATCATACACTCTTCTTATCATTCATTCTCACACCAAATCTATGGAGTATTCATCCCTAAAGTCTGTATCTTTAGGCTCACCCTTTCAATTCTCTTTTGATCCAATACAGTTTCACTTGTTCTGCTGTCTACTGTGTTAACACATAATACAATCACCTATTCCTCAAATCTGGTACACACCTCTAATCTTCATTTCTCTTTTTTAATGTAAGGCATCCTGCTTAGCATCAAAAATCTTAAGGCAAGATAAAACCTTAAAGAAACTGAGGCTGGTTTTCTTAGAATAGTAAAACCTAAAAAAGACTGGGGGTGTGACAAAGGGTTACCAATTTTTTATTTTGCCAAGAAAGTAGTAAAAACAACTAACTACCAAGATCTACTATCTTCTTCTTGTCAAAAAGAAATAGGCATTTGTTAAAAAAGTAGGAGGGGTTTTTAGATTCAGCTTTAGAAAAATGTTATCACTTCATCCTCAGGACAACATGAGAGGCAAGAGCTAAGGATAGGAATGGGGATCTGGGGTTCCAGCATGGGAAAAGAGGAGGTGGTGATAATGTTCAATCAGCAGAGGCAAGAAGGAAGGCAAGATGTACTGTGGCCATTTGGCCATCTAGCAAGAGTACATTCCAGATAATACTTTCAGGGAATATGAACAGGTCAGTAACCCCCTGCAGCATTATGTGGATGAAACTTCCAGGGAAACATGATGCCCTTAATGTTAAATAGTGGAGAGCAATTAGGAATACAAATAAGAGTATGTAAACCCATCCAATATGGAATTACTTAGATGAAACCTTAATTGAAACACAAAAATCATGCCCTTATTGATAAACAAAATGGTAGAAAGAAAACAAGATATCCATCTTGGAATTATTTGATTTTTCAAAAGGGACTTATCAGGGGGAAAAAAATAATCACAGGTTAATGATATACAGAATGCCTGGAATATATTTTGCAGTTTAATTTTATTAGAATTGTAGGATATATCAATGTATATATCTTAGAGAAAAATATCAAGTATATGGACAGATACATTTTGGCAAAAAAAAAATCTTTCAGGGAAAAAGTGAGCTCTCATAACATAGCAAGACCAATTAAACAAGCAACAGAGAACTTCAGAGAGCATAACAAATCACGTGCAAATGAAAATTTAGTGAGCTTTCCCTTCCACTCCCCTGCCAAATTCTAGTAATATTTTAGAGGGGACTACAAAGCCAATAAGAAGTTGTTAAATACAATAATGGGAAAAGTGCTATCTAGAGATTCTGTGGTTAAAGGAAGCTAATTGATTTTCTTACTACTGATTTAAGATCCTATAATACATCCTGTGCCTTTAAAAACAACCACAGAGTCCATAGTATGCAGCATTTCACAATTCACAAGTCTAGGGTTTTGTGGAACATCTCTGGAAATGCATCAGGTACCACACTCTTTTAACAGATTAGAGTCAAAATCAGAGCTTTCTCTAGATTTAATGTAGTAGGTATAGCTAAGTAACCAGGGTCATGATTTAAAGCAGAGATGGGGAACCTGTTTTTGCCAAGGGCCATTTGGATATTTCTGACATTATTTGCAGGCCATACAGAATTATCAACTTAAAAATTAGCCTGCCATATTTGGTCCAACATTTAATGAACTCACCCCTAATACCTTGGCAGGGCCAGACCAAATGATTTTGCGTGGACGTTCCCCGCCCAATATAAAGTATAAAGACGTAAAGCAATTATTTATCCAAAAAATGTGAGAAGGACTGATGAGCAAGCAATATGACCTCCATGGATAAAGAAGAGTTCCTGAGGGAATGCTAGAGTATTCTTAGAGCATGACATATTTCCTGTAGATGAAAAGCAAGTAACTTAGTGAGAAAAGGACAACATAATTTATCTAACAGGAAATTATAATCTGGTAAAACCAGTGGTTCTCAAAATATGGTCTAGAATCCCTGGGGGAAGGTGGGATGGATCTTGAGATCAGTTCAAGAGATCCACTGTTGGGAGAGAAAATCTGCTGGAGTCCTGAGTGTCCCTGCACATTTTTGCTGCGCATGGCAAGAAAACAAGACCAGGGACATTCCTCAGGGTTGTATTTTTTTTAAATATATTTTTATTGATTTCAGAGAGTAAGGAAGAGGGAGAGAGATAGAAACATTAATGATGAGAGAGAAACATTGACTGGCTGTCTCCTGCACGCCCCCCTCCCCCCCCCAACCCAGGCAATGTACTCTCGATTGGAATTGAACCTGGGCCCTTTAGTCCGCAGGTCGACGCTCTATCCACTGAGCCAAACCAGCTAGGGCCCAGGGTTGAAGTATGTTTCCCTCTTGGATAATGAACAGGCTGCTTTACTGCTTGTTATAAAATGGTGAGTTTCCCAAGCTCAATGTTCCTCTCCTTTAATGTCCTAGCCTCCATGTGAGTCTATCAGGTCACCCTCAGGCAAGACCAATGCAAATATAAAATGCTCTTGCAGGGTGCTGTACTATGAATAATAAAGATGTTTTCCTCTGATCCAGGAGTCTTTTGTCTTCTTCCAGCATTCAGGAAGCAATAACTGGCTTATTAGCTTGTCAGTGATTTTAGACCCTGAAACCCATGGGTCAACTACTGTCACAATACCATTAGATGTTACTTGCCTTTTTTAAAAAAATATATATATATTTTACTGATTTTTTACAAAGAGGAAGGGAAAGGGATAGAGAGTTAGAAACATCGATGAGAGAGAAACACTGATCAGCTGCCTCCTGCACACCCCCTACCGGGGATGTGCCCACAACCAAGGTACATGCCCAGGAATCGAACCTGGGACCCTTCAGTCTGCAGGCCGGCGCTCTATCCACTGAGCAAAACCAGCCAGGGCTTTTTTTTTTTTTTTTTTTACTGTGTTGACATTTATACTGATGATGCAAAAGTGATGGTAAAATTGCTGGTGCCAAGACCATGGTACCAAATTGTAGTCATTGTATGTATTTTTCAATATCATACTCTCGTTAAAAAAGGAAAAAAAGCCAGTTTCACTGGACAATGTCCTTGATGAGCCTATAAAGATTTCTTGAATTTCATTTCCCAGTTAACCTCTTTTCAATATTATGTGACAAAATTGGAAATATACACAAGGGCCTCTGTTTCACAGTGAATTACAAGGGTTTTCTTGGGGAAAGCACCTAGTGTAACTGTTTGCATTGCAAAATGAACTAGTCACTTTTTTTTTTTTTTAATGGAATGCCATTTTTCCTTGAAAGAATGACTGATAGGCAAGCTATGGTTATGCAGACATTTTCTGAAAAGCAAACGAAGTTAGACTCTGACTTAAAAAAAAACACAAAAAACACAACTGAGAAGATTTGTTTTCCATAAAAAATTTAAGTTTTCATGTGAAAATTAAAATTATGGAAAACTTGTACCCATTACAATAAGCATGACAACTGCCCAATATTTAAAAGACTATTCTGATAAGATCAGTGATGATGTTAAGTGGGATTTTTAAATATATCTTATAATAAATCAATATTTGGGAGATTTACATACTTCAGTGAACCAGTATTTTCCAAATGACTAAATTCATAATGCTACAAAATCATGTATAGGTAAAAGATACATTCAGAGTATAAGATAAGCCACTGGTTTTTAATATAGCAATAAAGTTTGTTAGTTTCGGCTGTTATACTACTGTTAACACTTAAGAAACTACTATTTATCAAGTTTTGAAGCTGTACCAAAGAAGAATATCTAACATTTCTAAAAGGGTTGTTAAAATATCCTTCCCTTTGCCCTGACTGGTTTGGCTCAGTGGATAGAGCATCGGCCTGCGGACTGAAGGGTCCCAGGTTCGATTCCGGTGAAGGGCACTAAAAAAAAAAATAATACCCTTCCCTTTCCCACCTACATATCTGTGTGAGGCTAAAATTTATTCATATAATTTAACAAAACAATACACACCAAAAAACCCCCTCAAAATACAAAATATTACAACAGATCAATGCTGAAGAATTTCATAACAATGAAAACCAAATATTTTCAATTTTGAGGACTTTTAGGATGAAAGATTATGACATATTAATAAGAGAAACTAGATTGTTTTGGGGGGCTAGTCCTAACCTACTGAGGTTGAAAACAGCCTTTCATGCCTTGGTCAAGAGAAATCAGGGCTGAATAAAATATACAAGCTCTGTTTTGTGGGTTCTGGAATAGTGTAGAAAAAAAAGAAAAATGGGATATGTGAGAAAGGGGATAATTAGAGGAATTAAGGGGAGAAAAGTCATACTAAAGATACTCAAATTTGCTTAGAAACCCAGGAAGAGATTTAAAAAAGTGATATACCACTTCTCATTTTTCTCTTCCTCTCAAAAACCCTAAAATGATATATTGAATTAAAAAAAAAACCACAGAGACCCAGAATAGGAAAGGGTTAGGATGAATTAATAATTAATATTTGGAAACAAAATTTCTGCAAAAGAAATTTCAATGTAAGTATTAAAATGCTTTGGATATCAGTATTTTTTTTCTTATTGTGACATAGTTATTATGACACTTTGGAAAAAAACTCTGAACTTTGAACTGTTTGAAGATAATTATTTTTCCTTCTAATTATTCTACCAGAGAGTCTATAAACAAAGACTAGTCTCCAAAGAGGAGTACTATAGAAGTGTAATATACAAGAAGAAGGTATATTCAATCCAGTATCTAGAAATACAACAGGGGGAATGGGACATTTGCTCTGACTGAGACGACAAAGTGCTACACACACACACACACACACACACACACACGTCTGTAAGCCCCAGCCTAGATTAACGTGTGCCAACGTATAGTGGGCACACTACCATTTCTACTGAATAAAGATGATGAAAAGAAAGAACAAAATGTTAAAGAAATATAGGAACTTTTTTTTTTTTATGAAGTTGAGTAATGAACATAAGCAATCAAATTTACTTCAAGTTCCTCTCTTATAAAATGT
>NW_006293001.1:2300150-2305927 GCF_000327345.1 Myotis davidii | reverse complement strand
TATATATATATATTTAAAAAAAAAAATGTACTGTGTTTATTATGATGCAAACCAGATCTGAGTTTCTCACAGAAACCACTTGGTAATTATATATCTTGACTAATGGTCTGACTTCCAACTTTTGTTCAAATGACAAAAAACAAATTTATCATAAACCTATATATGGTATTCTATTTTAAAACTTTTACAATGTATATAAAACCAAGTACCTTATATAGCAACTTAACAAATAAATATAATTTGAGAGACTTGCAAGAGAAAGGAGTGTTGAGAAAAACTATGGGGCCCTAAAATTCAGAGGGAGATCACTAAATGAGAGCTGCTACGAAGTCCAGAGTA
Source organism: Myotis davidii (assembly GCF_000327345.1). Taxonomy (NCBI): domain Eukaryota; kingdom Metazoa; phylum Chordata; class Mammalia; order Chiroptera; family Vespertilionidae; genus Myotis; species Myotis davidii. The sequence continues at coordinate 2,305,588 of NW_006293001.1, read as the reverse complement.
TATGAAATATCAACAGTTCAAGGATGGGGATGCCATCCAAAACCTAGACTTGTGAGGCTAGTATTTTATAAGCCACAGAGGCCAGAAAGCAGAACAGAGTTCGAATACATACACTGTTTGCTAAAACTGTCATATGTAACTGAAGTGACACATCACAGGCAAATGCCTCTCACTGTCTAAATACAAAAAAGTAGGGAGCACTGTCTCCTCTGAAGCCCTGGTTATGTCACTTAAAAAGGTAATAGTAAATGAAACTGCTCTTTCAAAATCCTCTGTTTTGGCTTTCAGTTAAAGATGATGCTCTCTAAAGTGGCCTGGAATAATTTTGGTTCTTATCTAGAAATCATTTTTTTCCATTAAAATCTTGTAGACAATTTAAGTTTACATATCTATGCACACATTACCAAGAATAAACAAGTAATAATTTATTTTCTTTTCACTACTTGAACTAAATGTTGAATCCCTGCTCAAGCCTACCTTCAGCTCACTGAACATTTTAATTTTAAAAATAACGTCCTATATGTTTTATCTGTACCATAAAGTTATAATTAGTATTTCATTTTGTCATACAATTAGAACTTCACATTGCTTGCTAATTGCTTTAGGTCTCTAAATCTGTTTCTCCAATTAATTTGTAGCTCCTTAAAGGGGATGCATCTTCTCTTACTCCTTTTTATTGTTGTACTAAGTGGCCTGGTGCATGAAATTCATGAAGGGTGGGTGCCGGGGGTCCCTCAGCCCAGCCTGCACCCTCTCCAATTGGGACCCCTTGGGGGATGCCCGACTGCCGGTTTAGGCCCGACCCTTCTCACAATCTGGGCCGCTGGCTCCTAACCACTCACCTACCTGTCTGCCTGATTGCCCCTAACTGCCCTCCCCTGCTGGCCTAATCTTGCCCCTAACTGCCCTCTCCTGCAGGCCTGGGTCTCCCCAACTGCCCTCCCCTGTGAAGCAGGGGATCCCTCGGCCGGTGAGGACTACGGAGCCCCAACGCACTAGGGCTTCTGCATGCACGACTCCGGGACCAGGTTCATTGATGCAAATCCGTTTTATTGAGGAACTACAGGGGTATATATAGCATGAGGGGACCAATCAGAGGGACACACGTTGCTATAGGTGACCAATCAGAGGGAGACACATTGCTATAGGTGACCAATGGCTGAAAGGCTGGGATACTATGCACGTGGCTCTAGGAGTTAGTTCAGGCGGGCGGAGCCATCAGCTCCTCACAGTTCACCCAGATTTGGTTCTGATTGGTCAGTTTCTATGCCAGTCAACGTCAAAAGCTCCACCTCCTAGGCAGCCATTGGCTCCTCGCAGTTCACCCAGATTTGGTTCTGATTGGTCAGCTTCTCCAGGCCTATCTCCGGGCCTGATCAGAGAGGCAGGGCTGATCAGCAGCAGCCCCAGGCTGCTGGAGAGCAGGCTGACTGCTGACCTCTCAGAGAAAGAGAGAAGCGCGGCTGCTGGCGAGGTCCAGAGAGAGAGAGAGAGGCAAGGGCTGATCAGCAACTGCCACAGAGGCCGTGGATCAGACTCTGCTTCTCTCTCCAGGCCTTGCCACCAGCTGTGGCACTTGCTGATCAGCACCACCTCTCTCTCTGAGAGGTTAGCAGTTCAGCCCGCTCGCTAGTCCCGGCCCACCTGAGCCTGCTGTGTGCGCAGCCTGGCGTTTGGGTGTCCCTTCGGTCGTTTTGGACATTATGGACTCTGGCTCTTTATATATATATAGATTCCTGTCATTGACTAGTAAGAGCATGCAAATAGGAAGGGTTCAATAAATACTTCTTGTATAAGTGACTGGCAGGTGAATTTTTTTTTTTTTTTGCATTACTACGATCTTTTATTTTTTATTTTTTGGCAGGTGAATTTTTACACATTAATATTCTTCAAACGTTAAAGTATCTATATTATTTGCAATTGCCAGGTATTGCACATTTTCTTACGTTAGTCAGCACCAATGACAACTCCACAGCTACCTTCACTGTTGTACTACTCTAAATCTACAAAATCTTTCCTCAAAGCTACCACATACTTGCTGATCTAATCATAATGAGAGCCACATCAGAATTTTGTCTACTTTCTAACTGGTAACTTAAGGTAACAATTGCATTCTTCATATTTTAAAAGTTTTGCTTAAAGCATATAACTCAGATAAAGAAGGGCATATATATAGAATAAATTAGAAATGAAACAAAGTAACAGCTCTTTGGACACATGAACACATAATTTCTAATAGTTAAAAGCTCAAATAAACTCATTCTATATTTACTTCGTGTTGGGTCCTAGAATCTGAAAAAACCTTTACAATGTTTTATAATTTCTACTTTAGTTATTAAATCAAGATTTTAAGTCAAAGGGCAGGGACGATATCTCTTTTTTCTTCTAGTGGCCGACAGTCTCAGGTATACAGCAATTGAGAATTACTGAATAAATGAGTAAAGAAAATTTACCAGACCACCAAATTCTTTTATGTATTCTATATTATCGCTCTCTACATATTTTATTGTATTAAAACACATTAGACTTTTGTATAATTGCCACAAAAATAAAAAATGGGGCTAAAAGATGAGGGCAAACAGTTTTGCCAAGCCTTAGGAATCCGGTATAGTATTTAGTTTGGCAAATGAAGTGATTCCCAGAAGCAGTATTATAAAAAAAACTTTATTTTTTAAAAAATATTTTAATTGATTTTTTAGAGAGAGAGGAAGGGAGAGGGAGAGAAGATAGAAACATCGATGGATGCCTCCTGCACAACCCCTACTGGGGATTGAGCTTGCAACCTGGGCATATGCCCTGAGCAGGAATTGAACCAGCAACCAACCTTTTGGTGCATGGGACGATGCTCAATCCACTGAGTCATGCCGGCTGGGTAAAAATAACTTATTTTTAAGATCATACAAATGACCCAGTATGGTATAATCCTAGTTTTAAAAAAGCAAATTAAACAATGCCAATTTATATTTACATTAAAACACAAAATGTTGGTTTAACAAGTGAAGAGCTGGGGCTCCGGGAGGACACGCTGAGGGTCCTAGCTGCCTTCCTTAAGCGGGGTGAGGCTGCCGGGTCCCCCATTCCAGCCCCACCCAGGAGCCCTGCCCCGGAGGAGCCAACAGACTTCCTGAGCCGCCTTCGAAGAAAAAAACAAAAAAAACACAAAATGTTATTTAAATAATAACTGCTATCATGATGTATGTTACTATCTCTGACAGTGTTGTCCTACAAATAAGAGATAATAGTTTTTGGCAGAAAAAAAAAGTTTTTGCCAGAATAAATGTATGTATTTTAGTATTATTTGATTTTCTAAATATTTTTAATTTTTAAAACTTGTTATAAAAATAATTAATAGTAACATGCATCAGTTTCTTTCTTCTCTAAAGCACTGTTCAGCTATTCTCTGGAAAGTTTATTTCATATTAGAATTTTTGAAATTGTTAAGATGATAAACTACGATATTTTTTTCCTGAGATTAATAATGATAGGATTCAGGAAGTTGAATTCATTATTAAATTCTGCCAATTTCCTTTACCTTTCATTAATATTTATCATATGGTAAATTAAGTACTAGCCTCCCTTCACTCAATTGTGGCCTGGTGGCTCAGTTGGTTGGAGAATTGTACTACACACCAAAAGGTTGTGGGTTCAATCCCCGGTCTGGGCACATACAGGAGGCAATCAATCGATGTTTCTCTCTCACATTAGTTTCTCTCTCTCTCTAAAAAAAAATCAATAAAAACGTACCGTTGGGTGAGGGTTAAAAAAAATAAGTCACCCCCACACACCTTTGATCTTTGGTACTCTCTTTTGTACCACAATCTACAATCCCTGTGATGCTTTAAAAATACATCTATCTTCCTTTCAAGGGGTGGAACTTATTTCCTTGCCTCTGGAGCATTTAGTGACTTATTTCTAATGAACAGAATAAAGTGGAAGGGAAGGTTATGTGATTTTTAGAGACTAGATCATAGAAATACTGTGGCTTTTTCCTTGTTCTCTCTCTCTTCGATCTCTTACTTTCTTACTTAGAGGAAGTTACCTGCCAGGTTGTGAATAGAGATCCACATGCGAGGTCTCCTAACAACAATCATGTGAGTGAGCCACTTGGAAGTAGATCCTCCAACCACAGTCAAGCCTTCAGATAGCTAAAGCCTTTGCCCACATCCTGACTTCGATCACATGAGATCTGGAATCAAAACCACCCAGCTAAGTGTCCAAATTTCTGACCCATAGAAACTGAGATAGTAAGTACTTGTTGTTTTAAGCTGTTAACTTAGGGGTAAATCTAGGGTACTTTTTATAACATATGATATGATTTGTAATACAATGTCCCCTTTCAAAATCAGATCTTATCAAGAAAGACTGTGCAAACTGCCATGGTATACAAGAGTTGAAAGGTTTTCCATTAAACTTAATACTTCTCTAATGTCTCTAAACTGCAAGCACCCAATGATAAAGTCTCTGTTGTCTTGATTTTATATCCTCTTAGGAGTTAAAGGATTCTTATGCGTTGTTTGCATAGGATTAGCATGAACAGAAAGTGAACTATAAATTTTGTGCTTTCAAATAAAATTTTCTTTTAAAGTGCCCCTTTCTCCCTCAGCATATCCCTCTTTCCCCTCGTCTCATTTTCCAAGGTGGCAATGGTTGCCATTTGCCATAATGTCCATGGGTCTTTTCCCTCTCAAATATTCTAACCAAATCCTAAACAAAATAGTCTGAAGAAAACAAATCCTCAAACCACCCACCAAACAGGCGGAGGAAAGGACTGTGGGTGGTTAGTAGGAGCTTCCTTCTGTTACTAGCTCAATGACTATATAGCTAGCTCTCAATATTCAATAAATCCAACTTATTCATTCATTTAGAATGTATTTCCTCTTCTCTTTTAATCCCTTATATATCTAGTGTGCATTAGCACTTTGGTTCTAGATATATAAAGGAAGATGAGAAAGTTAAAATGTAAGACAGTTGGTTTTTATTTTTACTAAATGGTTATAGTATAAGATTGAGTAGATGAGATACTGAAGGTATTAAATATGTGGTGTCACATAAATCTTTCCCCTTTTAGTAATGACAATTAAGAGAACTCACTAAATTTAGATTTATTTTTTACCTGAAGCTTTATATTGTTTCCTTTTATTGTCTGTTCACAAATAAAGTTTCAATTGATGCAATATCAGTAATTCTTTGGAAATAAGCTATCTCTGACATGATTTCTGTTACTTACGGTTAATTCCAGCATTAGTATGCAAATATATACACTGAGTGGCCAGATTATTATGACCACCCCATCAGTACTTCGCTGGGCCACCTTTTGCCTTCAATATTGCGGCGATTCTTCTTGGCATTGACTCCACGAGATGTTGAAAGGTGATGTGAGGAATCTGACACCATGCCTGATGAATAGCACTGTCCAGTTCTGTGAGATTTGATGGTTG
>NW_006293001.1:2277762-2299836 GCF_000327345.1 Myotis davidii | reverse complement strand
AGTGTACGGCTAATTTGCCTACAAATGTCATGTGTTCATAATAATCTGGCCACTCAGTGTGTGTGTGTGTGTGTGTGTGTGTGTGTGTGTCCCATGTTCAAAGGCTGTTAAATCGTGTTGTTTACCCATATCTTCAGAAAAAAAATCACTTCTACTGTCGTGGTAAACAACCTGCTTCCCTATTTATAATGGTCTGGCCCTCTAGCAACTTTAGCGTGAAATTATAGCTAATTTGCCTACAAACGTCAGGTGGTCATAATAATCATGCCACTCAATTTATATTATAGATAAAAACATCTTACAAAGTTAAAACAAATGTAATTTAAAAAATTCTGAAGAAGGTTCCCTTTGAACACTTATTGACTGAAAACTAAATCTAAAACTTTCATAAATAATGACCGATTTAAAATAAACGAAGTTATTAACATATTTTAGAGTTTTTCACATCATCCCTTTTGTTCTAACCAAGACTGCTATTTTTTTAAAAAAAAATACCTTTTACATAGTTTGAACTGGAGATATTTTATTATCTTCAAAGAAATGTAATAATGGAAATAAAAATAATTTTGATTAAAAAATAATGGTAAATAATGAAATTTAGAAGTCTTTGAAATAGGAAAAGGATTGTAAATATTATTTACTTAAGCACTAAATTTGTCAGCATTTATAATTCAGTGACTTATAATGTACTATAATAAACCAAATCATAAAATTGTATCCTAGAAGTCAGAATCAATGTTTCTAAATTTTATCTCTTGCAAAAGAAACCTAAACATGCTAGTGCCATTGTTTCTTGTGTTTTTCAGCATTTTTAGATAAATGGAAATTGAAGTGAAAGTAAAGACAGCTGAATGATTCAAATAAAAAAATGATTTTGAATTAAAAAATATGAACTGGGAGATAATATAGAGAACTCATTCTAAAATTTTATTTATAGAAAATTATTAAAATCAGATTTGATGTTAAATAAAAACATGATAAGTCTCAGTTATGGGATCAGTAACAGAATAGCCCTGACACACAAAACTAAAATCTACATCATTTAGAAGGAAAGAAAGAAACACAGTGCTCTTGACTTAATTGATAGTATGAATATTAAGTGTCCTCATTGTTAGAAGATCTCATTTTATTCAAAAGCTGTCTCATCCCACTAAAACCCAACTCACCTCATTTAAAGAATTCCTTTTTAAACATAAAATTTCAATGATTCAGAAAAATATGGAGAATAATATACATCTATATATCCACTACGATGACTTAACAAGTCTTAACATTCTGTCATGTTTGCTTCAGATCTTTTCTTTTCTCTTTTTTAAATATATTTTTTATTGATTTCAGAGAGAAAGGAAGAGGGAAAGATAGAAACATCAATGATGAGAGAGAGTGATTGATTGGCTGCCTTCTGCACACTGCCCCACTGGAGATTAATCCTGCAATCCAGGCATGTGCCCTGACCAGGAATTGAACCGTGACCTCTTGGTTCATAGGTCGACGCTCAACCACTGAGCCATGTCAGCCGGGCAAGATCTTTTCTTTAAAAAAGGATAAGTTATACATACAACTGAAGCTTCCTTATCGTCTTCCCAGAGTCACACACTCTTCTCTCATGGACCGTAGAGGTGGTCATTTTTTTAAAGAAGATGTGTACCCTTCTTACACTTTTACTACCTATTTGTGTTTTTAGAAACAATTATCGTAACGTTTTATATGTTTAAAAATTTACATAAATTATTCCTGCCTTGTCATTTTATAGTTTCCATTTTTATTCAACATTTCTTTTGAAATCTAGGCATATTAATATATAAATTAAGTTTATTTTACTTTTTCTAAAGTGTTTTATTGTAAAGATGTACCATTCTGCTATTGATGGATGATTAGGTTGTTTCTAACCAACATAGCATGCACATACTTGTACAGTACCTGTCTCCTTGCAGATAGGAAATATTCCTTTCTATCTTGCTTCAATGAAGACATTTGCTTAAGCTGATGAGGTGGCTTTTTTTCTTCTTCTTCTTTTTAAATGAAGCACAGGTAATTGATAAAAAAACACACCCCAGAATGCTATTTTTTTTAATCCAGAATCATCAGTGTCTTACTATCTACCTTTGCATAATTTTTTATTTCTTTGTTAAATGCCTGAAAAGAGAACACCAGAAAATATGAAACCTAAGCCTATTTTTTACTAGGAAATGGTAGTTCTATTTAGGATCATGTAAGTCATTTATTTGTATATACAGAACTTCTGTTTAGAATCAGTGGTGAATCTACCTCAGGAAAATAAAATGAAGAAGATATTTTTATGTATCAGCATTTGCATGCTGCTTTTTGCAGAAGCAATCTTATGGTTGAAAAGAATCTTGCCAATATCCTCCCCTGTTCCTGCCCACCCAAGTTATGATAGAATACTGACTAAATCATTCAGGAAGGCTGCGGAACCTAATCTCTCATTTCTCATTTCTATAGGGAATAAGCCAAGGCGCAGTTTACCTTTGATTCTTTTTCTCTTGGTATTCCTGATTTTACTTTATCAAGTGGCTGATCAGGGGTCAAATTATTCTTCCTTGCTTCACTGTCTTCAAGCAGGGGAATACGGCCGTAACTGTTATCTGTAAAACAAAACCCTCTTGGACATAAGCAAGAAACTCTTGTTTTTGGTAGTACCTGAAAATGTAAACAGAATACAAATCCAAACCTCTAATTTTAAAGAGTAGAGACTTTGACAATTTAGATTTGCTGATTTTGATTTGGCATATTTTCTTTATATATTTTTTTTTCATTTCCACTAAACATACAAAATCCTTACTCTACTTAATCAATAGTGTGTAAAATATGCAGAATTTATATAAGTTGCATTTTCAGATATGCATTTCTTGTTTAAGATCCTCATTTGTACAACTATTCCGTGCTTATTATCTTATCTGTGAGTTATATTCCTGGTTTATATTTTAGAAGATGTTGCATTAAGAGTACCATACACACACACACACACACACACACATATATATATATATATATGTATGTATATAAATTCACATGAGAATTTTTTTGGCATAAATAAAATACTTATTTTTGTATCCTGTTTTGCTCATTTTGCTATATATCTTGAGTACATGTCATGTTAATAAGCTGATCTATTATCATCAGTTTTCTGGTACATAGCTGTTCCTTATATGGATGACTGTAATTTAACTCTTGGACATTTCTTTTTTTTTAAAATATATTTTATTGATTTTTTACAGAGAGGAAGGGAGAGAGATAGAGAGTTAGAAACATCGATGAGAGAGAAACATCGATCAGCTGCCTCCTGCACACTCCCCACTGGGGATGTGCCCGCAACCCAGGTACATGCCCTTGACCGGAATCGAACCTGGGACCCTTCAGTCCGCAAGCCGACGCTCTATCCACTGAGCCAAACCGGTTTCGGCGACATTTCTTTATTTATAGTTTTTCATTATTAGAAATGCTATCATGAGTATCCTTACATACAGATTTTTAAGTACATGAATGTCCATTTCCCCATAGGCCGAAAATGTTCATTTCTTAAACATATGTAAATCAGAGAAAAAAACGGAGAAATAAAATAGAAAAACTCGACTTCCACCTTTTTCTAAAAGTGGTTTAAGAAACACATAAAAAATTAGCATGAACATACCTCGACTGGAATTGACAAGAAGTAATTGTGATTTTAGCTTGTCAATAATAGTTTGTTGAAGTGACAGCTGTTCCTGTTGCTCACGTATTCTCTGCTCATAGTTTTCAGTCTGCTGACATAAAAACCAGTTAGCCCGATATTTACTGACAGATATATACATACATTTACTGTCTATTAATAATTATATATAGATATGAGTTGCCCATATTGCTATTTCCCAGGTAGTGAGCATTTATTTATGAGCTAAAAATTGGATCCAGTAATGTATTTAAAATCATTACAAACATCTGTGATTTGAAACACTTTACAATTTAAAAAATAATCTTAAAGAAAATTTCAATTAAGAGTTCAACAGATGGTTTCTGGTCCTTCAGTTAGGATAAAAATTATAATTTAGAATTTTATCCTTAATGATAACAAAGAAAGGCATGAATAATAAAAAGACATCATATTAAAGTTTTCTATACAAATACCCCACTAACTTAAAAAAGGTAAGATTTTGTGTCTTTTAAATAATCACACATTTGAACTTATTCTTAGAGGACAAAATAAAAAGGAAGTGGGTATAACTAAAACATTATGAAAACTAAAGGGACACATAAAAATTACAAAATCCCACTGATCATAAACTTCCTTTCTAAAAGTTTTAAGAACTTGAGAACACAGCTGATTTTTAGTGGAGATCTTAAATACCTTAATTTCCCTTATGTTTTTAATCCACTCCTTTTGCTATTTTATTATAATGGCTCTGAGAATTAAGCAGTGAAAGAAGACACAATTTGCAGAATACAGATACTGTAAACCTTCAAGCAAATTTGAAGATGTTGCATTACCATTACCAAATTAGTACAAAGTCTTCAAAATATATTACCAAAAATTAATAGAGAATTTTTTTTTTACCAATTTCTATCACCAGAAGAACAAATAAATGACTAAACTGTAAATTCCTTGAAATGTGAAATGAGGTACTAATAATTTCATAATGTCCCTTCAATATATATTAAATATTTGATTTTGAGCCGATTGTTAACCAAAGTTCAAAATCAGTAAAGCTCGATTGTTTTCAGAGACTAATAAGCCTATAAATTACACAGCTGTTCCTAGATTCCCAAAATAAGTTAGCTTAAGAAATTAAAGCAAAAAAACATTTTTCCAAGTAAAAGGTAAAATTTTATAATACATTTTAAACATAACTGACAAGTAAACCAAGTGATGTGCATGCTGCCTGAGTGTAGTATTATATAACTTGATACTTCCATAGAGCTCTGCAAGGTAACTTATACATAGGACGTATTCAGTACATGCTTATCCTATATAATAAAAGAAACATGCAAATAAGCCATCCCTCTGCTACGCTCAAGCCACGCCCACCAGCCACACTCACCAGCCAGAGTAACTATGCAAATTAATCCAACAAAGATGGCAGTTAATTTGCATAAGCAGGTGTCAGGCGCCCCAGGAGGCAAAGGCAGCCGTGGCTGCGGGCTCCTGGGACCTTCACTGACCCAGGGAGCTGAGGCCACCTGCGCCTAGCCACGCCCACAGGCTCCTGGGACCTTGCCAGTGGAGAGCAGAATGTTTGGAGGACTTGGCAAAGCAAGAGACCGCTAGACATAGAGCAGAGCAAGAGAGAGGGTGGCTTGGAGGGCACGGCTCCCTCTGTCACCCCAGCTTCCTCATCATAGCTGTGGAAACTGACAGCAGGGAAGAGGAAGTCCCACCCCCACAGAATCAGCCAGAATCAGCCATTGGTCAGACAGCTCTCAGCGGCCTGATAGCCAGGACTCTCATTCACATGCATCTCAGACCGTGACAGTAGAGAGGTGGGACTATGTCTAAAGAACAATTGTGTATACAACGTAGCTCTGCAGCCGAAAGATGCCGGCATTATCGACAGAAAGTGTCTGCAGAGCAGTGTGCCTCTGATCTTGAAAGAAGGCGGTACTTACGACAGGATGTATCTGAACACCAGCTACTGGAAAAACGTCACTCTGATACCAAAAAACACCGGCGTTAACAACAGAAAATGTCTAAAGACCAACGAGCCTTTGAAGTTGAAAGAAGGCAGTGGCGACAACAACGACGACAGAATATGTCTAGAGAACAGTCATCAACAAGTACTACCAATACCGGTAGGAACTGCCTTCTCGGCAAAAATGGAGTACATGACGATGCAATCCTCTCACATAGTTGTGGTGGAATGACTGTTAGATGTGAATTTTGTCTATCACTAAATTTCTCTGATGAAAAACCATCCGATGGGAAATTTACTCGATGTTGTAGCAAAGAGAAAGTCTGTCCAAATGATATACATTTTCCAGATTACCCGGCATATTTAAAACGATTAATTACAAACGAAGATTCTGACAGTAAAAGTTTCATAGAAAATATTTGTTCCATAAATAGTTCTTTTGCTTTTGCTTCCATGGGTGCAAATATTGCATCGCCATCAGGATATGGGCCATACTGTTTTAGAATACACGGACAAGTTTATCACCATACTGGAACTTTACATCCTTCAGATGGTGTTTCTTAGAAGTTTGCTCAGCTCTGTATTTTGGATACAGCCGAAGCTACAAGTAAAAGATTAGCAATGCCAGAAAATCAGGGCTGCTTAGAACGACTCATGATGAACATCAACAACCTCATGCATGAAATAAAGGAATTAACAAAATCGTACAAGATGCTACATGAGGTAGAATAGGAAGCCCAATCTGAAGCAGCAACAAAAGGTATAGCTCCCATAGCAGTAACAGTGGCAATTAAATACGATCGTAACAGTGACCCAGGTAGATATAATTCTCCCCGTGTAACCGAAGTTGCTGTCATATTCAGAAACGAGGATGGAGAACCTCCTTTTGAAAGGGACTTGCTCATTCATTGTAAACCAGATCCTAATAATCCAAGTGCCACTAAAATGAAACAAATCAGTATCCTGTCGGTAGTCCCAGAAATATGCAGCAGTGATATCGGGGTTCTATGGCAATTGTAACAAAGTATGGCAAGCCTGATTTATTCATAACCATGACATGCAACCCCGAATGTGCTGATATTACAAATAATTTACAACGCTGGCAAAAAGTTGAAAACAGACCTGAATTGGTAGCCAGAGTTTTTAATATTAAGCTGAATGCTCTTTTAAATGATATCTGTAAAGTCCATTTATTTGGCAAAGTAATAGCTAAAATTCATGTCACTGAATTTCAGAAACGCGGACAGCCTCACACTCACGTATTATTGATATTAGATAGTGAGCCCAAATTATGTTCCTCTAATTAATTCCCTTTCAATGTGCACGAATTTCGTGCACCGGGCTACTAGTATTATAATAAATGAATAATGTTGAAAATGAATTCATTAGCTTAGATAAATTAACAGATCAACAACTACTTCAAAATGAAGTTTTGAACTATTTCTTAAGCTACTTAATAAAGTACTTTATAAATGCAAGCAAATTGTGTAATAATTTAAAAACGAAAACTTTATAGTAGGGGAAACAGAATAGCAATGGCTCACTGCTCTACATACTTATGTTATAAAAATTATAGTATTCTAGTCTAATTGTCTATATACCCAATTTTCCTTTAAACTATGACTCCTCAAGGGCGGACTATTTAGTCCTGATATCTCTACAGTATAGCAGAGTGTCTGGCACATATTGAGATGCTCAGTAAACATTACTTGAACAAATAAATGACTTAAGTACTTAAAGAAGTATCAGAGAAATAGATATGCTTTCACAAGTGACCTGAAGGAAAGGACAACAGGCACTGCTTATATTCCATAAGGGAAACAGGAACAATGGAGACAAGGTCAGCAGGTGAATAAGACAAAAGGAAGTTAAGTTTGAGAAAATGGATGCAAATGATAGGCAATGTCTGAAGATTTTTCTTTTAAAAAAAGGGGAAGCTTATGCCATCAGAAAAAAACCCTACTAATTTGAGAAGAGATAATACACAGTATTCAGAAAATAGTAAAAAAAAAATTGGCCAGAAGGCTGTGAAAGGGAAAGTACAGAGAATATTAGGTCAAACTAGAGGCCCAGTGCATGAACTTTGTGCACGGGGTGGGGCGGGGATGGGGGGACAGGGGAGGGTGTCCCTCAGCCCGGCCTGCACCCTCTCCAATCCGGGACATCCCTCTCATAATCTGGGACTGCTGGCTCTTAACCGCTAACCTGCCTGCCTGCCTGATCGCCCCAAACTGCCTTCCCTTGCCAGACTGATCACCCCTAACTGCTCTCCTCTGCCGGCCTGATCATCCTTAACCGACTCTGCCTTGGCCCCCGCCACTGTAGCTTTGTCCAGAAGGAAGGACGACCAGAAGATTTCTGTTCAACCAGGTCTAATTAGCATATTACCCTTTTATTAGTATAGATTGCAAAATAACCAATAGAATTCTGTTTATTTGCTATGTTTGGAAACTAAAAGAAACAAAAAGTGTTTTTTAAATTAAATGCTGTTGTGCAACCTGAAAAGTCCTTTTAAAAGGTCAGATAATTATTGCACTGTCACAGTATTTAAAAAGAAAACCAATTACAGAGCAAGTGCATTCCAGCACTACCAAAGACCCCATATAACAGAAAAATCACTAACAACCGCATTGAAAATGTACAACAGCAATGTCTTGTCAACACTTCTGTACAGAGCACAGACATGACAGCTAAAACAGACAGAAGAGAAGATGCTTTTGACAGCCAGTGTGTGTGAATGATTCTTTGAGTCAGATGGCAGCAACAAGTTACCAACTAAGAGATCTGCATGACAACTAACCATCCATCTGTATCAAACACCATCTGGCCAAGATGACTCTGGCTTCTGTGTATTTGACACTCCTTCCAATTCTAAAGACTAGCAAAACAAGTGGTCTACCAGCATCTAAAGAGGCAAAACAGGTTCTTAGGTACTTGTATTATAATGCACGTTGTATTCTTAGTGTTCAAAAGCAAAAGTTAAAACAATGGTTATCACATATAGGACATATCTTAAATTTATTAAAAATGGCTGGCCATACATACTCTCAACTATCATAAATCAAAAGCTTATTTTAAGAAATGTCCCTTTATCTAGGCAAAATTTGAATCTATCTTCAAAACTATAGCAGCATATTCTCCTTAATTTTGGACCTATAGCTGCATAACTTTTTATGAGTTCCATAAATATTAAAATAGAGTTCTATAAATTAAACTTTTTCTATGCTGACATTGAAAATTCTCATTTTTCATATTTCCCAAAGCACTTATTCCTAGATGAAGAAAAAAAGTCTAGTGTCCTTATGTCATCTATAATACTCTAAATAGATAAATGTAAGTTATCTCTTCTTGAACATAATCTCTTCTCATCCTCAAGAACTAATCTCAACATTCTGAAAAATACCATTGTTTCCTCCAAGTATGAAAAAATAGGAATTTAACAAATGTTGAATGAATTTAAAAAATAGTCTCAATTTAAAAACCTTTTAAACTGTACCAAGATTAACAAAGAGAACAAAAGCTTTATTGAAGGATTTGCTTGGCTACCACAAATGCTTTCAATAGGGAGCTCCAGAGTTCATGAAGGAAGATAATTAAATATTAATTATCCCAATACATAGCACTTTAGACACAAACTAACTGTTATATCTTCACACTTTGGCAAACTAAACATCAACTTCAATTTTAAGTAAAGAAAAAAAAAGATTGTATAGGGTTAACAACTCAGGATCCTGGTTACACAGCTCATTCTTCACCCACTCTCTGCTATATTCTCTTATAACTAGGCAGAAGTCCTGCCCTCACCACTGCCAAGATTTATCTAGGCTGGAACTACAATTTAACAAATCAGATTATTAGGTGATGGTGTTGCCATCAATTTCACAGCATGTCAAATGATAAAATAAGACAAACTATTTTTATTTTATAATTCTGTGTTTCGGTCCTGGTTAATTTACTTAGTCTCTTTGAGCCTTGGTTTCTTTCTCTTTGGAAATGAAAATAATATTTACCTGAAGCACTGAGAGTGCATGTATAAAATATCCAGCACATAATAAGCTCCTTGTAAACATTAATTCCTTTACTTTAATAATGCATAAGGTATCTACATAATATTTATTATCATAGCCCAGTGATGGCGAACCTATGACACGCATGTCAGAGGTGACATGCGAACTCATTTTTTTGGTAGATTTTTCTTTGTTAAATGGCATTTAAATATATACAATAAATATCAAAAATATAAATCTTTGTTTTACTATGGTTGCAAATATCAAAAAATTTCTATATGTGACACACCAGAGTTAAGTTAGGGTTTTTCAAAATGCTGACACGACGAGCTCAAAAGGTTCGCCATCACTGTCATAGCCTATAGTACACACATCCATTAACTAAAGCTCTGATTACCAATGAATACTGGCAACTTGTCACCAGACTTACCACACAACCACCCCATGCTCTAAGCCAGTTTTTTTCAGTCTTTCTTCTAGATCATTGTAACCTATAACTCAGAAGTTTCTTTTTGAGAAATCAGGGTGGTATCGTCATTGAATCAAAAACATTCTGTCAAGCAAAAACTCTGGTTGTTCAAAGCTTACAAAGAAGGTTCATAAAGCTTATAAAAATAGGCTAAAATGATTAAGGAATAATTAATGACTGTTAATAATAAAAAAACAGCATGTTTATTGAAAAAAATGCAAACAACAAAATGTCCACCATCACCACAACAAAAAGCCAGGTATGTACAAAGTAAAAAGTGGCAGCCTCTTTCTTTTATATGCTTTCCATTCCTCCTCAGAAGCAATTACTACTGACATTTTGGTATGTACCCTTTCAGAACTTCTGTGTACATGTATGTATATCTCATATGTATATATGGCACCCCCAGCTCCCTGCAGCCGCTGCCATCAACAATCGCTGGCTCATGATCGCTGGCTGGCTCCGCCCAGGCCCCAGCCTAAAGCCTCAGTCCGAGGCTTGGGGCTGACATATGCAAATTAGCCGCCATCTTGGCTGTCGATTAATTTGCATATCTTGCTGATTAGCCAATGGGAAAGGTAGCGGTTGTACGGCTAATTACCATGTTTCTCTTTTATTAGATAGGATTTTAAAAATCACTTACCTGCCTTGTCTTTGTCTGTCTTATTAATTTGAAATACTCAAATGCATCTGCTTGACAGAATGTTCTTGAATGGATGTAGTACATTGACTTCTCAAAGAGGGGCCTCACAGTCTTAAATTGCAGTGAACTAGAAGAAACACTGTGACAAGGACTGGCTTGGTGTGTGAACAGCTAAATGGTAAAAGCCTGTTCAAACTAATGAATGTCAGATGGACAGCAATAAAACAGCTAGTAAGAAAATCTAGATTACACCAATTCTATTTTTTTTTGTAATAGATTTTTTAAAGGTTGTGGTAAAATATATACAACATAAAATTTGCCATGTAACCAGTTATAAGTGTACAGTTCTGTGGCATTAAATATACCCACATTGTTGTGCAACCATCACCACTATCTATCTCCATAACTTTTTCATCTTTCCCAAATGAAATTCTGTACCTGTTAAACACTAACTCTCCACTCTCTTCCCCCAGGCTTTAGAAACCACCCTATTTTCTGTCTCTATGAATCAGACCACTCTAGGTATCTCATAAAAGTAGAATCATCTTTTGTTGTGAGTCTTATTTCACTTAACATAATATCTTAAAGGTTCATCTATGTTGTACCATGTGTCAGATTTCCTTCCTTTAAAGGCTGAATAATATTCCATTGTATGTATATAAAGCATTTTGTTCATCCAAACATTCTGTTAAGACTAGGGGCCAGATGCACAAAATTCATGCAAGGGGCTAGGCCCTCACAGCCGCGGCAGCTTGCCTTGGCCCTTGCAGCCCAGGCTTCGTCCGGAAGGTAGTCGGGAATGACATCCAGAAGGTTGTTCGGCTGTCCGGTCTAACTAGCATATTACGCTTTTATTATTATAGATGGTATTACCTTGACTGATTTTTTATGTTAACCATCTTGCATTACAGGAATAAATCTGATTTGGTCAAGGTGTGTAATGTTTGTAATATATGCTGCTGAATTAGATTTGCTAGTATTTTGTTGAGGCTTTTTACATCGACATCTGTAAAGGATATTAGTTTAGTTCTCTTGTACTGTTTTTATCTGGCTTTGGTATCAGGGTAATGCTGGCCTCAAAGAATGAGTTAGAAAGTGTTCTATCCTAATCAATTTTTTTTGGAGAATTTAAAAAGGACTGGTGTTAATTCTTATTTGAAGGTTTGGTAGAATTCATCAGTGAAGCATGAGTCCTGGACTTTCTTTGTTGGGAATTTTTTGATTACTGTTTCAATCTCTTAGATTTTTTATTTTTCATGATTTAGTCTTGGTAGCTTAAATGTTTTTAGCCATTTGTCCATTTGATCAAGGTTATCCGATTTGCTGGTATGAAACTCTTCCAAGGTTGTCCTGTTGCTTTTCTTATTCTCTTTCTCCTTGGTACCTCTTTCTCTTGTCACTTCAAATATCATCTCTATAAAGACAACTTCCAAAGCTGTATTTCCAATTGGTACCTTATTCCAAAGATCCATATTTCAAATGCCTACTGATCATCTTCCTCTGGCTCTTGATGCAACATGTGAACTCAAAATATCCAAGCCAAATAAAATAATTTCCTATACTAAAATCAGCATTCTCTACTTCTGTGGCTACATTAATCTTCCATTCATCCAGGCTAAAAATCTTGGAAGTGCTCAAAATGGTATTTAAAACTTAGGTCTGACTTCAGAGCCTTTGATCTTATCTTTATACTAGTGACCCAGTGTGCGAAATCACATGAGACCCAAATCCATGGAGAACTGCGTGAGACTTGGGACGCCAAACCCCATTGCGCCGCGGGACTTCCCCAAGTCCCGCTGTGCCACGAGACCCAGAGTCAAGTCCCACCATGCTGTGGGACCCAGAGTCAAGTTTCGGCCTGCCCGTGTGTGCCTTGCCGCGCATGCAGCCCGCCCACCCATGCACACCTCACCGCGTGCACACGGTTCCACCCACCTGCGTACACCTTGCCACACACTCAGCCCCGCCCACCCGCGCGTGACTCATCACACACACAGCCCTGCCCACCCACATGCATCTTGCTGCGCACACAGCTTCCTGGTGACCTGTCTTTGGTCGTTACGGTGTTAGGGCCACTGGGTTTTTAAAATATAGACTAGAGGCCCAATGCACAAAATTCGTGCAAGAGTAGGTCTTCCTTCCCCCAGCTGCCGGCACCGGCTTCCCTCTGGCATCCGGGACCCGGGCTTCCCTCTGGCTGCCAGCAGGCACCCGGGACCCAGGCTTCCCTCACAGCCCCAACTCCATCCGAAAGGTCATCCAGAAGAATGTCCAGTCTAATTAGCATATTACACTTTTATTATTATAGATAGAAGTTTGAGAATTTGTTACTAAGGACTATAAGTGAGAAATAACTAGCTTGCTTTACTTTAAATTTCAATGTCATTTCTGGGAGTAGATACATGAGGAGAAGTTAGTGATTTACATTTGGTACTTTTGATTCTGTAAGTTCAAAAACAATAAATGTTTCATAAAATAAAATCCCAAGAAATGTCAAAAGGAAGTATAAGTGTCTTCACACGTTTTAGAAAAAGTTAAAAAATAAATGAGATTTAAAGTATAAAACCCAATGTCAGAACTCTCATTTCTTTGTATTACAGGCATACTTTGTATTATTGTACTTGGCTTTGTTGTGCTTCATAGATATTTCCTTTTCATCAGCACTGAGCCAAGACTCTCTACCAGTGAAAAGATTATGACTTGCTGAAGGCTCAGATGAATTTACTGAATAAATCTGATGTATGACACTGTGCAAGTTTAAGGTATATAGCATGTTATTTTGATACATGTATCCCATATAATAAAGAACTAATATGCAAATGGTCAACAAATCCTCACACCATCATGCAGTAATGGCTCAGACACTCAACAATGGGGAGAGAGGAATGGGGACCAGCCAGGCACAAATGAGCTCATGAGAGAGGAATGGGGACCAGCCAGGCTGTGGCCGGGAGAGGGAAAAGCCACCTGCCCTGCGGTCCTGGGTGCCAGTGGCTGTGCCTGTGGCCTGGGAGAGGGACAAACCACCCGTCCCATGGTCCTTGGCGCCAGCGCCTGCGGCCCAGGAGAGGGACAAGCTGCCTGCCCTGTGGGTCTGGGGACCAGCAGCTGGAGCTGCAGCCCAGGAGAGGGACAAGCCCCTGCCTCACAGTCCCAGGTGCCTGTGGCTGTGGCTCAGGTGAAGCCACCCGCGCATGGTCCCCTGCAGCTGTGGCCGGCACCGGAGAAGCTGGCCCGGGTCCTGGGTGCCTGCAGTCAGCCAGAGGGAGAAAAGCCCAGGTCCTGGATGCCTGTGACTGGCCGGAGGAGCGAACCCTGGGTCCCGAGTGCGGGGTGAGACAGAGGTGGTCCCGGGTGCGGGGTGGGACAGAGGCCAGCAGGGGAGCAGTTAGGGGCGATCAGGAAGGCAGGCAGAGGTGGTTAGGGCAGTCAGGCAGGCAGGCAGAGGGGTTAGGGGCGATCAGGCAGGCAGGCGAGAGGTTAGGAGTCAGTGGTCCCGGATTGCGAGAGGCAATCAGACATCCCCTGAGGGGTTCTAGATTGGAGAGGGTGCAGGCTGGGCTGAGGGGCCTCCCCCTGACCCCGTGCATGAATTTCGTGCACCGGGCCTCTAGTGTATTATAATATACTAAACACTGAAGTGTTATCACATTATATAATTATAGTAAAATGTTATTGTCTATATTCATTTTATTGTTCATTAGATCTCTTGTCTTATTTACTACTTGCTTGTACCCTTATTTGCCACATGTTTGGACCTTAAACACCATCAATCTTATTTCCCTCCCCCCACGCTATCCCCTGGTTACCACCATTTAACTCTTTTTTATAAGTCTGACTTTTTAGATTTTACATATAAGTGATACATGATAACCCTTCTAATTTCTGGCCACCACCACCTCCTATATGCAAACTTATTTTCATTTGCAGCTATTTTTTTCCCTTTTGTTCCCTCCAGTACCCAGAGGAATAGATGTTTCTCTTCTTGTTCATAGTAAATTCCTTAACCTATTCCTGACCAATGGGTTGGCCTCATTTCCTTCCTCTTACCATTTGGTCCTTTAACTATTTCCTTACACTATACATTCTAATTAAGAAATGTTACCCAGATTCAAGGCTATAATAAAAACTGTTATTCTATTTTATTTATTTTTTATGTTTTTATTGATTTCAGAGAGGAAGGGAGAGGGAGAGAGAGAATCATCAATGGTGAGAGAGAATCATTGATCGGTTGCCTCCTGAACGCCCCCTAGTGGGGATGGAGCCTGCAACCCAGGCATATGCCCTTGACCAGAATCGAACCCTTGACCCTTCAGTCCACAGATCAACGCTCTATCCACTGAGCCAAGCCGGCTAGGGCAAACCTGTTATTCTATACTCTGCATCTACAATCTCCAATTCAGAACTCTACACAGGCTTCTAGATCCATATTTGCAAACATCTACTAAACACTCTACCTGCATGCCCCATAGGTAACTAAACCTAATAACTAAAACCGAATTAGACATCATATTTCTCTATCTCCAAATTTGCACTTCCTCTCATTATTGGTTTCAGTTATCAGCACCACCATTAACCCAGTTTCTATTCCGGATATTTGGTTATCATTCTAGAATCCAGGCTGTCACCCTTAGAAGTAGCTTGCATTCAGGTGTCACCTGCTTTCCGTTCTATATCTCCTACATAAATCTTAGATCTCTTTTCCAATTCATTCCTAATACTTAATTTAACTCCTTATTTTGATTGCTTGAAATGGATGTCATTCATTTTTTCTTTTAAAAACAGAAGTATAACATAATTATATATTAAAAGTACATAAAGTTCAACTTGATGGTTGCCACTTACTTTTAAATTCCTGCCTCTTAGAACATTGCTTAGCATTGATATGTTTGTTGAGCTGAATTCCATATTGTTCTCTATCCTATCTTCTATACCACAGTCTTTTACATAACTATATATTAGACTTTTCTAAAGCATATATTAATCCTTCAGTAAATTCTGACTGAATAAGAATAAAGTACAAACTACTTAGTCATATTAATCATGACTGAGCCATAATATATCTTCACAACTTCTTTTAGGAATCATAGGATCACCCTATAGTACACTGTGTATAGAGGTAATTTTACAAAGCTGAAACTTCTGGTAAGTCCTTAAATATTTCACTGAGATAGTCCATTTTTCTGTTATAGTTAAAGATGGAAGACTATTATAAATTAATAACAAATTATTTCTAGGATATTTAAAATTTTTTACTGTCTTCCTGCTTGCCAAATAACAATGTAAAAACAAAACAAAACATGCCTGGCCAGCGTGGCTCAGTGGTTGAGCACTAACCTATGAACAATGAGGTCATGATTCCATTCCCGATCAGGGCACATGCCTGGGTTGAGGGCTCAATCCTCAGTGTGAGGGATGCAGGAGGCAGCCAATCAATGATTCTCTGTCATCATTGATGTTACTATCTCTCCCTCTCCCTTGATCTCTGAAATCAATAAAAATATATAAAAACAAAACACAAAACTAAGACAGTGATACTTCTTTCAGTTCGTCATTTTATGTAAACACTATGAAACTAATATAAAATATTGAATGTCAATTGTAATTGAAAAAGAAATTATGAAAGACCATTTGTAATATTTTCTTTATACAATCACCTTTAAATGAACTCTTCCCACAGGTCACATAAAAATCTCAGATTATATCCATTAATATATCCCCATGTTTCAGTACTTATAGTTCTTCAAGACAGTGTCTAACAATATAATATTTTTTCAGTAGCAAAAGACTCTCAAAATCCATTTACCAGGATATATAACTTTGAAAACCAAAACCATATACCTTTTGCTGTAGTTCTTTTACTGCAGAATCTCTATCCATGCATGCCTGTCGGTAGGCTTCATAAGCTTTATTGAGTTGCTCACCAATGTTTTTATCCATTCCTCTCTGTCCTGTAGCATCACTATAAAGGATGGAGTAAATGACAGGTCTGGAAAATAACCAGAACAATTTATCGCTATTAAGTTAGATAAATATCATTTTAAAAATGCGTCTTTAAAGACAGTTCTATATGGTCTATCATGAACATTATAGCATCAAGTACTATAAAGGTTTATAAAGGCATAAAAGTCTCATCTTAAATCCTAATAAGAAATACTGTGAAACCTTAATTTCTACATTTTAAAAAATATTCTTTACTAATGTTTAAGAGGTAAGTGTGGTTCCAGTTCATAAAGATGCTACTTTGAAAATAGTAAAGTGCAACCTAAAAATGGAGAAATATAAAAGGCCATTTTGTTATTAATACTTTATAGAAATGCATAACAGAATTAACAGCATGGGAGAGATTTCTTTTTACTAAATGGACAGTTATTCCCACTTACAAGGTGATTTCTCGCTACACTGAAATTAGAGCAAAATTAAATACACAATAAATGTTTGTGGATGAAGTTCACACTATTGTTATCACAGAGTAATTAAGATGTGTGAAAATGCTCTTATTTTAGCACAAAATCTAGGGAGAACTGCTATTGGATTGTGTATTTAAAAAGAAAAACTACGTTCCTTCAAGTACTGCCCCCACTCCAGATTAGTTTTCCAACGTCCCTGCTGTTTCTGAACTACAGGTGATTTACTCAGTGTAAGTAATTTGGTTTTATCATCTCAATTTGCATAACATCTCTAACCACATGCCTTAGCTCTGAGCAGAGAGCCATCCAATAACTGATTCCTCCTGTCCAGCTGTAAAAACCATACCACAGGACCTTTCTTTTAACCCTCTGAAGGCCACAGAGTAGACAAAGTTCTCTATCAGTTATAGGAGGTATTGGGAGTACCAAATTAGTTAGCTTCTTCTTTTTTTAATTTAAATTCTTTGTTTAAAGTATTACATGTGTCCTTTCCCCCCCATTGACTTCTCCCTGGCCGCTCCCATCTCCCCAGCACATGCCCTCACCCTCCTACTATGTGTGTCCATTGGTTATGTTTATATGCATGCATATAAGTCCTTTGGTTGATCTCTTACCCCCACCCCGAGGCCTTCCCTCTGAGGTTTGATGATCTGTTCAATGATTTTATGTCTCTGGATCTATCTTTGTTCATCAGTTTATGTTGTTCATTATATTCCACAAATGAGTGAGATCATGTGATGTTTATTTTTCTACGACTGGCATATTTTGCTTAGCATAATGCTCTCCCGGTCCATCCATGCTGTTGCAAATGGTAAGAGTTCTTTCTTTTTTACAGTAGTGTAGTATTCCATTGTGTAGATGTACCAGTTTTTTAATCCACTCATTTGCTGATGGGTACTTAGGCAGTTTCCAAATCTTGGCTATTATAATTTTTGTTATTAATACTTCATAGAAATGGACAACATAGGGGTGCATATATTCTTTCTGATTGGCATTTCTGATTTCTTGGGATATATTCCTAGAAGTGGGATTACTGGGTCAAATGGGAGTTCCATTTTTAATTTGAGGAAACTCCACACTGTTTTTCACAGTGGCTGCACCAGTCTGCATTCCCACCAGCAGGGTTCCTCTTTCTCCACATCCTTGACAGCACTTGTTATTTATTGATCCGTTGATGATAGCCATTCTGACAGGTGTGAGTGGTACCTCACTGTTGTTTTGATTTGCATCTCTTGGATGATTAGTGACTATGAACATGTTTTCATATGTCTCTTTGTCTATTTAAGTCCTTTGTCCATTTTTAGCTTCTTTACAATTGGAAATTCTTCACAATATCAGTTTCTAATCTTTCATAATATCTTTCATTTTATCTTTGGGTACATAATGCTTTTAATTTAGTATTTTACATTAAGGTATAATTCATATAATATAAAACGCACCATTGTAAAGTGTACTTTTTTGTTTTTTAGTGTATTCCCTATGTTGTACAATCATCACCATTATGATTCCAAACATTTTTGTCACCACATAAAGAAACACTGTACCTATTAGCAGTCCCAATTCTCTTTCCATCCATCCCTGGCAACCACTGATTGGCTTTCTAATGCTATACATTTGACTATTTTGGACATTTCATATAAATGGAATCATACAATATATGGTCTTTGTGTCTGGCATTTTTCACATGGCATAAATTTCCAGCGTTTATCCATTCTTTAGCAAGTAATAGTTCTTCATTGCTTTTTATGCCTGAATAATATTCCACTGCAGATATACATGTTTTGCTTAGTCGTTCTTCAATTAATGGGCATTTAGGTTGTTTCCATATTTGTGTGAACATGTTTTCAATTCTCATAGATATATACCAAGGTGAAAAATTGCCGGGTCAGACGGAAATTCTGTTTAACTTCTCAAGGAACTGCCAAAACTGTTTCCAAAGAAGCTGTATCATTTTATATTTCCACTAGCAAAGTACAACAGTTTCAATTTCTTCACATCTTCACCAACCTTTATTGTCCATTTAAAAATTATATGCATCTTAGTGCATATAAAATTATATGTTAAGTGGTACCTCACCATAGCTTTGATTGCATTTCCCTAAAGATGTTAAGCATTTTTCCACTGTCTACTGGTCATTTGCATATCTTCTTTGGAGAAACGTCTAGTGAAGTCCTTTGACCACTTTTTAACTCGTTTATCTTTCTAATGCTGACTTGTAAGAGTTCTTTATATATTCTGAAAACTAGAGACTTATCAGATATATATATGTATATATCTTAAGTATTATCTATATATTATATATATAATATATACACACATATATGTACATATGTGTATATATATAATTTGTAAATATTTTCTTCCATTGTTTAGATTGCCTTTTCATTTCCTTGACAGTGATAATCAGGGCCACCATCTAAAATTGTGCCACATTACAAAAACCCTAGGGGCAGCATTCATACTGGAATAGTATTCCCTAGAGATGCAGAGTGCACTGACTGCATAAACTATATGCAGCAGACTCAGTTATGGCCAGATTGTAGTAGACCTTGAAATTTAGACTTTAAGAAATTTAGACATTAAGGAGAAATGAAGGATTTACAAGTAGGAGATGCACGTTTTAGAAAGGTAAACTGGACACCAGCATGGAATATAAAACTGAGGGAGACAAAATTGGAATAGCCATAGGAAACTTGCTCTATTCTGGGTGGAAGATGAGGGCTTGAATAGAGCAGGGGAAATGGAAGGTGGATGGATTAAAGAAATATTTATTTCAAAGGCAAAATCAACAGGATTAGTTGGCCAATCAGATCTAGACAAGGCGGAAGCATTCAGGTCCCTACAATTCAGAATCAGTTACCTGGGATAGGGCCCTGAAATCTACATTTTGATAAGCACAGTAACCCAGGTGATACTGTTGAAGATGGTTCATCAGCCATCATTTTCAAAATACTAGGCAGACAAGTCAGAGAAAGATATATATCACGTGATCTCACTCATATGTGGGATATAATGATCAACATAATTTGATGAACAAGAATAGGTCCAGAGACAAATGGTAGGGGAGGGGGGGTTAGAGAGCAACCAAAGGACTTGTATGCATGCATATTAGCATAACCAATGGACACAGACACTGGGACGGTGGGGGCTTGCCCGGGGTGGAAATTGCTGGGGAGGGGGCGGGTCAATTGGGGAAAAAGAAGACA
The DNA here is from genome assembly GCF_000327345.1 of Myotis davidii. Lineage (NCBI taxonomy): Eukaryota > Metazoa > Chordata > Mammalia > Chiroptera > Vespertilionidae > Myotis > Myotis davidii. The sequence goes on along the minus strand of NW_006293001.1, from coordinate 2,279,477 downwards.
TATGTAAAACTTTAGACAATAGTAATACTTTAAAAAAATACTAGGCAGACAAGACAGGGCTCATAGCCAGACACAGAGAAACAGGAAGAAAAATTTTGGGGGGAAAGGTATTCAATTTTGGACAAAGTGCTTGAAGAGACATAATTAACAATAGGCAGGAAATAGCTACTAAGTGATATAAAAATCTAGAGGAAGAAATAAAGACTAACTATGCCTTCCCTCCTGCTTACATTCTTTAAGTACTGATTTGAATGTCCAGTGTTCTTTGATAGTTAACCAGACCAAAATCTTTTTTCTATTGCAGGAAAAAAAACTAATGAAAAAAATATTTGTTTTTATTGATTTCAGAGAGAGGAAGGGAGAAGGAAAGAAAGATGAGAAATATCAATCGGCTGCCTCCTGCACACTCCCTACTGGGGATTGAGCCTGAAACCCAGGCATGTGCCCTGACCAGGAATTGAACTGGTGACTTCCTGGTGCATGGGTCCACACTCAACCACTGAGCCACACAGGCCGGGCAAAAAACCCCTAAGTTTTTGAAAACAGTGGAGAGAGAAAGAAGCAATATGCATTATTGTACCACTTTATGTCATAAGATGTATACTTTTTTCTCCCAAGTATAAACCAAAAGAGAAAAGGCCCACTTATTATCTATATAATGTCAGAAGGAAAACTAGGTAATGCATAAAATAGAAAGGCATTTTAGTAGAAGTCTGTTGTCTTATGTAAAGAGACTATTAGCCAAATAGGTAGAAGTGTTAGCTAATGCTTTGTTCTGTTAACCCTTACATACTATTAAATAACACACAAAGCAGCTCTTGTAGCATGTTTGAGTGTGTGATTTTTCTTAAGTCTTTATTTTCCACTCTACCAAATTCATGACAATAAAACAGTATTACTAATGATCTTTAACAAGAGTAGGACAACATTGTACCTATGCTCTGGTCTTAACCAAAAATGTTTGGGGGAAAAAACAAATCTTCAAGTTATCTGAAAAAGGTCTCCCAAATAGAAGACAATAATGTAAGAGATGTCACAGGATGCACCAGATTCATAAAGAAAAAGAGGCAATTAATCTCATGAATCAACAGATTTGGGGCCTCTCCAGCATCTCTTGAGATATTTACTGTAAAAAAACAAAATCATTATAAAAAGATAGAACTCTTCTTTAAAAAGAGTTAAATTTCAGGAGACAGACAGAGGACGTTTTCACAAAAAGGCCTATTTTCTCTTAAATCACAGTTTAAATTGCTGAGCAGTCATTTAGCCTTCAGAATATTACCAATGATAAATGGGAACAGGCAAAAGCCCACATAATTATAAAGCTGTACTCTGTGCACTTATCCACTGGCACGGGACTCTACAGCTCTTCATATTCCGGCTTTTAATTTCCCCGGGGACACCTACAGACTGTTGGGCAAATGCTTGCAAGTCACAACTTGTTTTATTAGAAGTAATTGTGAGAACTCCAGTAAGAAAATAATAAGATTACAGAGATCTCCAGATCTACATTTTCAGTCATTCCCAAGATGTTTAGGGTGTGACTTTAAATGTATTAATATGATAAAAGTTTAAAACCAGACATACTATTTTTACACCATGCAACACACTCCAACTGCTGAATACTCCTGAGATAGGAACCAAAAATCTTTGCAAGGCCTGACAAACCAACCTTTCAAACATGTATTTGTGCCCAACTCATCCATTTCCACTCT
>NW_006293001.1:2276430-2277470 GCF_000327345.1 Myotis davidii | reverse complement strand
CCACACCAATTTTTTCTGAAATATGAATATTCAGACCTAGTAAATCCTAACACTGTTGTAGGGAAGTTTAATAAGATTTTTGGTTTGCTATTTCACTTCCTTTTGTATCTGGAAAAAATTTTAAAAAAATACTATAAAATAAAGATTCCAAACAATTTTTAGATGAGACCACATCTTGTATAATAATTTCTCTATTAAGATAATTTATAGATTACAATCAAATTTAAAAAGCCTCATCAACCAAAGATAAAGTCAGAGTTGGCATAGAGAATACATGTCGAGTCTGGACATGCTTATTGATAGGTAAGAGTGAGCGAGTTATTTAACCTTTCTGTGGACCTCAGTTCCCTCATATGCCCCAGTTTAGTAGGTAGGGGTAGAGCATGCTGCAGGATATAGGTTTCCAACCTGTCAATACATTAGAATCATCAAGGGTAGTTAAAACACATACATACACACTCACACACACACACACACACACACACACAGACACACACACCACCAATGATCAGCAAACAGTGTCCAAGACTTCTTGGATCATATTTGGTGGTAGTGGTGGGGAGGAAGCAAGAGTGACACAGATTTAGAATCACTGCCATAGGAGTGTCTAGTTATAACTGGGAAATCACTGTACTCCATAAAACACTACACAAATATGCACCAAGGTAGGGAAACAGGCTTTCATAGTGTCCTTTTGTTTCACAGTAATCTGCGTTTTTAATTGTTCCAGAAGAAGTATATAGAATGTGAAAACAAAAATAGCAGTTGCTAAGGTAGATGATTTTTTTAAAGGTATTTTGATATGTTGGCAGATGGCCCAGAACAATAGCACTCCAATAAAATTGTTTCCATAAAATTTCCACAACTCATCCTATCTAATAAAAGACAAAAAGGGTAATTGACCATACCTCCGCTACGCTTCCCATTGGCTAATCAGCAGGATATGCAAATTAACTGCCAACAAATATGGCGGCCGGCAGCCACGCAGCTGAAGCGAACATGAGGCTTGCTTGCTCCAGTGATGGAGGAAGCCAAGGTTC
>NW_006293001.1:2274937-2275813 GCF_000327345.1 Myotis davidii | reverse complement strand
CAAAGGGTGTTTGACTGCAGCTTAGGGCTGCTTCCTGCTGGCAAATGGGCATCCCCCAAGGGCTGCTGGGCTGCCAGAGGGATGTATGATTGCCATCTTAGGCCCAATCCCCCCGGGGAGCAGGCCTAAGCCAGCAAGTGGTTACCCCCGAGGGGTCCAAGACTGTGAGAGGGCACAGGCCGGGCTGAGGGTCCCTCTCCCCTCAAGTGCACCGGGCCTTTAGTCAGTCTATAAAAGGGTCTCATCTATGAATGGAAGAGATTTACCATTAATGACATTTGCACTGAAGTTCATGTATTTGAGTGTGACCACAGCTCTTCTCCTACCAAGCAGCAGTGACCCTTTTAACATGATGCTCCCCCTACCAATACTCTAATCATCTCAATTCTATTTAAATTCTCAAACTATCTACCGATAGTTGAGATAGGACATAGATCCCAATGGCATGTCTTCAATCCCGAAGAAGCACATAGCCATGGAACAGAAGGACAATCTTAGTCTTGTTTGAATGTCAAGCATCCCAACAATGAAGGAGGCAGTTCTCTATTTTTGCATGGGAAACATTAGGGTCAGAGGTAGGGATCCATACCTATTGAAGTAATATTACTTGCTAGATGTTTTACATTATATACCTTATTTTAATCTTCCATCTGCAGGAGCATATATTTCCTAGATAAGGAAACAAGTCATCAAAAGTTAAAATACATTGATTAAGGTCATAGAATTAGAAAATGGAAGACCTAGAAAAATCCAGGTCTCTGTGACGTAAAAATCTAATCTCTAGTTCTTCTCACCCTAATTTAGTTTTTATTTTGTAATTAAAGCTATACATATCTATATTTTAATTAGTCAAATAGTTTCACAGGGCTTACGAAA
>NW_006293001.1:2267949-2274878 GCF_000327345.1 Myotis davidii | reverse complement strand
CCTTGGCAAAAGTTTTCAGCTCTTTTGGTTTATTGTTTCTGGTATTTCTTTCTGTACTCTAACATACTACATTGGCACTATTAATTTTTCAGTTTTATCCATCTTCCCACTATGCAAAATAAGGATTAAGGTCTCTATAAAACCCCCTCTCTGCTTAATGTCCTCCCTGTTCTCCTATTTTTTTGGTTAGAGTAGCATTCAGTTTTTACTTTCTTAGGACTATGTAATGCTATTGATTGCTGGATGATATAACAGAGTGGTGGGCAAAAGAATATTTATAGTTGTGAATACTCAAAACACAGAGTTCATTCTTGTATTATTATTTACTTACTATTATACTATTTATTTGTATTATAACTATAAATCTACTTTTGCCCACCATATACTATGGCTTTTTCCTTTTCTAAAAAACCTTTTCCCTGAAAAAACTTCCTGTTTGCTTTATTTCTTTTCCTTTTTTGTTTTAATCCTCACCTGAGGATATATTTTTTCCATTGATTTTTAGAGAGTGGAAGGAAAAGAGAGAGAGAGAAACATCAATGTGAGACATGACTGGTTACCTCCTGCATGTGCCCTGACCAGGCAGTGATCAAGCCAGCAACCGATGTACATGCCCTTGACCAGAATCGAACCCTTGATCCTTCAACTTGAGGGCTGACACTCTATCCACTGAGCCAAACTGGTTAGGACAGTTTATTATTATCACTAATACAACTCCCAATCCACTCGAACATTTGTTATTTTATCAATTTCATCTTTTTAGAAAAAGCTCTCCTTGAGCTTTCTGACTTGCTCCAGTCTGGACTTGTTGCCCTTTATGCCTAAAGGAGACCTTCTTTCACCTTGAATTTGGGAATTCCCTTTGGGATCTACGTCCTATCTCAACTATCTTTCTCTAGTTGAATCCCTCATTTTCAGTATCCCAAATCTTTATCCTTCTTGTTTACTTGTCCATTTGGTGAAGTTAACCCTGCAGTAGCTACTTCTGAGAAAGTGTTTGCGAAGTACATTTTTTGAGACCTTGCATAACTGAAAATAGCTTTACTCCAGCCTCAGATTTAACTGATAGTTTCCAGGTTAAGAGTTCTAGGTTAGAAGTAATTATTCCTTAGAATTTGGAAAGCCTTGCTATGCTCTCTTCTAACTTACATTTGTTTTTGTTGAAATCCAGAGACATTTTGATTCCTGATTTTGTACTTAACCTATCTGGAAGTTCATCCTTCAGTTTGTGAGATTTTCTGGAATTATTTTTTGGGCAATTTCATTTCTTCTGTGTCCTTTTCTGGGACTCCAACTATACGGATGTTGAAACTTCTAAATTGGTACTCTAATTCCTCCCAGCCTCCTTTTCAATTTTAAATGAACTTCTTTTCTTCTTTTCCTATTTTATAGATAAAATATCTTAAGCCTATTGTCTATGGCAATCCGTATTATGCTGCCAAGTGATAGGTAACCAATCCTGAATAAATAAAGTAATAATCAAGGTAAGTAATGGTGCTTATGGAGCGCCACTGAGACGAGGACTGTGTGAGCCAAACAATGTTCCACCACCATATGTTCCACGCCCAGTTTAACCAGAGCAGCTCAATTTTGAGTATTTATACACACACGTACACATGCATTTCAAGACTGAAAAGAAACACAGGCTTAAAGGTAGATTCCTACCACCTTCACCCCAGAATGATTTATAATTCTTTAATAAGATCTACTTTTTGTGGGGTGATAGACAGCGTGAGTGATTTGGAAGGTAGGAAAGACCGCTCTGCTGGGTTTTCCTCACTGCTAACACTATTCTAAGTGTTCTGCCAGTGTTGACACTTGTGAGAGGCCAGTTTAAATCTAAAGCAGTTTCAGGATGAAGGATAGAAATTACCTGAAGTAACTGCTTCCTCTTCCACTGTGCCCTAGAAAAGAAAGTCACCTGCTTTTCCCAACTCCCTGGGGGATGAATAATAAGAGTTCGAATTCACCAGAACCGGTTTGGCTCAGTGGACAGAGCGTCGGCCTGCGGACTCAAGGGTCCTGGGTTTGATTCCGGTCAAGGGCATGTACCTTGGTTGCGGGCACATCCCCAGTGGGGGGCGTGCAGGAGGCAGCTGATCAATGTTTCTCTCTCATTGATGTTTCTGGCTCTCTATCCCTCTCCCTTCCTCTCTGTAAAAAATCAATAAAGTATATTTTAAAAAAAAAGAGTTCGAATTCTATTTAAGAAAAGTTGCCACCTTAGCAAACAAAGAGGTGAATAAGTGAGAGATACATCCTATCTTTTTTGTATCTGAGTTTTGTTTTACCTTCTCACCCACAAAAATCAACAGAGGCAAATAGCAGAAAATAAGTCAATAATGTAGTACACAAGCATAAATAAAAGGATACCCTCTGTCTTAGATAGTTAAGGTAACTCTTTAGAGAAGTATGTGTGTTTTCCTTATTTGAAGAAAGGAAATGGATGAAAACTGTCACTCGTAACATTTACTTAAGATCATTCCCCCTTTTAAGAGAGCTCCATGGCAAAAGCAGCCAATTCCCCAAATGACAGCTTGCATTTCTAGTCTCACGTTCCTGGTTGTAAACTTTGGTTATCGATATACTCATAGCACACTGCACTATACTGTTTCTGTGTCCCACTCAGACAGCTGAAATAATGGGAACTTACAGAGCCAGCATCGTCAGAATCTGGATTTTGCATTTTTTTCCATAAGCTGGTTGGCTAAATGCATAAGGATAAACAAGGTAAGACAACTTCACTGATCAAACAAAGCTCCCCTGACCAGGTTCTCCATCTGACTGGATTTAGAACTTGGGTGAAACTTTTTGTGCTATCTTCTGAGAATTAAAAGAAGACTGCACAGAGACCACACCTATGAGTTTCAGCTTTGCCTCACTCCCTTTTCTTCTCCAGTTGTATAAAATTTCTTTCAGACAATTTATCAAATGTGATTGGTTGAAGTACACAACTAAACAATATCACACCAAAAGGGAAACTAGCATGTGTTGTACCCCTTTGAGGTGAACATAAACATGGTACTGCTCAGTTAGCTTGCTCAGTTTTGTAAGGGGTATCCTCTCCTCTGAGTAGGTGCCATGTTAGAATCTGGAGATGGGGTGGGGTATGCAGTTTAAAAGTGGCTACTGAATATTAAAAATCTATTTTTATAAATCACATAAAGTAGGGCTCCTTAGAATATTCTTGAATGGAGAAACTATAACAGAAAGCTTATATTCTGTATGAGGAGGCATAAGAGGTCTGTGTTGGAAGCAAGGGCACATATTACAATCTCCTAATATTTGTGAGATTTCAATGTTTATAAAAAAAGGAAATATGGACTCAAAAAGGTTGAGAAACATCAATATCAAAGAAAAGGCATTTCTAGTTTAGGGGTAGCATATATATGATGTTATGAAATGCCACATAATACATTGCTAGGAATAGTAAAACCATTTATTTATTTAAAATATATTTTATTGATTTTTTACAGAGAGGAAGGGAGAGAAATAGAGAGTTAGAAACATCGATGAGAGAGAAACATCGATCAGCTGCCTCCTGCACACCCACCACTGGGGATTGCCCGCAACCCAGGTACATGCCCTTGACGGGAATCGAACCTTGGACCTTTCAGTCCGCAGGCCGACGCTCTATCCACTGAGCCAAACCGGTTTTGGCAGTAAAACCATTTAAATATCCCACAATAACAGTTGATTTTCTTCAAGTAATTTTAAATAATATATTACCTTGAAATGATCTGAGTTCCTGATTTCTGTCTTTTTTAGCAGGTCTCTCTTCATAGCAAAATTTCCTGTTGTTTGTTCTGCCACTCATGGGAACAATTCTCCATACCTCATTCCAAATAATATCCTCCTCTTTCCCCATGATTGAAAACCATTGCAGCAAGCATAGGCCATAGCAGAGGAAAAGTTTTACATCAATTGGCTATCTATTTTCATCTACCATTTACTTTTGCATAATGGGTATGGTTTAAAAAACATGCAGTTTTTCTATGAAGCATACCCTCAAATCATGTCAATAGTTATTTTTTCTAGATTAATAGATGATCAATTAAAATACTCAAATATCCAACCATTCACGTAATGCCTGCATCACTCTGTAAATAACACGTATGAGTCTCCTGAAGTATACATGTGCACATTGCTAAATTATATTACCTGCCTGAGGTCATATCCTTGAAAGTAATCAAAAAGTGTTTAAAATAAGTTAATAACTCTACCAAAGATTACATAATATACTATTAGCCACATATTAAGTCAACTATTAGTTGAGTGAAAAGATAGTCTTTGGTTAGTTTGTATTCCTTAGAAGCCAGCCCTGTTCTATGTGTGCACACACCACACACATACCTGGAACTTGGTGAAACTCATTTCCACTTTATATTTAAGTAAGTACAAGCATGCTTAGCTTGTGTATTTTCTCACTCACTCATTCTGAAACCACCCTATGGGATTTGCCTACAGTAGAATGTCAGCTTAGTTATTACCTGTAAAGGAAGAAATTTCCCAGCAAAAATAGGAAGCTAATAACAACAAACTGAAACTGATGCTCTTTCAATTGAGTTTCACTCTTGGTTTCTTTCAGGGCATATAATACCTTACCCATGTAGAAGCAACACCTTTTCTTTTATACTATAACTGGAATAGAGGTGAGAAAGAGAATTTTATTATCAGCCTCAGTCTACCTACAACATTTTCGCTGACCATAAAATGAGGGGCCGGGGGAAGGAGAGGGATAAAAACAACTGGTGTTTCAGACCCTTTTATTTATTTTGAGAAGTTTTTGTTTTGTTGTAAAGTTCTGGATCTGTTTGTGAAATATTGTTGCTGTTTTAAGAACAACGTACTTTCAAACCAACATGGTTTCATGAGTGAATTCTTTCAGACTTTCAAAGGACAGAGAGCTCTTATGCTATCTACATTACTTTAGAGCAGAGAAAGAAGAAACTCTTCACAGTTCTTTTCAGGAGACCAGCATAACCTTGATATCGCTTTGGCAAAGATAACACAGAAAAAGAAGACTACAGATAAAACTCAATTATTGATTTTAAATAAAACTGCTACCAAAAGGAACCTATATCCTTAAATACTACACCATAACCAGGTGTAAGCTTGGATCACAAACTGAAAATCTACTAAAATAATTTACCATCCTAAAATAAGTTAAAGAAGAAAAACACATGATAGGCCATGACAGAGGCCAAAAAGCCGCAGGATAGAATTCAACTTCCAGTCCTGATGAATATATCGTTAAGTAGTAATGAAAAGACAGCATCTTAAGAAAAAATAGACAAAATGAGCAATCAACATCTATTACTTAAAAGTCTTCTCAAAGTGCTAGCCAATGCACAGTCAAAATAGACTTTGCACACAATCCAAAATCGAATCTTTGCAAAAATCCTACTAAGCTAGTAACAGTAAAGACACTTTCTTGGTAAAGAGAATTTATTGGAAATTAAATAATAGCGAAACAGGATTATTTTAATGAAATATGAGCAGTTTATATTTTATTGAAAGAGTGCAATATTCTAGAAAATTTTGAAAAAGAGGGACTTGCTTTATAAATTACTTTAAAAAAAAAGGCCATTATCAAAGAGATTAGCATTTGTATGGGAAGAGACAAATAGAACAATGCAACAGAAGAATAATAATAAGAAGAAAAAGACCCATGTACACATTTTTACTATTTGAAGGTAGTATTATTCCTAGTCAGTTGGGGGAAAGAATTGATTTCAGGAAAAATGGCTAAATGTCTATCTTGAACAATGTACAAAAATAACTCAGATGTTTTAATAAGTAAAGCATAAATATTATTAAAAAATTAAGACAATATAGAAATATATTTTAATAATTTTTAAGTGGGGAATCACCTTAAGCAATATAAAACCTAGGCATTTTAAACCAAAAGACTGATAGTTCTTGAAAATATATTTCACAAAGGATTAATATATCTGGATCTTAATAAAATATAATTGTGAAGAATAAAGGGCAATGTACGGACAGGCTGTTTTAAGAGATAGTCAACTAGATTATGGTACACCCAGACAGAGGAATATCATGCTGCCGTTAAGAAGATAAGGTAGTGTTGCCGTAACCGGTTTGGCTCAGTGGTTAGAGCGTAGGCCTGCGGACTGAAGGGTCCCAGGTTCGATTCCGGTCAAGGGCATGTACCTTGGTTGCGGGCACATCCCTAGCAGGGGGTGTGCAGGAGGCAACTGATCAATGTTACTCTCTCATCGATGTTGCTAACTCTCTATCCCTCTTCCTTCCTCTCTGTAAAAAGTCAATAAAATATATTTTTTAAAAAAAGATAAGGTAGTGTTGCATAAGGCATGACTTCCACTACGTATTTTTCTTTATCTGAGTAAGCAGATAACAGAATAGTATACATATAAAATCTCCTTTTCATAAGAAAGTGAAATAACACGTCTATGTACCTATAAGAGCGAGATATCAAAGGCCTTGGTGTACACGGTTGGGGGTAGGGCTGCAAAAGAGTTTCCTTTTCTGCTTTGTACAAGGTTGTATCATGCTAGGGTTTCCTCCCGTCCCAAAAGATCAGGGACAAAATAATTTTCCGACAGAACATAGTGCATGCTTGTCTGCTACCTCTCGCTTGAAATGTATATTCCAATCGTGGCGGGAGGAGGGGGGGAAAGATCATTTTATTTTCCTTCGTTTTCAGGTCACTTCACTTCCTTCCTTACCATTTCTCCCTTATGAGAACTTTGTCAAAAGCACCTGAGATAAGTGACACTGGGCATAGCAAGGCTGCCCTATGTTTGCTTGTTACAACGTAACAAGAGAGACAACTCCTCTCGCTCGGGGATCCTCCCCGCCTTCTTCGCCTCTTGACCAGCGCGGCTCTCCGCGGCGGCCACTCACTCTTAGCGACTGGACCCAGCGTCCAGGTTCCCCACTGCCGC
>NW_006293001.1:2257475-2267903 GCF_000327345.1 Myotis davidii | reverse complement strand
GACGCTCGGGGAAGTTACCCAACTTCTCGCCTACAAGACTATGAGGACACCCCGCGGGGAAGCCGAGAACAGAATTGCGCAACAACTGGGGAAAAAGTTTTCGAAAGCGTGACCGTGACAGCGCTAGCTTCTGGCAGGCAGCTCCGGTGCCCCCAAGCCCTGCCTCCCCAGCTTCCCAGCGACGACGACGGCGTCCGACAGAGCCCCTCCCCAGCTACGTCGCGGCGGGACGTCCTGGGCCCGGAAAGCCCCTCCCGGTTCAGCCCGGAGCGCAGACCCGGTGGCTCCGCTCGCACCAAGTCCCTCCCCGTCCAGAGACCGGGACGTCTCCCCAGCTCCCCGGTTTCTCTCCCTGCGGCCACACGCTGCCAGCGGATGCCTCTCGCTCACACACACACACACAAGTTCTCCGTCGCCGTGCTCGACGGGGTCGGACACACCTACTCGTTCACGAAGTTTCTTACTCACAGTTCAGGGGTTCCGAGTGGGTGTTCCACGGTCCGGGTCGGCGGCGCCCAGCCAAGTGACTCCAACCGGAAGTGGCTTGCCGTTCCAGTTCAGAGGGCAGCGCCTGCGCGCGGAGCCATTAACTTATTTCCAGAAGAGGAATCGCTGGGTTATAAGGCAATTCAATTTTTAATTTTTTGAGGACACTCCATACTGTTTTCCACAATGGCTGCCCCGCCCAGCGCAGCCCCGTCCCTCCCTGCCCCGCACGGAAAACTGCCACTGAAAGAGGGCCAATGTCAAGTATAAAGGTCACCTGAGGGTCTTGGTTAGGTTTTTGAAGAAGAATAAATAACCAAACAGGTTTAAAACCACCCTGTAGGTGAGTTAGCGAACACAGAATCACCCGAGAGGCTTATGAAGGTTCTAACAACTCACCCAGAGAGATTCCTAGAATTCAGAGGAACTGGGTGAAGCCAAGGAGCCTGTTTCCGACAGATCCTCGCATGGATATGGTTAAGGTCCGCACTCTGAGAAACCCTACTCACACACACACACACATTTGGTTCCCCCCCAACAAGTAACGCCTTTCATTAACTGTACTTGCTAAAGTTTGAACGGTCGGTAAATGCAACAAATCTTTATTAGGAAATTTCCCACGATGTTGCCATTTCCTAGCCGTGCTTGAATATTGTCCAAGATAAAGATTTTAGATAACTCAAGGAAAGTGTTTGTACTCCCAGTTTTAGCCCTGACACCTGCAGGCTAAGGCAGGTTGCTTAACCTAATGAACCTTCATTTATTTATTTATTTATTTATTTATTTATTTTTTTTATCTGACAAAGGAGGACAATAATAACCTACTTTACTGGATGGATGGTTGATAAGATCAATCCGATAAAGTAAGCAAAAGCTCATGGTAAAGTATAGAATGCTCTACAAAGGAAAGGTGGTGTCCCAAGTCACTCGCATCATGCTGGCTCCTTCCCATCACCAAGGTTTTCCCTGGGATTCCTTTCAGGAAATGAAAGTAGTCAAATCCACAGCCCATGTGGCAGCTTCCTTAGCACACCGAAGGCTGGGACTCTCCATGTTGACCAGTATGATTGCATCTGGCTGAAAGCAGGTAGCATTCTCAGAAGCTTCCATGATAATGACCTGCTTACTTATTTAATTAAAAATAGTTTTTAAAACTCTCACTGCTTTTGCATATATTTGATGTGGGTTAATGGTGTTTGAAAAAGACCTCACCACCAAACACAAAGCCAAGAAAAAATGACAGTGAATACTATCTATTTCTGTCAGGCAGAGCCTGCTCTAGAACATAACTTTATATCCATAGACTTGACAAAATTTTCTAAGACATAAACTCTCCAGTCCTAGTGATGCTGGCCATGCCATGCCTGAACAGGTCTTCAGTTCATAATTTTTTCTTCATACTGAAAATGTTCAGCCTAGCTCTGGAGTTCTTGAACACCTCCTCCTTCTTCTTCTTCTTTTCTTCTTCTTTTTTTCTGGTTATATGGTCCATATAACTTAGAAGCTGCTATCTCCCTGGGGATCCAGCTTCTTGCTCCTCCTGTGATAGAATTTTTTTCGCTGTTAGAGCAGGAGGATCAGGCGCTAGCTGCCCCAACTCTTCCTACACTCCTGAACCATGGATGTTTGCACTTCTTTCCTTAAGCTAGTAAGTCCAAGGGTTTAAAAATTTGACAGTGCATTTTAAAATATTGGGCTTCCTTATAAAAGTCAAAAACAAAATATAGTTTTAAAGACTTTTTTAAACAAACACAAACTTCTTGTACATAAATTGTGACCAGTTGAAAAGTTTTCTTATAATAAGTTATTGAGTTAAACATGACAATACAAAACTTTTTTAAAAGAATTTATTTTTTTAGAGAAGTTTTAGGTTCATAGCAAAACTGAGAAGAGCGTACAGAGACTTCCCATATACTCCCTACATTGACACACGCACAAGCCTCTGCCATTATCAACATCTCCCAGCAGAGTAGTACATTTGTCACAATAGATGAACTTACATTGTCATATCACTATTATTCAAAGCCCATAGTTCACACATGCTCAGTGTTTTATGTAAAAACATACATTTGATAGGTTTGGCCCTCGCAGCTACAGCAGCTTGCCTTGGCCCTCACAGCCCCTGTCTGGTATTATTAGCATATTACGCTTTTGTTATTATAGACCAGACGCCTGGTGCATGAAATTCGTGAGTGTGTGTGTGTGGGGGGGGGTCCTTTAGCCCAGCCTGCACCCTCTCACAATCCAGGACCCCTCGGACATCCCTCCCACAATCTGGGACTGCTGGCTCCTAACTGTTCGCCTGCCTTCCTGCCCGCTCACCCCTAACCGCTCGCCTGCCTGCTTGATCACCCCTAATCACTCGCTTGCCTGCCTCATCGCCCTTGACCACTTGCCTGCCTGATCACCCCTAACCACTCTGCCTGCCTGCTGATTGCCCCTAACCACTCTGCATACCTGCCTAATCACCCCTAACAGCCTCTGCCTCTGCCCCCACAACTGCGGCTTCGTCTGGAAGGATGTCTGGAATGACATCTGGAAGGTTGTTTGGCTGTCTGGTCTAATTAGCATACTACTCTTTTATTATTATAGATACCTTAGGTTAGCAAGCAGTACTGTGTGGTAGATTGGGATGAAAATGAGAATTGCAGACTTATTAAAAATATCTTAGAAGCTATTTTCAAAACTCCTTAATATTTTATTGTGAGTTCTAAATATAAATCTAGGGACAAGGAAAGCTGTCAGTATAAATACTACGACTTGGAATGTCAGGTAAACATCAATGATCTCACTCAAATCTTAGATGTGAAATAACACTATTAATAGAATCTGGTTGACTTCTGATTTAAGATGACATCTGGACTAGCTGTTTGTGTCTCAGATTCTCTAAACTAAATGAAAAATCAGGAAAATATGAGAACTCATAATAGCATTGAAAGGCAGGATTGGTAACCAGGTGTATGGCTGAGCAATCTGTGCCCTATTCAGTGTACCCAGCTGACAGGTGCTTACTTACCCCTTAGGCTTGAATCATCCCTAGAGGGGTGCCTTTTTCTAAGCCACTAAAAGCATCAAAAGAGTAGCTGTAACCCTGGTGACAAAATCTGACAGGATTTCCCACCATTTGCAAGAACTGTGGGGGCTGAAATGGATATGAACTTTGTTACTTGAAGGTGACCAAATCTGCTGGCCTGAAGGAAAATAAATGTTTCTGTCTCTCTTTCACTCTCCTTCCTTCTCTCTCTAAGATCAATAAAAAAACATATTTAAAAACAACAACAAACCTGTCTACCTCATGGCACATATGAATGAATTGACAGTAACCCCACTACTACGTGTAATCTACAAGTAGTATTTTACAGCTCCTTGCCCCAATATCCCCCATTAGCACTTCTCTCTATTACCCTTTTTGGAGCTATGGTTTGGATTATAGCAACATGATTCCAATGGGAGTAGAGAGATAGGATGCTCTGTATTTAAGGGTATGTGACGCAAAATGTCAAAGGGGCTGGGCAGACAGAACAGTGTGTTTGACTCTCACTGGGAGTTTAATTTTTCATATATGGTTCCAACCAAGGAAAAGACCAATGATTGTTTCTGATTAACTAGGAATTAGTCTCTTCATAGTAAAATAGGCAATTAGAATGAGGAGTCTCACCGCAAGCCAATACCTGTGGTGACAAAATTGATAAATGTCAATTTCACGCCAAAAATTTAGCTGTGAGCTGTACGTGTATACTGTCCCTAAGTTCAAGATCTGTGCAGAGAAACTAGTAGAATTCAGGCAATAATAAAGAGAATCAAAGAAAATCCATAAATTGGGTTAGTAAAGGATACATGAGGCTTAGAATGAGTAAATTCAAGGCAAAGTATTCCTTTTTAAAAGATTATGCTGCATGAATGAAGTAGGAGAGAATCCTCAAAATGCTGAGAAAGTGACACTTTGGAAAGTGATACTAGAAGCATAAGTAAATGGACTGTTAGGTAGCTACGTGCTGACCACTGTCAGAAAAAAAATAAGTAAATGGAAAGAATCTGCTTTGCATTTTCTATGAAAAAGGAGATGAAATACAAGATATTAGACTAATATAAGAAGAGAACCAGTTAAGTGGCAGGGAGAAATAAAAACAAATTGAATAAGTTAAGGCTATAAGGACATAGAATATGCAATGACAAAATTCAAATATTATTTAGACATAATCCAGGAAGGGATCAGTACTACAGAATATTAAATTAATGTTTAGAGTAAAAGCTTAAAAAACTCTATAAAAATGTAAATATAAAGGACAAATAGATGAAAACCATTGCATGAAATAGAAAAATAGTGCTACAACTTCTTTAGAAGAGATCAGAGTAAATGGAACAGAAATAGCAACCAAAGATATATAAAAAGGTATCTGAAGTAATAATTTAGTCCAAAGCAGAGATGAAAAGGACTCAATGACTTTTGAAAAATATTAAAGAAAAGAGACCAAACTTTGACCTATCCTGGTAAAAATGTGATATTAATGATTTATCAATTTATTCAGCAAATTTTTTGTGAGTACTTGACATATGCTAACTGTTACGAATACAAAGAAGAGCCAGACACATTCCTAACCAAATAACTTGGAGTGCCTTGTGATTGAGCTACATATCAGAAGCAGGCAATTGCTGCACGATGTGGTATTACAATATTACAATTGGGGTAAGTGTGGGGTACTCTGAAAACACATTGGGAAGGCTTTCGTCCAGGCTTGAGCGGGTGAGGGAAGACTGCCTGTATCTAAAGTATGGAAAAATAATCAACAAGAATTTGAGCAGAAAAGAAATTACTTGCAAAGGAAAAAAAAATATAGAAAAGTCATCTTCATTATTAAACTTCAGAAGCTGAGTAGAATAACATTTACAGTTGTTTGGGAACTGTCTATACAAAGGCTATATGGCCACACAAGTTGTCATTCACATAGGAAAGGAAAACAAAGACAAGTTCAGGGATCAGAAATATGCCACTCATTTTCTGAAATAACTGAAGATATACTTCAGTTGGTCAAGAAGGGAATCAATAAAAAAACCAAAGGTGAAATTCTGATATAAGGTAAATATTTATAATTATTTGAAATAATTTAAATACTAGATTAAGTAAAAACTTGTTGCAAATATAAGGTGAATATTAAAAAGAATTTAAAAATAATTTTTAAGACATAAGATATAACTATAAAAAATAATTTAATAATAACATATTCTAAACTTCCTAATTATAGCAACAAAAACTCAAGTGGTGAAAGAAAGCTGGCAGGAAGTAAAAATTTCTAATTGACTCATTTTTTATATTTTATATGTGGAAATAAGAAAATGATAGGTAGGGTCTCACTGTAACTATAATTGAACATATATTATTTTAGCTTTTTTAAATGTAAAGATAAATAAGTACAAAGAGAATAAAAATTATATGTTCATTTTTTTATCATGTAAATAGAAGAAAATAAAACATTGCTCATATAACATAAAACTCTTCCCAGCATTTAATCAATCACCCAATAAGGTAACTCATGTAAGTGTTCCTCTGCAACATTTCTTGCTGCATATACTCTGTGTCCCTATGTCACACTCTGGCCTCATTGTCACTATGTCTATTGTCACCCCTATTCAAGCCACTATCAATTCATATTTACCATATCAGCCTTCTCACTGTTTTCCTCACTTTTACTCTCATCAAATTCTAAATGTTATGTTCCTGTATCACTTAAAATCACTCACTGGTTTCATATCACCCTTAAGATAAAATCCAAACTCTAACCTTGAAGCTTCTTCTTACTTCTCTAGATTCATATCTTCTCTCTTCCTCTTGCTGATTTGGGGCTTTTTCAATACTTCAAATGCTCCCTGTTCTGTCTTTTTCAGGTGTTTGCTCATGTGGTTTTCTTATTCCAGAACATGTTTCCCTCATGTTTTACTTGGTCTGTTAGGCCTCGGCTAACTGGACTGACTTTAAGCAGGACCACACTTGACTCCCCTTCCAGGTTAGAACTATGGGCTCAGTTATAGATCCCTATTTCACTGTCCTTTCCACTCTATGACATGCTCCATACTTAAAATTCCCATATGCACATGTAGATGTTTTTGAAGTTAGGATGGCTATTATAATGATATTAAGGATATGTGCAAACACCAGTTTGAGGCCTAGCTGGTCATTGTCCTCCCTTCCCCTCAAAACCAAACTCAAGCTGAGATAAGTAATTCATATTGATAATAAGTAAGAATTCTGAGTTAAAATTATCTTATTCATATGTTGGCATTGTCATTTATTTACAATATGACTTTATTAGCCCTGTACCTCAATTTCTTCATCTGTCAAATGCAGATTATAGTAGTACTTGCCTCAAAGTTTGTGTGTATGTACAATGAGATAATATATAAACAGGGCCTGGTATACTGAAGAAACTCAATAATATTAACTAAAAGATAATTTCTGTAATTTAAGTATGTGGATCTACATATAGTTATTTTTAATTTAAATAAGTGGTTGTAATTATCATTTAAAATGTCTTTAAAAGCTCTTCCTGAGAAAAGCTAGACATTGGACTTACAAGAAAAAAAATCTTTAAATCAACTATCTTATATGCCCAAAGAGCTAAAGAAAACCATGGACAAAGAACTAAAGAAAATGAGGAAAATGATAAATGGAAAAAATGAGACTATTAGTAAAGAGGTAGAAACTATTAAAAGGAACAAAATAGAAATTTGGAGCTGAACAATACTATAAGTGAAACAAAACATTTACTAGAGGGGCTTGGTAGCCGATTTGAGGAGGCAGAAGAGCCAGGGAATATGATGATAATGTGATGGAAATTATCTAGTTGGTGGAGCATTAAAAAAAAGAATAAAGAAAAAAGAGCCTAAAGACATGTGAGACAACATCCAGTGAGCCAACACATGCATTATGGAAGTTCTGAAGGAGAAGTGAGAGAAAAGGAACAGAAAAAAATTTTTGAGGGTATAATGGCCCCAAATTTCCCAATTTGATGAAAGACTGAATCTGTACATTCAAGAAGCTCAATAAACAACAGTAGGATAAGCACAAAGAGATTCATACTGAGGTACATTGTAATCAAACTGTCGAGAGCCCAAGATGAAAGTAGTAAGTAGTAAGAAAGTAGTAAGAAAGAAATGACTCATCATGAACAAAGAATCCTCAGTAAGAATACAAACAACTTCACTTTGAGATTATGAGGGAAAGAAGGCAATGGAATGACATATTTAAAGTGCTGGAAAAAATAGGTCTCAACCATGAATTCTATGTCTGGCAAAACTATTCTTCAAAAATAAGGAGAAATTGAAATAATCTGAGATAAAAATAAAGGTAAGGGAGTTGTTGTTAGTAGACTTACCCTATGAGAAATGATAGAGTCCTTCAGGCTCAAATAAAAGTCTACTAGACAATAATTTAAATCTATACCAAAAAATTAACCCTGGTGAAGACAACTACATAGGTAAATATATAATTCAGCATGACTGTATTTTTTGTTTGAAGTCTTATTTTTATTTCCAACATAATTTAAAAAACAAATGCTTAAAAATAATTATAAATCTATGTTAATGAGCATACAATGTATAAAGATAAAATTTGTGATTACAACAACATAAGGGAGGGAATCAAGCTGTATATGAGTAGAATGTATATTATTGAAGTTCAGTTAGTAGTAATTCAAATTAGATTGTTATAAATTTAAGTTGCTAATTTTAATCCTCATAGTAACCACTAAGACAGTATCTTAAAAAATATATAAAAGCAAATGAGAATGGAATAAAATGGTATATAGCAAAGAGTTAACGAAACACAAAAGAAGGCAGTAATGGGGGAAGTGAGGAAAAGAAAAATGGTATAAGGCATACAGAAATCAAATAGCAAAATGGCAGAAGTAAGGCTTCCTTATCAGCAATTACTTTAAATATAAACAGATTAACCTCCCAAACCAAAAGGCAGAGCTTGGCAGCATGGGTAATGCAACATGATCAAACTATGTATATGTTGTTTACAAAGACTTACTTTAGATAAAAAGACATAAATAAGTTAAAAGTAAAAGCGTGAAAAAATTCTCCATGCAAATAGTTACAAAAAGAGAGATGGAGCAGCTATACTAATACCAGATAAAATAGCTTTTACATAAACAACTGTTGTAAGAATGAAGAAGGGCATTATAGTGATAAAAGTCATGTATCAAGAAAATATAAAAATTATACAGATGTACACATCAAACAAACGCCCCCTGTCCCTGTAAATACATGAAGCAAATATTGATAGAACTGAAGGGAGAAATAGACAGTAGAGAATAATAGTTGGAGATACCACTTTTATATTTATTTTATTATTATTATTTCTTAAATATATTTCTTTATTGATTTCAGAGAGGAAGGGAGCGGGAGAGATAGAAACATCAATAATGAGAGAGAATCATTGATTGGCTGCCTCCTGCACGCCCCCTACTGGGGATCGAGCCCACAACTCAGACATGTGCCCTTGGCCAGAATCCAACCTGGGACCCTGCGGTCTGCAGGCCAGCGCTCCATCCGCTGAGCCAAACCGGCTAGGTCAAGGAGATACCACTTTTAATAAATGATAGAAAAAAACAGGAGTTCAAAAAGGAAATAGAGGACTTGAATAATAGTATAAACAACTAGATCTAACATATATATAAATAGAACAATCTACCCAACAACAGTAGAATACACATTCTTCTCAAGTGGATATGAAAACTTCTCCATGAATTATTAAATGTTAGGCCACAAAAACTCTCAATAGCCTTAAAAATATCAAAATCATACAAAATATCTTCTCCAATCAAAATGAAATAAAGCTAGAAATCAATAAAATAAGGAAAACTGGAAAATTCATAAATATGTGCAAATTAAACAACACATTCTTAACCAATGGATCAATAGGAAATCACAAGGGAAATTAGATTCACTTAGAAATAGATCACACCATGCCAAAACTCATGGGATGCAATGAAAGCAGTGCTCTGAGGGAAATGAATAGCTGTAAACATCTACATTTTTTAAAAAAGAGAAAAGTCTGAAATCAATAACCTAACTTGACATTCCAAAGAACTAGAAAAGAAGTAAAGTTAGCAGAAGAAAAGAAACAATAAAGGTCAGAGCAGAGATAAATGAAATAGAGAGTGAAAAAACAGTAGAGTCAATGAAGTCAAAATCAGTTTTTGAAAAGCTTGACAATAAATCTTTAGCTAGTCTTATAAGAAAATGGGAGAGAACAATAAATAATTA
Organism: Myotis davidii; assembly: GCF_000327345.1. Classification (NCBI taxonomy): domain Eukaryota; kingdom Metazoa; phylum Chordata; class Mammalia; order Chiroptera; family Vespertilionidae; genus Myotis; species Myotis davidii. The sequence goes on along the minus strand of NW_006293001.1, from coordinate 2,258,150 downwards.
AAATCAGAAATGAAAATGTGGACATTACCACCAACTAAACAGAAATAACAAGGATAATAAGAGAATACTATGAATAATCATATGCCAACAAATTAGATTACCTAATAGTAATGTACAAATTCCCAGAAACACTTGAATTACCCAACGGAATCTAGAAGAAATAGAAAATATAAACATACTTATAACAAAGAGATCTAATCAGTAATCACAAACCTCCTAAGAAAGGAAGGTCCAGGACCAGTCGGTTTCACTGGTGAATTCTATCAAATGTGTAAAGAAGAATTAACACCAGTCCTTCTCAAATTCTTAAAAAATACAGAGGAGGAGGAAATACTTCCTAACTCTTTCTATGAAGCCAGGATTACTGTGATACCAAAGCCAGACAAAACACAGAAATAAAAGAAACCAAAAACCAATATTCCTCTCCCCTCTCAATTCCTCAGGGTCACAGGCTGTAAGATATAGAAGGACCCCTGCCAATCGGGAGGTAAAAGTGACAGCCTGTTATTAGCCACTAGCAATTGTTGCGAGGCTGAAGCCAGAGCGGACAGTTCTTCTGGAGCCACTGGTCTGTCATTTCTCAGGTATCGCCAGAGCCCAGCAAGGCTGGACTGTAAAGAATGGAAGCGAATGCACCTGTTGAGATGTTTTTAAAAGCCCTGGAAAAGCAGTTGC
>NW_006293001.1:2246297-2253620 GCF_000327345.1 Myotis davidii | reverse complement strand
GGGGGGGGGGGGGTGGTGGAGGGTGATGTGGGGACAGGGACACATATGTAATATCTTAATCAATAAAAAATATATTAAAAAAATAAAAAAAGAAAATGTGGAGGACAGATAGATGATAGATAGATGATAGATAGATAGATAGATAGAAAATCACTCAGCTATGAGAAAGGAAATTCTGCCATTTGTGACAGAATGGATGGTTCTTGAGAACATTATGCAAAATGAAATGGAGTTCGACCAGGAGACCAGGAGTTCACTCGCTTGTTATGACATGCGCTGACCACCAGGGGGCGTCGCAGAATGAAGGAAGGCCCCAGCTGGCAGCCAGAAGGCTTCAATTGGCTCTGATTGCCTGCCAGGCCTAGGGATCCCACCCGTGCACAAATTTTGTGCACTAGGCATCTAGTTCCTATGTATTAAAAAATTCCAAAGAATCCATAAGAATGAACAAATTATTTTACCAAAGTTGCTAAATATAAGATTAACACTCAAAAATCAGTTGTGCTTTTATGCATCATTAATGAACAATACAAAAATGAAATTAAGGAAATAATTCTACTTCCAATAGTATTCAAAATAATTTTATGTGATGTGAATTTTACCTCATTTTTTTTTAAAGGGGGAAAAAAGGAAAAATTAAGGAATTCTGAATAAACTATGGACTGAGTTAGTAAAAATGTATCAATATTGGTTCCTTAAGTGTAACAAATGTACCATACTAATGTAAGCTGTTAATAATAGAAGAAACTGTGTGTGATGGGGTATATGAAAACTCTGTAATGTTTGCTCAATTTTTCTCTAAATCTAAAGTTATTCTAAAAAAAAATAAAGCCTGTTAACTAAAAAAAACCCTTTATTATTCTAAGTAATTTTTGGATCAAAGAGGAAATAAAGCTACAACGAAAAAAACATAAAATAATGGCCATGTGAAAGTGACATATAAAAGTGAGATATAGTTAGAATGGTACTCAAAGAAAATTCCTAGCCTTAAATGTTTTCATTACAAAACAAGAAAGAAAGAAAAATAAATGAACTAATCATTCAACGCAAGAACAGAAAAGTAAAAGTGAAATATTCTAAAATAAAGCATTAAGAAATATTAATAAATATAAAAAAACTAATTATTTAAAAAAATGAAAACCATAAAAGTAATACATCCAGATTAACTCTTTGACATGTCCAATCAGGAAAAAAAATAGAGAGAAAACAAAAATGGTCAAAATAAGTAATGAAAAAGGGTTATCCACATAGTTATAGAGATGATTTTTAAAAAGTACAAGAGAATATCATGTATGCTAATAGATTTGAAAAATTTGATTAAAAAAAATCACATGAACAAAACAACCAAAAGTGGGTGCCAAGGATAAATAGTGTTCAGGTTTGCTCTTTAAACATTTCAAAGAGCAAATAAAGCCCATTAAACTTTTTGAAAGCATGGTAAACTGGTATTTTTTTTAATCAGAAAATAAAAAATACAGATTAATTTCGTTTAAGAATATGAAAGCAAAATTTCTCAGTAAATTACAGACATTTCTTATTCAGCATACATAGGTGTAAGATCTGAGAATTTGGACACATTTTGAATACCACTGTCAGTTGTAACTGAATTGTGGTCTGCAACTGGCGCTGTCATAATAGGGAGAAAGCTTTTTGCATAAAATGCAGGAACAGCTGCTTTCTTTGAGTATTTGGTTGCTCTGCCTGGAGAGGGCTTTTGGCTGTGACACATTGTTTTCATTCTTTTCTGTTAATTTGAGTTGTGAACTAAATTGTGAAGCCAAAATAATAGGGGAGAGGCATCTAAGAAGTGTGGATTGAAGAGAAAATGAGGAAATGGGTAGGTTTGGTTTGGTTGGTTTTGATCAATTTATTATTTTCATCAGAGCAAAAAATATATATACTTTAAACTATAAATCTACCTTTTTACTGGGGACATGATTTTTGATATCACAGAATTTTTTTAAAAAATGAAATTATTGTATTGTGTAACAGCACAGTACTATATAGTTTAAAACTATATAGGAAACCATACAGTTGTCTCTAATAATATAAAAAAGACATTGAATATAGTTTTACATGAAGTCTTGATACACCTTTAGTAAACTCGGGTTAGAAATGTATTTGGTAGTTATCTGGTTTTTATAACAAGCTTATTTACTTCAAACCAATAGCCAACGTCATTCTTAATGTTAACCACTAGGGAAATTCCCACTGAGATCAGAATGAGACAAGGTTGGCTGCTATCTCTTCTGTTATTAAACACTGTTCTAGAAGTTCTGGACAATGTGGTGAGAAGAAAAAAAAAAGGATATGAAGTTATATTTTTTCTATGTAGACATCACATGTAAATTACCTAAAATAATTTAGAATAAAGGATTGACATAATGGCTAAATGCAAGATAAAATTATGAAATCAAGAACTTTTTAAAATCACCACCCCACACAAAGAAAATAAAACATGCTGAAATACAGTTTACTATAAACAAAGACCTATATGTTTTCTGAGGCCTTAAGTACATGGAGAGAAGGAATGTTTGCGAACAGGCAAGTTCTCTCTGTAAGAATGATTCTTTTCATCAAATAGGTGTATGTTTTATGAAATCCCAACCAGAACTTTTTGGGAGGAATTTAACAGGTTTGTTTTAAATCTTCCAGTTGGCCATCTCTTTTATTGTCACAGTGTTTAAAAGAAGTAACCGGACATTCCTTTAGGGCCCTGGTCACTTGCTAGCAGGAACCTCAGTCAGGTTGGGCTTGATATACAGCCCACATCCCTCCTGCCTGGAGACAGATACCTGTGTGCGCACGTGAACAGGTAAAAGTGCACCCGGGAGGGAGGGAGAAAATGGGGTGGATGAGTGAAGAGAAGAGAGACCTGGAAATAACTTCTAAGCTTCAATGAATGACTTGGCTGCTCTGGGCCCTTGGCTAGGTCATCTTCCTTTCTCCCCCATCATTTTGCAGTTCAGATAAGACATCTCAAAATATTGTTTTAATGTTGTAAGAAGGCAGGGCAGTGGAAACAGAGAGCCATGGAAAAAGTGATATGAGATCTTGTTTAAGCTCTGGTTCTGCCTTGAACTGGAAGATCTTGTGATTGTTTTCCTCCAGGAGACACTCAGTAAATGGCAGCTATTAATATAACAATAGTGATAATGATTCCTGATGTTTACTCTTTTTGAACTATTAACATTTCCTAGGCTTATCATTAAGAAAATCTAATTTTGTAAGTTTAAATGTTTTAAGATAGGAAATGGAAAGTTTTCCATGAGGTTAATACTTTATTGTAAAGATATATTCATTAACATGTATTTCTTAGAAAATGGAAAAATATAAACTTTAGTTAATGTTTGAATGAATACACTGGATGAGACCGGAATTGATCTTTAAAATTTTAACCCAAAAGAAGCATGACTATATAGAGTATTAGTGTACTTTTCAACCTAGTAAGCTATATGCAACTTAACTTATGCTAACTACATATCTTTTAAGTCTAACATTGTTATAAAAACCACTCAGAGAAGGTGTATGTTCCAGATATAAACGAAAAAAAAAAAAAGATCATTTCAAGTAGACATCAATTTTATTTTAAATGTTGGGAAAAGTGTAAAAAAATCACAGTATTTTAAATTATCCTTTAGTTTTAGGTAAGGACCCTATTTTGTAAACGTCAAATTTCTAACTATGACAATAAATACAAAGGTATTATTGAATCATGTCATAAATTACTCACTTAGCAGAAGCAAGAGGAGAACAAGTCAGCCACACTTCAGTTTAAGACATCCTGGCCACCTTGCTTAGGTTGCGAATCAATAGGAACGACTGAAGTTTTTGGTCACCTCTTCTTCAGCTTACAAGTCTTCCGTCACAGGCTATTGCTCTTTAAAGATGTGGGCAGTTACAGAGTCTGAAAGCTTTATACACAGGCTCTAGAATGCTGCCCAAGCCTCCCTGAGCTCTCCCTTGTGTTGAACTGGGAACTTCCACTGAGAAATCCCCTGACTTGAAAACTTCCTTATTTGTAACTATCAACGGCCAATCATGGCAACATATTGAAATGAAGCAAAGACACCAGAAATTGTTCTGTAAACCACCCGTGACTGTCGCTCTGACTTCCTTTTGTAGCAAAGACACTTTACTTGAATAGTTAGGGCATTTTAAGAGAAATCCAGAAATTATAAACACAAATATTTTAGGTTTAAGCAGATTTTCATGTAAGAAAATTTAAAAAGCAAGTTTATTTGACAAATAGTGTTTTTGTTGTTGCTGTTGTTGTTTTTGCTTTTAAGAAGTCACTCTTCCCCTAAGTAGTATATTTATAAGCAGAAGGCAAAGACTAGTTGTCTTTGCTTTATGATCAACAGGGGTCAGTTGGAGGAAGCCTAGAAATAATAATGTTCATGCTGGATTCCAGAGCCTGACCTCAGGTACTTAGGAGACAGGGGAAGAGGCTCTTAAGACAGCTTTTTTCCTTGGGAACTAAGGTGCACGTGGAGGGGTGTGTGTTCCAGCTTCTCGGGCTATTTGGAGTAAAACATGCAAATGGGAGGCAGCACAGGCACCACTGACATTTTTCTTTGTTGTAAAATTTTAGAGCTGGGAATGTCCTTAGACACCATCTGTTCTATTCCTTTTTATTCAGATGAGGGAACAGGAAAGGATAAATGCTCAAAGTCACAAAGAAAGTCAAAGGCAAAACTCAGATTAAAATCTGAATCTTTTGAATCCAAGTGCGTTTCTTCTCTTTACGGTACTATACTGTCAGCATCTCAAATTATTAACTGGGAAAAGACTGTAACCACAAAAAGACTGAGAGGCTCCTGGTTCAGTTCCTACATTTTTCAGATAAGGAGTTCGAGACCTTACCCAGAGTTCCTCACATCAGTAAAAGGCTTAGAATTTAGAACTTCTGATTCTCAGTCTAGTGGCCTGTCCGCTTGAAAACACTGCCCTCTGCTAAACTAGATGCTAAATAAGCCTGAGATATTTCTACTTGTGATGAAATTAGTCTATAAAAAGGAAATCATTTTGAAAGTATCTAAAATGATGAATAGGCTTATGATTTAACATGTTCCATTTACTCATCTGACATAGAATGAAGAATTAATTTCCTTCAGTGCCTTGTGTTTTATAACTACCTTACTGATATCAAACATTAAGCTTTCTTGTGTGCAATGGAAAAATAAAACCTAACTAATACTGCAAACGCAGAAAAAGAAAAAAAGTGAGCCACCGGTGGAAGGAAAGCATGCTTCTCAAGAATTTACATTTTGAATTAACAGGATCTTAAAAACAAGACTCTTTTTAAAAAAGCAGTGCTGACGTCTTAACTGGGAAATGCCCCTTTGATTTCTCCATCTGTGCCCCTTTCCTCTTCTATTCGCTTTGGCCTCTGAGCTTGGCTGATGCCCAAGCTCCAGAGGAACTGGCCAGTCCTGGGTATTTGGCCTCAACCCGGAGGGGCACTGCTTGTAAGAGAGTCCTGAGGCCAAGACAGAGAAGCTATAGTTGGAGATCTTTTTGAGGAAATTCTGTCTGAGTGAATGGAATTTAAAACCTACGCCACTGAGCAGTTCTGGCTCTTGGCAAAACATGTGAGGCAGATGGAACTTTTTATCTTTGTTGTTTCTAGTGGTTCCTTTTTCTATTCCCTTCCCCTCCTTTTTTCCTCTCAGAGTCATAAATGATATAACCGGGGCAGATAGAAATGCAGATTCCTGTAGGGGAGAAAGGAACAAACTGGCATTAAGCCACAATCGGCAAGGGTTAGGGTACAAATGACTAGAGTAAGAGGGGACTTGGGGTGCTTCAAGCCCAAATGAGAGGATGGAAGGCAAAAGCCAGGTTCCCATTTAAGCTGAGGTGAATGGCCAAGGGGTTGCTAATGAAAGGATGAAGAGATCACTACCACGAGCAGCAGGATTCTCAGGGCAGGTCTGGGAGAAAGCTCTCTCTAAGAATTCCTGGAAAGCAAAGTCTTACCTAGGGACAGTGGAGGGCAAGAAAGCCAGAGCTCTTAATTGCTGGCTGGGATGCAGAGCAGAGATATGTGCAAGGTGCTGTGAGGAAGGAAGATGTGGTTCTCAGCTGAGTGACTCATGAAGAGAAGCATGGACAGCCAGGAACTGAACAAGCAAAAAGGATCTAGGGTTAAAGTTTGAGACTTTTCCCCATAGTCTCAGTAAGTTCACTATAATTTTTTTAGGCTAACCTTTTGGCGTTATGCTCATTTCTATAATTTTATAAGTAAAATTTTTCTAAAAACCTTAGTTTGCCTTTTAACCTTTAGAGCAGTGGTTCTCAACCTTGGCTGCACATTAGAATCACCTGGGAATCTTTTTAAAATCCTGATTTCTGGGTCTCATCCTCTGGAAATTCTGTTTCTTTGTTATGGGGTGAGGCCACAACATTAGTAACAAAGAAACAGAATTTCCAGAGGATGAGTCCCAGAAATCAGGATTTTAAAAAGATCCCCAGGTGCCCAGAAATCAGGATTTTAAAAAGATTCTAATGTGCAGCCAAGGTTGAGAACCACTGCTTCAGAGGTAAACAAATCTGTGAGTACTCATATATGGAATCTAATGAACAAAATAAACTGATGAACAAAATAGATACAGAGACATAGAAACATGGAACGGACGGCTGAATCTCAGAGGGAAGGCGGGGGAGGGTAGGTGGATTGGAAGAGATCAACCAAAGAACTTATATGCATATATTTATAACCCATTGACAAAGACAATAAAATGTGAAGGCCTGGGGCAGGAAGTGGGCTAGAACGGGGTCATTGCGGGGGGTGGGGGGGAGAGGGGAACATATGTAATACTTTTTTTTTTTGCAGTGGTTCTCAACTTTCTGGTCCTTTATTTTTTTATTTTTCCCCCCTTTATTAATTAAGTTATTACAAATGTGTCCTTATCCCCCCAAATGTCCCCTCATCCCCCCAATCCTACCCTCACCCTCACTCCCTGTTGTCCACATCCATCACTTATGCTTATATGCATGCATACAAGTCCTTCGGTTGATCTTTCCCCCTCACTCCCACCCTCGCCTGCCTTCCCTCTGAGTTTTGAGCATCTGATCGATGCTTCTCTGTCTCTACATGTTTTTGTTCATCTGTTTATATTGTTCCTTATAATCCACAAATGAATGAGAGCATGTGATATATATCTTTCTCTGATTGACTTATTTCACTTAGCATAATGTTCTCCAGCTAAATCCATGCTGGTGCAAATGGTAGGAGTTCCTTCCTTTTCACAGCAGCATAGTATTCCATTGTGTAGATGTACCACAGTTTTTTAATCCACTCATCTGCTGATGGGCACT
>NW_006293001.1:2239433-2243708 GCF_000327345.1 Myotis davidii | reverse complement strand
TAACAATGAAATTGGGGGTCACCACAACATGAGGAACTGTATTAAAGGGTTGCGGCATTAGGAAGGTTGAGAACCACTGCTCTAGAATGAGGGGAACTGTGCTTTCAGATCCTCTTTCTGGGTACCATTCTTTAAGAAAACCATGGACAAACTAGTTATTAAATACTTATCCATATTATCTGTGTATGATTGTAGGAATGGAGGATGTTTAACTTAGAAAAAATGAGAAAAAATATCAATTCAAATATCAATTATCTTTCTTTTATATCACTCCAATGTGGTCCTTAGGAACTAAAAGGAAAATGTTGATCTCTCTACAGAGAGATCAACATTCCAATATTAAAAATAATAGTAAGTCACCCTGGGAGATAATGAGTTCCCTGTTCTTGGGAAAATCAAGCATAAGATAAACAACCACTTCTTGGGAATGTTGAAAGGGTATTAACATCTCATGTGAAATCATAATGACTAATATAGCATTTCCTCTGGTCCTGGCATGATTCTACTAGTGAGTACTTCACATGTACCTCTTCATTTAATCCTTACAAGTACCCTATAAGGAAGGTGCTCTTTTATAGAAATAAAACTGAGGCATAAAGAAGTTAATTAACTTAACCAAGTACATGTAGCTAGCAAGTGGGAGCCCAGGCATCTGTCTCCAGAGTCCATACTCTTGACAACTTTACTGTAGTGTAGCTGGGATGTTCATTATAGCGCGCTTTACCTAACACAGAGTCCCTTATTCACTGGTAGCATGGAATTTTAGAGGAGGCGAAAAGAAACTCAAATGTTTACCCTACCAGATTTTATTCCTCCTTAGGACCAATTTTGAAAGCTTTTAACCTGACAAGAAGTTAATGAACTGAGAGTGTGCCACCTCTAATCCCTGTTCAATATCTACCGGCTTGGTATTAGGATGGGCATGTAAAGATGATATAATTGGAGACAGCCAGAGGATGGGAAAAGAAAAGGAGAGTGATGCAGAAGTGGGGCCTCTGTTGAAAAATGGAAAAGGGAACTAGACTTGCTGGTATTTCTCAAATGCCAATTTAGGAAAATCAGGCAGCCTTGGAGCAGAGTCAATGCCATTAGTTAAGGATGATGACAGAACTCAATTTGTTTCTGCAGATTTACTTATCCTTCAATTTTTCCTTTCCAATCTGTTATGTATAGCGTAGTAAGTCTCATAAAAAATCCATGATACTTTCTTCAGGGTACAAGGTGAACTACCTAAGGCTCCATAAAAAATTTCTATGAGTGACAGAATTTCATCAGGGAATGAAGGCACCTCTCCATAGAAAGGCCTGCTCCGGGCATTACACATTCTACTTTCTCTTTTAGTGGTCAAGGTAGCAATACATTGAATTTATTGCCAAATGGCCCTTTTATTTTGATCTATGTACTGAGATTTCTCCTATCTAAGGTTAATGAGAACCACCAGCCAAAAGAATGAGTCTCACAGACATTTTCTTTCTATATTGAGAAACCCAGAAAAGTGGTTCTGATATTAGAATAAAGAAAACAGAAATTACTTGGCTCCCTCATAGAGATCCAGAATTTATAAATGGTAGAAAACAAATTTGTATTACTTAAAACATATATCTTTTGGATTTACAAATTCATGAAATTGCAATTGCTGTGAGATACTTAAGGTCATCAATAATTTTCTATGTGAGCACACACAATACAGTAATTTAGTTCTGATTCGGTTTCTAATATTAATAGGATTAATAGTTCATACTTGTAATTCTCTATAAATGAGGAGATAAAAAAACACGAGAGCTTATGCACAGCAATAACAGCGAGAAATTAGAGAGAAGAAAAAAGAGGGAGAGACAGGAAAGATAATCCATAAAGTCTGAGTTTATCTCTGACTTTAATAAGTCAGACTTCCAAAAAGCTCTGACCTTTGAAAACCGTTTAGCTTGACTCCAGGGTGAGGTTGGGAAGACTGAGTAGCTGAAGTTCTCAGAGAGATTTCAAGATTCCTTCTGTTCTTTATTCGTTGGCTTACCAGTTAAGTTTCCTTTTAATTTGATCCTATTTGGGGAATGCCAGAGACATGATGAGAGATTCAATAAACATGGGTTTCAAGTAAAATCACAAGCTATTGTTTGAGGGGGAAAATTGAAGCAGTGCTAGAACTGCAGGAATCAAAGAGATTTTCTCAATATCAAATAGCTGATTAAAGGTGTTGAGAAATTTCCACTGTCATTAGAGAACCTGCCTCCAAAATACTCAGTCAGCTCTGACTTTATAATTTGAGGATGCTGTTCAGGTTTGGAAGCTGAGTGGGGTGTGATTGGAGAACTTTTTTCTGATTACTCTACTGGGGAAATGCCGTCTCATCACTTTTCATTGGGTTTCATATTTTTAAATATTGTTTGAATGGAAAAAAAAACCCTTTAGGAACTGCTCATGTCCTCCATTTATTTCTCAGTTGCTCTAGGTCAGTGGTCAGCAAACCGCGGCTTGCGAGCCACATGCGGCTCTTTGGCCCCTTGAGTGTGGCTCTTCCACAAAATACCATGTGAGGGCGAGCACGTACAGTGCGTTTGAAACTTTGTGGCCCATGCACAGAAGTCGGTTTTCGGCCTGGGCGAGTCTATTTTGAAGAAGTGGTGTTAGAAGAAGTGGGGGGTGTCGGTAGGTTGGTTGGTCGGTCGGGCGACGGGAGACGTGGGACATGTGGGCCCCGGGAAATGCAGAGCGGGGGAGGCGCGGGAGATTCATGCACTAGTTGAGTGAGCCAGTCAGTCAGCAGTCTCATTGTGCAGTGGTTAGGTATGTTGAGATGGTTTGGACATATAGAGAGGATGAACGAAAGGAGATGTTTGGACATATAGAGAGGATGAACGAAAGGAGATAGACGAAACAAGTATACAAGATGAGTTGGAAGGGGTTGACCTCATCGAACGTACTTTAATCAGATTGAGGACGTTTTTAGCAAAGGCCAGCTTAGGAGTACCCTAATTAAGTTAATAACAATGTACCTACCTACATAGTTTAAGTTTAAAAAATCTGGCTCTCAAAAGAAATTTCAATCGTTGTACTGTTGATATTTGGCTCTGTTGACTAATGAGTTTGCCGACCGCTGTTCTAGGTTGATCACCTCGGGCAGAGGGTGCCATAGAACCAAGCACTTTGTAGCACATCAGAGGAATTGAACATCACCTCTATGTTGAGAGGCAGTCTTTCAGAAGTTTAGGCACACAGATGGTAGAGCCATATTGCCTAGGTTCCAAATCCTGACTCCATTCTTGAATAGTTCTTTGCCTAACTCTTATGGTAGTTTGCGCATAGAACGAGTGAATTAATGTATGTAAAACATAAAATATTGAGCACATGGTGAGGCTAGGTAAGTTTTTTGTTATTGTTCTTTACTCCCTGGTATATTTTTATTCACTGTCTCTGTGAAATCATAATGTGAATTTATACACATATTGCTGGAAAACTAGAGAGAGAAATTAAATTACTAAAGAAGATAAAGAGACATATTTATCAAGTAACTTTATTGTGCCAGGCATCATGCTAGTTGTTATATACAAATACATCACCTTACTGAGTCATCTCAACCACACTAGGAATTAGATTGAATTCTCATTCTATAGGTGAGAAAACAGGAGAGAAGGATGACACCACTTCTAATGGGGAACCAGGATTTGAATTGAGGCCTATCTAACTCTGCAGCCCATGCTTTTTCTACCACATGACACAGTCTCTCTTAAAAAGAAAATTTATAATAATCAGAATGAGTGAAAAATTCACTTCCTTAGTTTAGGCCCATGACTTGAGTTTCCTCTAAAAGCAGGGAAGTTTTTCATGGGGCTTGAGTGTGTAACTTTGAATGAAATTACCTAGAGTGGAGTGGCGGCTAGTTAGAAAGCTGCCGAGACAGGAAACACAGCTTTAGTCCAGTTGGTGGCCCAGCAGGGAGGGAGTATACTGGTGCAGATTTTCTCCAGTTGGATGCTCCTTTCCAAAGGTGGGGATGTGATCTGGAAAAAAGTGGCACCACAGCTGGGAGAGCTTTGGAGCCTGGTGAATGCTTGAAGATAGAAGTACATTAAATAGTTATTTCTTGGGGTTTCCCGTTTCATTTTTATGTTTGGCTTCTGTCAACTGGAGGAGACGCCTTTTGTATATACACACCTTTCTGAGGTTTCAGAGGAAATGGTTATTTAATAGCTGAAAACTCTAGTTGAGTAGAATTACTTTGAATTACTCTGTGGGGTACAGAGAGGAAGAAAACATTATAATTGGATGAAGAGGAGA
>NW_006293001.1:2236473-2238436 GCF_000327345.1 Myotis davidii | reverse complement strand
CTCCTTTTCTTAAACAAAATATTTTTATTGATTTCTGAGAGGAAGGGAAAGGGAGAGAGAGATAGAAACATGAATGATGAAAGAGAATCATTGATCAGTTGCCTCCTGCACACCCCACACTGGGGATCGAGCCCACAACCTAGGCATTTGCCCTTTTGGAATTGAGACCTGACCTCCTGGTTTGTAGGTTGATGCTCAACCGCTGAGTACATCGGCCAGGCAATGTTTCTTCTTTTTATAAAGACACCAGCCAGGTTGGATTGGGGCTTACCCTAATAACCTCATCTTAACTTAATCACCGTTTTAAGGCCCTATCTGCAAATATAGTGACATTCTTAGGAATTAGGGGTTAGAGCTTCAATGGAAGATTTTGGTGGAACACAATTTAGCCCATAACATTATATGAACTGAACTTGGCATGGGACAAACAGAAAGCAACTTAATTTTTTTTTATCACCACTTTAAAAAGTCTTGTTCCATCTAAATAAGTACTAATTTTTTTCCCCCCAGCGTGGGTCTGTCTTGGACTCAGAATCTACAGTGAGGAAAGGGGCATTAAGAAGGAAGGGTGGGCCTCTTCACTCTTCTAACTTGCTCTGATCGTCCTTAGTCCCCATCTTACTGGGATACCAACCAAGGCTTTGCTACCTCAGTGTGGTTGGCAGGTCAGCAGCATCAGAAATACAGACTATCGGGACCCTGCCTCTGCATTTCTCAACCTGAATCGGACGAATCTGCATTTTAACAAGATGCCCAGGTGATTATTGCTCTTTCCAGAAAACCAGGACCTTCAGGGCCAGCAGACAGAAACTCTGTGTCTTCCAGACATGGGTGCGAGGTTGTGAGAATGAAGGAGAGGTATGGGACAGAAGATCTGTTGCTGGAGTGTTGATCTGACTTGGAAGGCCTCTGTGTAGCCCTCATCCCAATTGTTTGTGAGTCATTTGACTTGTCCCTGGCATGAACAATGGAATCTCTGATTTCTTACTATTGCTCATCAGCCCCTGCTTCAACAGTATATCCTACCCAGACTCTTTGTTTTGGGACCTTGACTTACCCCTGATTCTCTCCTCTAGTGTCCACCAGAAAACCTGTGACATTTTTCTGCTCAATTGTAGAAAGTGTGGGCTACTTCTGCAATGGACCTCGTTCCTTGCTCTGTCTTCAAAGGCAGGTCCAGGCCAGCCTTTTGCTTGAGTTTCTACCCAACCAGCTTTAGTGGACACATCCAGGCTTCCTCCCCCTCTCACCTGGCTGGATACATTATATGCTTGCGAATATTCTCCCAGATTCTGCAATGGGATGGGTAGAGAAAAATGCCGTCTGCTTTGATTACTCTCTCTGGATTGAGTTTCTGGATCACCTTTTTGGGTAACCCTTGAGCAAATTTATGGATAATGTAAGCTCTTAACACTGTTCTTTACTTTGGGGTTTCAGATGAAAATCAGAGGCAACAGGAACAAGTCTACTTATAGTGCTATATATATCAGTAATTTCACTATTGAGACAATTTAAGCCCATTTAGATTCAGGCTTTATCTATAGACAATTATATGACTTAATTTATGGACTTGTTTTCTCAAGGTATTGCTTCAGTCAATATGGTTGGACCAGTTTGGTGTGTAGAATTAGTCTCAGAGACTTTCATCATTCTTTTCAGGTGGTTTCTTCAGACAGGCAAGTGGATAGACAGAGCAAATGGGAGTAGGCTGGAGATGACAAAGGAAAAGATTTCTGAGAGATAGATTTAAGGTCTCTTTAGCCTTCTTTCCCAGAAACTCTGAATTAAGGCACTTGCTGGGGTCCAACCCCAGCAGGTCCAGGGGTCCCCAAAGGTGTGGATGGAGTCGGCGAAGAAGGAATGACACGGAGACAGCGTTCAGTTGATCAGCAGGCTAGCCAGGATTTCTAGCCAGGATCTCCAGCCAAGTTCTGGCTCTGGAATCTCCAGCGAAGTTCTGTTT
>NW_006293001.1:2233643-2236273 GCF_000327345.1 Myotis davidii | reverse complement strand
AGTTACAGTGAGTAACTACCCGCCTGGCACTTAGTTAGGGGGTTTTATTCCCTCCCTAACTTCAGGGAAAAATCCCTACCTGGGGAAACAATCTTTCTCAGAGAGGTGACCTTGGTTAAAACACATAGTGCCAAGAAGGTGAGCAAATATATTAAGAACAGTATGCCAAATATGCCAGGTCCCTTGAAACAGCAAGGATGGACCGGCTCCCGGCAGGCACTTTACTTAGCATTCACCTATCTCTGGTCTTTTGTGTTCATGCTCCTCAAATAAAGACTTAGCTCTGATCTACTGTATTGCTAATTTTGGCCTGATCACCAAACTCCAACAGCCTGTGTTTCTGTGCTATTTCTGCTTCGTTCTTGATTTCTTTTTTTCCCTCATCCCACAAGAAGCCATAGGTTTATTAATGATAGAGTACAAATTTCAAACCAAGCTGCAGTTACTCTTTTTAAAAATATATTTTTATTGATTTCAGAGAGGAAGGGAGAGGGAGAGAGAGATAGAAACATCAATGATGAGAGAGAATCATGGATCAGCTGCCTCCTGCACAGCCCCTACTGGGGATCGAGCCCACAACCCAGACATGTGCCTCGACTGAACCATGTCCTCATGGTTCATAGGTCAATGCTCAACCATTGAGCCACCGTAGATGGGCTGCAGTTACTCTTTTGAAGCGCACACACACACACACTCCTCATTTTATTTATTTATTTATTTACGTATTATTATTAGTTAAGGTATTGCAAATGTGTCCTCATACCCCCCATTACCCCTTCCTCCCCCCCGCCCCACACACTCATGCTCCCATCCCCCTGTTGTCCATGTCCATTGGTTTGGCTTATATACATGTATACAAGTCCTTCGGTTGATCTCTTCCCCTTACCCCCACCCTCCCCTACTTTCCTTCTGGGTATTGATAGCCTGATCGCTGTTTCTCAGTCTTTGGGTCTGTCCCTCTTCATCAGTCTATGTTGTTCTCTATAATCCACAAATGACACACTCCTCATTTTTAGATGGTTATATTTACAGTGTCATTGCTGTTCCTCAGGGCTTGAACTGCCCTTGCTTTCAGCACATTTGCTTGTGATGTGACCAACTCTATGTCTTTACCTTCCACACCTGTTTAATCAACCCCATTCCTCTTTACTCTCCTCTTGTATAGTTGGAGTCTGTGTGTTTTCTTGAATGTTGTGACAGCTTCACCTTGAACTTTGAATTTCTCAGCAGCTGCTAGCTGTGTTGGCTGAGATGAATCTTACATTTTGGCTTTTCCCCAAATTATGGAGGTATCTGAAACAGGGCTCTTGTAGACATCTGGTTTTGTGATGATAAAGAGGATATTCTTAGATTTCCTAGTAACCTCTGAAACCTGTAAGGACCCAATTTACGGGGCCGCCTTTTCACACTGGCTCCCTTTGCTTTACTGACTAGTTGTTTATCAATTTCAGCAGCTGCTGCCAGCTGGGCTTGTGTGGTTGCCTGGGAGGTGTTCCTCGAGTTCTCGCACTGATTCATCACTGTCCGGTTCTGTTCCAGACCCTGTTTCAGCCTGGGGCTGTGGCAACTCCTGCTCTGTAGCGGGAATGATTTCTGAGGTTTCACTGGTTCTTGTGCGGGGAACGCAGAACCTAGATGATGGCAGAAAGAGAGACAGTGAGAGTGTGACCCATTCCTGTTGTAGAAGGAAGCCTGGCAGCTTTGCTCTTGATTTCAATGCTCATATTTCCAACCCTGAGTTTTAAATCTGTCTGGATTTCTACTTCTCCTTGTTGAGTTCTGGTGTCTGTGGCCCTGAATTTGCTTCACTATGATTTGTGCCATTGTCATGACTCAGAAGGAAGGATTCTGCCACTGCTTCCACTGCTCTATGATCAATAAAGATTTCAAAGTTAATGCATCTTTAACTACAAAGTGTTTTTTGATTTAATTTTACCTTTATTGAAGTCACTTTTGAAACATGAGAGAAACATAGTTTTGCCTTCTTTTCAAAGCTATCACGACTTCCTAAAAATGGTGGCAGAATTAAATCCTGACAGACTCAGAAATTTGTTCCTTTTCCAGGTAATTACACGGTGTGGGCTGCTCATGAATGGGTTCACTAATGCAGCTCGCACAGTGTAAGGCAGAGTGTGGCAACTTGGGGGAAATCAGTGGTTCATATTCTACAATAACGGAAAAAAATGAAAAGTTCTTTTTGACCAGAGCCTGGCCTTCCCTCAAAAGATAGGAGATAGGATTAACACTGGTGGGCCTTGATAGGCCGAAATGGACCAGCAGGAGGAAGAGGGAAGCTGAAGTGGAACACATGGAAATAGAAACTGGCCTTCCAGGGACATCTGGGTGTCTACTGCACAGAGCACAACAAACAGGATATGTGCAGGGATGAGGGATGATTTAGCAGATACTGGTTTTCAACCTGGTTTCAAAAGAGCCAGTTCATTTCCTCAGCAAATATTTTTGAGGTTCTGATGTAAGTCACTCATTATACAGTGATATATACCAACTGACAAAGACACAGATGACCTAATCAGGAAGGGAGCATGTTCTTTGGACAGTGGCAAACAGATTGTGGAGCAAAAGTGGCAGCACATTCCAGATGCAGTTCTCCAAGTCAGCAGCAGGAGCTC
>NW_006293001.1:2217980-2232503 GCF_000327345.1 Myotis davidii | reverse complement strand
CACTCCACAAAAAAGCAGCTGTAGCCCAGCCAGTGTGGCTCAGTGGTTGAGCATCAACCTATGAACCAGAAGGTCACGATTCGATTCCCAGTTAGGGCACATGCTGGGATTGTAGGCTCCATCTCCAATGTGGGGCGTTGCAGGAGGCAGCCAATCAGTGATTCTCTCTCATCATTGATGTTTCTATTTCTCTCTCCCTCTCCCTTCCTCTCTGAAATAAAATATATTTATATATATATTTATATATTATATATACATGTGTATATATATATATTTAAAGCAGCTATACTACAGCATAAATATCTGCTATACAAATTAATATAAAAACTAAAGTAAACATTTAATTGGAAATATCTTTTTATTGTGTCAGGACCTTGAAGGATGACAGTGAGGATGAATTTGAAGTTCTGTATATGTATTTTAAACTACAAATAAAATATTCTGTTTTAATTTTATTTAATATTTTTGTCACAAACAGATTCTCAGAAGTATCCATTGGGATTAAGAATTGGGAGACTGGATCTGCTCTGTGACTTCTTGCTTAGCCATTAACTGTTTTTGAAACTGATGAACGTGTGGGTGAAGGTGAAGACTGGGTGCTAATTAGACTGTCTGGGAGTGGAGCAGCTCCACAAAAGGCTAATCTTGGAAGCAAGGAGATTCTTTTTATTACCTTAACACCTAGTTTGCAAATTCTTATGAAGATAAGGAGCAAGAAGCTAACTCTCACTGGGTGACTATTCTGTGCTTTCTCATTTCGTTTTGACAACTACCTTGTAAATTAGATATTTTTCGGAGGATAAAACAAGCTCAGAGAGACTAAGTAAATTGTACATAGATAATAAAGGGAAGATCAGGATTTGATCTCAGGAATGTCTGTCTCCAGGGTCTGGGGCAGTGGTTCTCAAAACTTCCTAATGCTGCGACCCTTTAATACAGTTCCTCATGTTGTGGTGACCCCCAACCATAAAATTATTTTCCGTTGCTACTTCATAACTGTAATTTTGCTACTGTTATGAATCTTAATGTAAATATATGATATGCAGGATATATTTAGGCGACCCCTGTGAAAGGGTCGTTTGACCCCAAAGGGGTCACGACCCACAGGTTGAGAAACGCTGGTCTAGGGTCTTTGTATGGCACACATGCTATATGTTCCCCAGAGGGCAGAAGGGCCTGTTAGATTATGTTTCTTTATATCCATAAAGATATTTTCTACACATGAAAGATGGCTGACAATTATTTCTTCACAATTCAGCAATTGTTTTGTACGTGAAACATACTAGGTAGATGTGTACAGCTCTGTTTTATATCGTGTGAGTGGGCTGTGACCTGGCTCCGCTCACTTTTCATCACCTCCCTTGATTCTCTTTTTGGTGAATCTTTGACTATTCCAATCCTGTGATATGTTTCTTCTCTCCCTGAGGATCTAAATAGAGCCAAATGTCAGCTGAACTCCCAGCTTCTCTCTAAATTCTGTAGCTGCTGACTGTGGCCGGTAGTCTGTAAGTGTAGGTGGAGGGTCAGATTGGCCCAAGCATGGTGTTTGAGCCTTGATTTCAGGTAGAACCAGGTGGAACTGGGGAAGACGCGTAGCCTCAAACACTCTAATTTAGAGAGTAGTTCAGGCTTAACACCCAATAGTTAGCATTATGGGTTTCTGAGCCCCTGTGAATTTCTGAATTATTGATGGGACTGAATAAAACAGGCTGTTTTCAAAGGTTAATTCTGAGGCTGCCTCTTCTCTACAATTTGATGCATTTAAGACTGAATCACGAAGGCTGAGCTTATGGGGAAAAATTTTTCGATCTTAACTCAACAAATGGACACAATATTGAATCATGAAAATGAAAGCTCTATTTTTTGTTGGATTTAAAATTGTTGGATTTGAAATTGATGGGTTAGAAAGTGTTAAAAATGAGCAATTCTGTAAAAAAAAACCAAAAAACCAACCAGTGACTAAAAGTTAATACCAGTGACTAAAGATTAATAACAGTTGTAAGATGGGTTTCGTGATAAAAACAGACTTGTGGTGGATTAGGGCAGCTGTATGGGCACATGACTGTCACAGGTTACAGTTTCACTACGAAGCATGGTGTGAGCATTCGCTAGGCTGGGTAAGGGTTAGTTAGCTAAGCGGAAAATGCAGTTTTATAACTGGTCTGAAACTTACCCAGTGCATGACTGTGGGATCTCCCCACCTCCAATTTAATGTTTGACTGATTTCCTCTTCACTTAGAGTTTAGATGAGAGAAACAATAATAATGATAATAATATTGTGACTCATTAGGCACGCAACTGTCCTAGGTATTGTGTTCGGCACTTGCATACATTAGCTGTGAAGTTAAAAGCTCATCAGTAGAGAGAACTTAGGATAGGCACAGAGTGCCAGTTTCCATCTCTTACTCCACATCCTAAAGGAGCTATGTCATTTTCAGGGACACCAACATCATTATTATTGAGCTTCTCTGGAATTGCGCTTGGATGGGACAGATGCTAGAGTTGAAGATTTCCCCCCTGTGTACAAGTCAAGCTCTGTTCAGGAGTCTGTGTGCCCAGAAAAAATTGAGCATTAGGAGTAGACTTGGTAGCATCTGATCCAGATCCTCTGTTATATTGAAGCTTTTCCTGGGCAGGTGTATTTGATGGGGTGAAAATCATGGAATCAAACAGCTTTGAAAATAAACATATATAGCTGATTTCTTCTCCCAAGAGAGAAATGAACACTCTCTTCTGGGTGCTGCATCAACAAAAGAACGGATCTGGTGAGCCAAGTTCCAGCTGGATATTGGCGCCACTCAACCTTTTGCCTGAGCCCTGTGCAGTGCTCTTCTTGAGACACTTTTCATGACATCCCTGACATAGATTTTGTCTGTATTACTAGAGGCCGGGTGTACAAATTCGTGCACCAGTGGGGTCCCTCAGCCTGGCCTGAGGGATCGGGCTGAAACCGGCTCTCTGACAGCCCCTGAGGGATCCCGGATTGTGAGAGGGCGCAGGCCAGGCCAAGAGACCCCACCGGTGCATGATCAGGGCTGGGGAGGGACACGGTAGGTTGGCCAGCTGGGATCGACTGCGGGAGGGCTCCAGGGCATGTCTGGCCCATCTCGCTCAGTCCCAATGGGCCAGACCTCAGCAGAAAGTTACCCTACCAGTCGGAGTGTCTGCCCCCTGGTGGTCAGTACACGTCATAGCGAGCAGTTGAGCAGCCTTAGCATATCATTAGCATATTACACTTTGATTGGCTAAACGGCCAACCGGATGACCAGGCACTTAGCATATTAGGCTTTTATTATATAGGATTTTATTGCTTATACTCTTCCAAGAGTCTTGAGATTCTCAATATCATTTTCAACTTGTAAGTAGAGGGAAGAATATTCTCTCTTCCTAAATTGAAACTCTAAGAAAAACAACTGCAATAAAAAACCAAATGTGTTCAATGTACTGCAGAGTAAAATTTATTAGGAATTCTAAGTTTGGCCAGATGACCTATGGACTTCTAAAGGGGAACATAGGTGCTTTGTGGAGGGTGGGTCTTTGTGCTACCCCTTAAGACAGTGAGCAGAAGCAGGCCCTTGAAGCCATTATGGGAAGGAGGAGAAGAGTTATTTGATTTCTAGTTTGAGAAGTGAGTTAAAGAGTCTTGATGATAAGTAGTTGGATATTAGCGGGAAGATGATAGGAAATAAAAAAAAGATCTTAATATGTGATACTGAAAATTTTTCATCTATTTCCTTGTTTCATAACACTTGCCAAATTAGTGTTAATCTACTTGGTAGACTTGTCAGAGGCTGCATTTGGAGTCCCACCCCTATCACAATCTAAATGTTATTTAAAATTTTAGGGAAATACAACATTAAATGTATTTTTGAAAAAACCCCACAAAAAATGAAGAGAGTGGACTCACCCATAATCTGACTTTTTCTCTCTTAGTTTTTTCCAAATACATACACAGATTTAGTTGCAATTTTGTGCTCTACATTATTGTTTGTTTTCTTGAAGATTTCTATATTGCTTAATAGTTTTCATAATAACCATTTATAACAACTGCAGAATATTTCATTGAGTAGATGTATTATATTTTAGTTCATTATTTGCTTATTGTTGGATAGTTAATCTGTTCAGATTCTTTGCCTTTTAATAAAGGAAATGGCGCTCTTTATGTATATAATTAAGTCTGGTCTTTAGAAAGCATTTGGTCTTTAGAAATCATTCTATTTAATTGAAAAACTTCGTTTGTTTCTTGCCTTTTTTTTTTTAACCTTTAAAGTAACGGCCTCTTCTTTTGTCTTATATTGTGAATTTAGAAGATAAACATCATTATTGAAATCCTATTGGTGATTATAGTAAAGAAGTGGTTCTCAAACTTTAGAGGCTGTGAGGATCACCTGTGGTACTTGTTAAAAGCAAATTTCTGGGTTCTGTCCTCAGATATGCTGATTAACTAGATATTGAGTGTAGGCCTAGGCATTCTTTTGTAAGGGTTATAGAGCATATATGTGATAAACACTGTCTTCAGGGAAATTTAGAACATCTTTTTTTTTTTTAATTCTCACCTCAGGATATGTTAATTGTTTATTGATTTTATTTTTTAATTAAATTTAATTTTTTCCAACACCATTTATCCCCTCTATACCCTCTTCCACCTCTAGCACTCAGCCCCCCTCACCCTTCTCCCTCCCCACAATCACCACACTGTTGCTCATGTCCATGAGTTCTCTCTATTTTTTTTTTTTTGGCTCAATCCCTTCAACCACCCTCCCCCAACACCCTACCTTCCACCTCGTGCTGTCTGCCTGATAGTTCTGTTTGTTCATTAAATTCCACATATGCGAGAGAGAAAAAGAAAGAAAACATGGATGTGAGAGAGAAACATACTAGTAGATCAGCTTCCTCCTGTAGGTGCACCGACTGGGGATTGAGCTGGAAACCCAGGTATGTGCCCTGACCAGGAATCGAGCCTACAACCTTTTGGTTCATGGACACTGCTCCAACCTACTGAGCCACCCAGCCTGAGGCTAGGACATATTTTAATACAATTGTTGTAGAATTAACCATAGAATGCTGGAGGTTTTATATTTGAATTTACGTAAACTTTTCTTTTTTTCCAAAATATACTTATTGATATCAGAGAGAAAGGAAGAGGGAGAGAGAGAGAGAAATATCAATGGTGAGAATTATTCATCAGTTGCCTCCTGAACACCCCACACTGGAGATTGAGCTTGCAACTTGGGCATATGCCCCGACTGGGAATTGAACCCTGACCTCCTAGTTCATAGGTTGATGCTCAACCACTGAGCCACACCAGCCAGGCATAGGTAAACTTTTAAATACAGCCTGTATAGTCTAATGATTCTTGTATCTGTAAGTATAAAGTCTAGTTTTGGCTTTATGTCAAAACTCACTAGGCAGCAGAGAGGGAGTGAAGACAGGGAGAATGAAGAGGAGACCAGCTACCCCTTAGCTGGGAGATAGATAGGGAGGCAGTCCTGCCAACTGTGTGTGTGTGTGTGTGTGTGTGTGTGTGTGTGTGTGTTGTGTGTGAGAGAGAGAGAGGAGAGATGATGATGATGATGATGATGATGAGAGGTAAGGGAAAGACATTGTAAGGAGGACTGTGGAATCACACATCAATATTCTTTTCTAGTTAGAAAGTGACGTGATTAAGAGACAGCAAACTGATTTGATTTCTTAAGAAATCTAAGTAGTGATTTTAATAAGAACAGAGTGAATATATGTAGTCAGCTTTTTTTTAAACTTTTTTTTTATTTTTTAAATATACTTTATTGATTTTTTACAGAGAGGAAGGGAGAGAGATAGAGAGTTAGAAACACCGATCAGCTGCCTCCTGCACACTCTCCACTGGGGATGTGCCCGCAACCCAGGTACATGCCCTTGACCGGAATCGAACCTGGGACCTTTCAGTCCGCAAGCCGACGCTCTATCCATTGAGCCAAACCGGTTTCGGCTGTAGTCAGCTTTATAGTTTGATGAAACTAAGGGTTTAAACTTTTATTTGCCATTTAAAGAAATCAGTATCTCTATCAGAATAAATATCCCTGTTTATCACACTTCCTCCAAAGGCATCAGAGAATAAAAGTGTGATTAGAACCCAGTATGTTTTTTATACGATGCCTTCTATTTTAAAGTGTCCATCATGAAGCTCAAGCATTTGTCAGACTGTTCTTTTTCCTTTATTTCTCAAAATAAGCAGTGAGTGGGAAGATTTCATTCCTATTTTCTAATCACAGAAAGAGAAGCACTGGAGAGTGGATTTCTCTGCTTATAGTCCCACACCTGCTAATTGACCTATTTCACTGGATTCTCTGGGGGTTGAGGCCATGTTTCTTGAGCCTTTATAAGTGCTATGGAAGGCTTAGCACTGCTCAGAGGTGATTTTCCATGCATTTCTCACATTTCTGTCTGTCTTGGGAGCAGAGACATGGACTGTCCTTTGCCCTGGATTGTCTTTTCAAGGAGATTAGTATAGCAAACCATTTTAGAGATCGTATTTCCCTCCAGAGCAAAAGATAAGCATGTTGCCCAGTTTATAAGATTCAAGTTCCCTAAGTTCAAAGTTCTTTTCCTGAAATGCAAGCCACTGCATGTGCAGGCATCCATATGGGCCCAACTGTATTGCCTCTGTAGGATTGAAGACAAGGAAGAACAGACAACAATATGTTACTCGTGCTGCTTGCTGTGCCATGAGTAATAAAGTTCTTCATCTTTAACCCAAGAGGTATCAGCCAACATCCATGAAACTGTGGCAGGCTAACTTGTTACCTAGTCAATACGATAAAACTAACAGTTCTTGACATTGGTATTCAATGAAAAATTATGGAGTAGAATAAAAAAAGCCAAATAACAGATTCTGGGGCTGCTGACCATAATTTATGGCTCTTGGAGAAGTCAGCACTTTTCTGCAAAGTATAGCCAAAGAAGAAATAACAGCAGCCACACATTCCCTGGGAGAAAAAAGACACCTAGCAGAACAAACTGCTATCAAATGTGGTTAGTCTACTTTGCTTGTATCTGAAACTGTTGAATTTGGGGTCATAAATTTGTATGATCAAGAAATGTCATATTTATTTTCTGTAAGTTACTAAAGTGGTACGAAACCCGAATTTTGCCATTATTGTGCTCCCTTTCCTTCCTTCCATGGGATTAAATTTTGCCCAGAACATGGGGAAGAGGCAGGATGGTCCGTTATGGTCACCACTGATAGGCTCTTTGTCTGAGCAAGTGCAGTCCCCTTGAAGCAGCTAACCCTGCTCCTTCTGTGATGACCTGACCATATGCCGACGCTGACCAGCAGACCGTGAGCGTTGGATGAATGATTACTCTGACACACAATTGCTGGGAAAGAGAGGGCTAAGGGACTGCCTGGCTATAGGAACCATTCAGCCTCGTTTGCCTGCCTCTTCAGGCTTTTATTGTAATAGCAATTTGAGATAAAGTTTAACTTTTCGAGACAATCAATTGGGTAAGCATTCTTAGGAGGACACATGTGTCTGCAGTGTCCTTTAAGCAAGGACGTCTAAGGATTAAGCATAAAGATCCTGGTAAACACCTGAGGGTCCCCAGTACAGACTTGTTTGGAAAAGACAAGGAACAACTAGGGGTTGTGGCCTTCAGCCAACTCCTCTAGGTCGGAATTTCCTCCTTACAAACTTTCCAACCAAGTCTCCTGTGCTCCCCCACAACCATAGGGATCTCTGCTGAAGCCCAACCTGGGGAGGAAGGTGCAGATCGCAGGCTCCTCACTCTGTTTACAGGCAAGGTGAACCTTCTCTCTGTCAAGCCAACTTCTTTCTCATCATCCTCTTAACATAATATCTTCAATGCTCACAATGTTTGGAAAACAAAGGCAGGAGGAATATATTTGGACCCCTGGGGCAACGGAGTCCAAAGGGCATGGATCTTTTTCCTGGAAAGGAACTGAAGAGGGAAAAGTAATTTAAGAATAAAGCATGATTTAATAGCTCAGTGAATCATCCTGCCACACTGTTTTATATCTTTTCTTTTTTTAAAATATATTTTATTGATTTTTTACAGAGAGGAAGGGAGAGAGATAGAGAGTTAGAAACATCGATCAGCTGCCTCCTGCACACCTCCTACTGGGGATGTGCCCACAACCCAGGTACATGCCCTTGACCGGAATCGAACCTGGGAATCTTTCAGTCCGCAGGCTGACACTCTATCCACTGAGCCAAACCAGTTTTGGCTATCTTTTCTTTCTTACATTCTCCTTAGATTCTTTCCCCTACTACAAGTGGATGACCATTTGTAGAGTGTTGCATGGGCCATTGTAAGGGTGTAAGTTCCAGGACAGTAGCCTGGGGATAAGTGTGAGTTTAAGGAAAAAGGTGCCGCATCTGGAGAGCCACAGAATGAATAGGAAACCTGGAGGTTGGTGCCTTAGGCTCCTGACCTCTTTGTTCTCTTTTTAACTAGCAACGTTTCCCCCTTCTACTAGGCTCTCAAGGTAAAACCAACCAGCAAATGCCTGCTTAGCCAACACTTTCACATTTGAAGACTATGTAAACGACAATAAAACACTGGCAGTATGTGCAGCTTCTCTTGCATACTAGATTCAGAAAGGAAAATATGGTCTGTCTTGACTCTCACTTCTGTCAAGTGTTTAAATTGTCCTTCCAGCATATATTTAAAACACATTGTCATTGCAATGTTACCAAACAGTGAGCAAGTCAACGTATCTGAGACCACGCAATGATTGACACTTTGTAAGGGAAACAGAGAGACATGGAACCTCACACGGCGACTGCTGTTTCCAGCTCTGAGGACTGCTGATACAGTTTCTGACAGTGAGGAGAGATGTGCAATGTTGGTTCAAAACCACAAGCTGTAGAGTCGGAAGGTTGCCTCAGCTCCTTGGTCGCTTGGCACACGTTGCTTCCTTGAGTTGGGGAGATTGGAAGCAAAGGGCAGTGATGTCGCTAACACATTTTCAAAGAGTTGTTCCTTTTTGGTGAATGCTGGTTTTTTTAAATTTTTATTTTGCTGTTTGTAGTCTTTTACTATATTTGGATTTAGAAAAGATGATCATATCTGGATTACATGCTCATGTGGGATCACTTATAGGATCACAGAGCAAGTCAAGAGGGAGACATGGGCCTTCTGAGTCGCATGGTCATATATGGGTGAGTGAGGTTCTTGCCCTCAATGCAAATCTTTTGCTAAGTTTCTCACAAATCATCTGAAGAATTCAACTAAGATTCAACTTTTAAAAGTGGAATCTGCACCTGACATGAAAGGTCAGACTAATCTTCTTAATTAAAATAAAGTTCTAGCTAAGCAGCTGACCCGACAACCACCTCGACTGAATTAGGATGAAACATTTTTTCACCCCCGGGATTGTGAACCATTGCAGAAGGCAGAAAACACATTTTTCATCTTTGTATTCTAAGAGTGTAGCTCAGTGCCTGCCACTAAATACATGTCTCATAAAGTTTTGCCAAATGAGTGAAGCAATAAACACCAACAATTAAGAAACAGTGCAAATAAAAAAAAGAAGCTTTCAGGTTTCCTCGGTTTTGTTTTCTGAGGTCACTCTCTTCATGCCATTTTTGTCAGCTCTAATGACTGCATCTCATTTTATTACATCTTTTATTTTTTTCTAATTAAGCTTCTATGGTTCATAAACCCTGTGAAAATAGCAAGGTTATCTACTAACGAGTGTTTTTTGACCCTCATTCCCTTAATAAGCATCCCTTGCCATGTTTTTGACTTCCCAAATGAGCTGTTGCACAGACTTCATATTATTTAGATGGAGAAAGAAGAGAACAACATGATCAATAAAATTAAGGCTTTTGCATAATTAGGGGAAAAACACCCTTTTTCCTGGCACAACTTCAATCTTCTTTTTCACCAGCTGCTAAGTCATTTTCATATCCCTACTGCTTCCTACAAGTGCAAACACACCTGTTCTCCCAGCTCGGTACCCATTTCATGCTGGCTCCTTGTGAGCAGGAGATGTGTTTTGACTTGCATCAGAGAGCCAAATAATCATCTCTTTATTCTCGGATGACAATCCTCCTTTTTGGCAGACTGAGTGGTGGTCACCCTCAGAAGTTTTCTCCTGAGACAGTGAGCAAGACAGCGCACTTAGTAAACCATTTTTATGCACAACCACAAGCTTGGGTTTCTTTTTCTGGGCAGCTTCTTGCTCGATCAATCTGTGAAAGGCCCTTTGGTGTGGTTGTACCTTACGCTATGGCCAGAGCTTCGTGTCTGGTGGCCAGCCCACAAACAACCAATCTGATACTTCTACCTTCCACACCTGCTGCAGATGAAATCACCCAGAGACTGGGGGAATTGCTGTGGCCCTAAGGAAGGAGCTTGAACTAATGCACAAAGGCTGCACAGTTTATGTGTAAATGGGAACAAAGCTAAAGCCAGTGTCAGAGATGAGATCAAGAAAAGTCAAAGATAGAGCAGTTGGAGTGCTGATTGGCAGTGATATTTGGCAAAAGTAGAGACTATTCCCACCTCTGCTGTTTCTATTATGCTCTCACCAGGTACGAATGATTTACATGGAATTCAGGACTTTTAGTCCTCGGCATCTTTAATGCTTTTTACCAAAGGCTGTTCAAGAGTGACTGGTTCATTTTTTACTGGGAATTGCTTATAGGTCCCCAACCCCATCTGATATATAATAGTTTCCAAAATAATGGTGTCATCCTGAGGATTTCATTCCATTGTTCCACTCTGTATTCCTCCCATCGGAATAGCACACCACTCATCTTAATTAGTAAAATGCCATCCAGTCTGGTCCTCCCTTGCCAGCAAGTCATTCAGTTCCAAAATCACTTCTTTACTTCCATTATATAGTTTAGTATTTTGCAATAGGAAAACTGTGACATAGCACATCCTTCTCCTAACAGGGAAAAATGAAATTCGCTATAAGCAATGCTAATTAAGCGGTTTAACATTAGCTTTAATTTAAAGCAGCCCTCCTGAGACTTCCTAACATATACCCAGGGTGCCATAAAATCTGAAGCCACACTCCCTCTCAATTAGCATCCATTTATTTGGGAACACCACCAAGCAGCACTAAACAGGCACAACCTGTTCCTTTCGCTCTTATTCTGCCCAGCAGCCACCGCCTGCGCCGCCTGCTCACTGGAGACTCCTGTTAGCAGCGGCAGCAGCCTTTAGGTGGCTGGGTTAAACCACATTGGGTCAAATACAGCGTCTTACTAGGCATCTCCCTATCAAATCTTAGATGTGTGTTTCAGCTTAAAGTTGCATCTTGACGGTGAGTTAATTGTTGAAATAATTTGTATTAAAAGGCAGACTAAAACACACACTAAAAATGCAGTTGGTTTGGCCAGAGGTGATTTTAAGCAGAAAGTAAGCTGGCGGTGGAGGCTGCTGGGCATGAGATTGTGATTATGACAGGCCTATGAATCAGGCTGTTTTTCAAAACCTTTTATATTCTTCACTGTCTCACCTCCACCTGCCAGATCTAAACCTCCACCTCCTCCCTGCTCTCCTGGCTCTGAGTGGCCAGTGCCCCCATTATTGAGTCTTCCTGATATGTTTATGATAGCCTCGTTTGTGGAATTGTAAATGACGGGTGTATCTTCGGTCAGTAGTTAATGCTATCCTATTAGTTTAGTCTAAAGTGTTCATGTTAGACCTCCCAGACAAACATTTTTAGTATAGGTAGGGCTTTAAAGTTTCCCCCCATCAATTTTTATTTCCCAAACATCAAACACGAAAAAAAGAATGTTATAAAAGGAAGAAAAAGAACTCGCAATCCATCCACTCACATGCATTAAATCCTAATACATTTGTAACTGCTTAATCCAACTGTGTCAGTTGTTCTTGCTGGTAAGGCCTCCACGCATTTACAAATGATAGGAGTAATACATTTTAAACTACCTGGATAAAGTGATCTTCACAAATTCATCCCAAACACAGAAGCCTTCTATGTTTTTTTCTTATTATGTAGTTCAGAGCTAGAATTTTAATAAACAATAAACAAGAGAAGTGGAAAGAGGAAAAAAAATTCAAGGGAGATAGCAATAATATCAAGCATCTTCTGGGCCCCATCTGTTGCAGAGTCCATTAGCTGAGAAATTGCAGAGAGCCCTAATAATAGTACTTGTGATTTAAATAGCACCTTTCAAACAAAGAGCTTCACCATCACTAATCTCACCTATCTTTCCAGCCCCCTGATAGGACGAGTGCCTGGGACATGTATTATTATCTGTGTTTTACAAATAGGAACACCAGGGCACATGGTTTAGTGATTTGAGCAAGGTCACGCTGTTAGCCAGGGCATGTATAGGACATGTTTTAACTATGGGATAGCTTTGTAGCAGCTACACTGTTCAGATCTGTGCAGACCCAGGCCGGGATGGAATGTAATGGCCTGACCAGCATTGTCTGTAAGGCAACTGCTGACAAAGATCAGAGCCTCTGCTTAGGGAATGCTGGTTGCATTCATAGTGATGTATGTCTGTAATATAATAGGTGTCCTTAGCCCGAGTGAAAACACTTAAAGGCCTTTCTCTAGCACAAAGTTGTTCTTTTGATAGAAATATATGTTTATGTTAGCCTGAGTTCAGTTGTGTGTGTGTGTGTGTGTGTGTGTGTGTGTATGTGTGTTGAGGTGTGGGACTTTTTGATATGCTGGTCCAACCTGGGCTACTGTTATTAGAATAAATTTAGACAAAGAGCAGCAGTAAATCTGGTCAGAGATAAATCTGTAGCAAAGTCCTGTCAATCGTAGATGCACTTGACATTTTCCTTGGGGTTTGCATGTGGGTGTCATTTTTCACTAATGGAAACATTCCTAGTTGGAGGTCCCCGTAGACTGGGCTGTTGACAAAACCTTGCTTCACAAGAAAAACTGCAATGAGAACAGAAGCTCCTCTAATAGTTAAGGAAAATGTACTATTTCAGGAAAGAAGAGCTAGGATCACATTTTAAAATGCTCTTTAAAAAAATGCTCTCTAGACTTCTCAGTTCTTTTCATTGCATAGCTCTGGAAGCAAATATTTAACAGATGTTGCCAGTTTGTTCAGTCAGTCAACAAATATTAGTTAAACTTACGCTGTGTGTCAGATCTTTATGTAGGTGTAGGGGACAGAGCATTGAATAAGACATCCAAGGTCTTCAAGAAACTGATATTCTAGGGGAAAGGCAGATCATAAGCAAGAAAAAAGTGGGAGACTAAGGAAATAAACACATAGAAAGCCAAAAAAAGAAATAAGATAATGAGAGATTATTATAATGTGTTTTGAAGGAAATAGGATATGAATGGACACACACACACACACAGAGAGAGAGAGAGAGAGAGAGAGAGGGAGAGAGAGAGAGAACAGGAGAGGCCCCTTTGGAAAAGGTGGTCAGAAAAGACTTTTCTAAGAGAGTGAAGTGACATTGAAGCTGAGGTCTAAAGGCACTGTTAATATAATATCTGTTATTTATGTGTTCCTTAATCTCTGTTGGTTCCCTGTGCTGTAAAAATAGAACAATATTTCATTATTGATTTCTTTGGAATAAAGCTTGCTATACAACCCACATATTGGCTCTCATAGACCAGTGATTCTCAGCCTCCCTTTACACTCTTTTTTTTTTTTAAATTAAATCTTTATTGTTCAGATTATTACATTTGTTCCTCTTTTTTCCCCTCATAACTCCCCTCCTCCCAGTTCCCGCCCCACCCTCCGCCCTCACTCCCCACCCACTGTCCTCATCCATAGGTGCACGATTTTTGTCCAGTCTCTTCCCGCATCTCCCACACCCCTTTCCCCCCCAAGAATAGTCATTCCATTCCCTTTCTATGTCCCTGATTCTATTATGATCACCAGATTATTTATTCACTTGATTCTTAGATCCACTTGTTGATAGATGCATGTTTGTTGTTCATAATTTGTATCTTTACCTTTTTCTTCTTCTTCCTCTTCTTAAAAAATACCCTTCAGCATTTCATATAATACTGGTTTGGTGTTGATAAACTCCTTTAGCTTTTTCTTATCTGTGAAGCTCTTTATCTGACCATCAATTCTAAATTATCGCTTTTCTGGGTAGAGGAATTTTGGTTGTAACATCTTGCTATTCATCACTTTGAATATTTCTTGCCACTCCCTCTGGCCTGAAAAGTTTCTGTTGAGAAGTCAGCTGACAGTCTCATGGGAGCTCCCTTGTAGGTAACTAACTGCTTTTTTCTTGCTGCTTTTAAGATTCTCTCTTTCTCTTTAACCCTTGCCATTTTAATTATGATGTGGCTTGGTGTGGGCCTCTTTGGGTTCCTTTTGTCTGGGATTCTCTGCACTTCCTGGACTTGTAAGTCTATTTGTTTCACCAGGTAGGTGAAAAAAGTTTTCTGTCACTATTTTTTCAAATATGTTTTCAATATCTTGCTCTCTCTCTTCTTCTGGCACCCCCAAAATGTTGGTACTTTTGAAGTTGTCTCAGAGGCTCCTTACACTATCTTCATATTTTTGGATCCTTTTTTCTTTTTCTTTTTACAGTTGGGTGTTTTTTGCT
>NW_006293001.1:2213187-2217611 GCF_000327345.1 Myotis davidii | reverse complement strand
AGCCTGGGTCCCTAGAGCCTCGCCCGGCTCTGGAGCTCAGAGTCTGAAGCTCCCTCCGGATTGAAAACAACAACCGTGCCCTCCGCCGCTAGCCCGCTCCGCGCGCACTCCGCACCTGAGTATTTCACTCCAGCACTGCGCCTCCTCTGAGTCTGGGTATGATATTCTCTTTCCTCCTAGTTGTAGAATTTCCACTCAGCCAGCCTCCCTGTGGTTCTGGATGATGTCCGTTCCGTCTTTTAGGTGTAATTTGAATTGGTTGTTCAAGGCAGCAATCTCTGGCGTTAACCTATGCCGCCATCTTGGTTTCTCTCTTCTCCCTTTACACTCTTAACAATTGCTGAGGATCCCAAAAAGCTTTGGGTTATGTGGATTGTATTACTATTATGTTAATATTAGTAATTAGCAAAGTTTAAACATTTATTAACTTAAAAATAAATGTATGAATTTAAAAATAACACGTGATGAGTTTATTATTGTTAACATAGGTCACGTGATTTATATTCTATAGCATACATTCACATATGCACTTTAAAATTATTTTTTGAACAAAAACATTAATGAAGAAAGTGGCATTGCTTTACATGTCTGCAAATCTCCATCTTTTTTTGGCTGAATAGAAGACAGCTGGATTCACATGTCTGCTCCTGCATTCAATCTGTTGTGAAATGTTGTTTTGCTTGAAGTGTATATTTTAAAAAATCCAGCCACACACAACTTTGTAGTTGGAAAAGGGAGGACCTCATGTATCCTCTGAGAGCCCTCTGGCACAGAGTAGCTTATATCTCAGTTTGTCTATACTACAATGCTAGGAAAAGTGAAAACTACTCCTGGTACATAGATATCTGGTGATCTTATCATCTTCACATTTATCAGTTGCAAGGGGATTGCATCCCTCATTGCTATGGGCGGGCATGGGGTTAAACTCAGATAGCAACAAAACTCAAATCTGACTTCCAGCAGCCTATTTCTTTGTGAGTAATTTACAGTGACTTTTGAATCTCTAAACATAGAAAATGTGGCAAGTGGTAGAAATTTACACATCAAGACTCATATTTTCTACAACTGATTTTACGGTACTCTGGAGACCCCATTCCCAAATAACAGCAAAGCACACGGGCCATGCCAGTAACATATACCTTCATTTCTGCAGGTTCAAAACGGTCTGTTTGGGCAATTACTCAGGTTTCCAGGGCCTCCTCCCAGAGGTGAATTAAAGGCAGCTGATGCTTCAGGGCTCCTAATTTGCCTGTGACTCTTAAAAGTTCCTGGGAGGTACCCTAGCAATTTTCTATTTATAATTTTTTTTCCTGAAGATGAGTCCTTAAATTGCATAAGCTTCGGGCACTGCAAAATCTGGATTTGTCCCTCTCTTCCCCTTCTCAAGTGTCTAGTCTTTCCCTTTCTTCTTCTCAAGATAATACGTAGGTGAGAGGAAATGCTGGCAATGGAGAGGAATGTCTGCCCTTATGCCACACTCTGGATTCTTGCTGAACCAGCTGCTGGCATGCCCTTCGCCCCCATAATTATGGTGTGATGCCTTTCTTTGTTGACTTGACCCTCACTTTAGTTTCAGTGAGAAAAACCTTCTGGGTTCTGGGCTCTGGCTGCGATCCACTACAGTCTCCTCACCCATGATCTTGGTGAACTTCTTATGAGTTTGACGCCCTGAACAGTTTCTGTGACCACCCGAGACACATGCAGGGCCTGGGGAAAAGGAATTCTAGGCCATCTGGCCAGGCACCTTGCCCAGTTGCTTCTCCTCTATTGCACAGGTGCCCTGTTGGTTTGGCAAGGCCCTATGTGATAGTGGGGTTTCTCTGAGAGGCTTATAGCCTGTCCAGGAGAAATATTCCAGCTCTGGAGAACTCTCCTCAACCCATCTCAGTATTTCTACTACACAGCTCACTTAAAGTTTAACCCTGAGGAGGTAAGGGGGAAGTGGAAGCTCCCCTTCCTCCTCCTACCCCTCCCTCCTTCTCCTCCTCCTTCTCCTTCTCCTTCTTCTCCTTCTCCTCTTCCTCTTCCCTTCCTCCTTCTTTTTAGCTATCTTAACTGTTTCACTATTTTTGAAGTGCACAGTTCAGTAGTGTTAATAGAGCTACAGATTTTTTCATCTTCCAAATTGGCAACTATGTGCCCACAAACCACAGCTCCCTTTTCCTGTCCCCCAACCATCTAGCAGCCACCATTCTACTTTCTGTCTCTATAAATTTGACTACTCCAGTTACCTCACATAAATGGAAGTATCTTTCTGTGACTGGCTTATTTTACTTAGCATAATGTTCTCAAGGTTCATCCATGTCATAGTATGTGGCAGGATTTCCGTCCTTTTTAAGGCTGGGTAATCTGCTACTGTGTGACAGACCACATTTTGTTTATCCATTCATCTGTGTTGGACATCTGGGTTGATTCCACGTCTTAGCTATTGTGGATAGTGCTGCTAAGAACATGGGTGTAAAAATGTCTCTTTGAAACTGCTTTCGATTCTTTTGGGTATATACCCAGAAGGAGGGTTCCTGGATCATACGGTAATTCTATTTTTAATTTTTTGAGGAACTTCTGGATTGTTTTCCATAACAGTTTGCACCATTTTACAATCAAACCAATAGTGCACGAGAGTTCCGATTTCTCCACATTCTTTCCAACACTTATTCTTTTCTGTTCTTTCTTTTTTTTGAAAGTAGCTGTCCTAATGGTTGTGAGGTAATATCTCACCGTGGCCTTGATTTGCATTTCTCTGATGATTAATGCTATTGCACATCTTTTCATAATGCATGTTGGTCATTTGCATATCTTTTTTGGAAAAATGTCTATTTATTCCAGTCCTTTGCTCATTTTCCTTTTTTTCTTTTTGCTGACATATATCTCCTCGCACCCTGTGGAAGAAATCCCCCTTTCCTGGGTCAGGAAACTCCCATTGCTAATTATTTTATCTCCCCGCCACTCTAGTTCTTGAAAAAGAATATTTAATACCTATGGCACTCATTTCCTGTTCTCCCACCACCCCTCACCTTCACCCTGCTTACCTTCCACTGCTGCTGCTATGATTCTAGTTGAAGCCCATAACATTTTTTTTTTTAAATGTGAACCCTCTCACAGTCTTCTATTTAGTTATACCATCTTTAGTATTTATCCTTTCAAGCTATCCTGTGTCCCGTTTCTGGAGTGTTGCTGCTTAAAAAACATGATTTTGACAATTACTGTTTAAACTTTTCAATGGCTCTCCTTGCCTACAATAAAAAGTCTACATTTCTTAGAGTAGAATATAAGGTTGCTTAACATTTGAGTTTTGATTACTGGTTTGTGTCTCTACCATATCCTGAATAACTTTTTTTCCCCCTTTCTCTTAGCATTGAATTGCTTTGCCTTTAGTAAACCGCTTGAAGGGAAGTCCTGTATTACTCATATTACTCATCTTTGCATCCTTATATCTAACATAGTGTCTGAAACAAGATAAGTACCTAATAAATGTAATGAAAGCAAATAATCCCTCCTATTTTATTATTTTGAATTTTGTTACATTGGCTTTTTCTTTATATCTTATTAACAAAAATTAGTATAGGTTTGGAGAGTATTATGCTAAGTGAAATTAGCCAGTCAGAGAAAGACAAGTATCATATGATCTCACTCATATGTGGAATCTAATGAACAAAATAAACTGAGGAACAAAATTGATCCAGAGACATAGAAGTATAGAACAGAATGTCGAATTTCAGTGGGAAGGTGGGGGTGGATGGGTGGGTGGGAAGAGATCAACCAAAAAACTTGTATGCATATATACATACTAGAGGCCCAGTGCATGAATTCATGCACAGGTGGGGTCCCTCGCCTAGCCAGCTGTTGGGGCCAATCCAGGGCCATCTTGTCCAGTCCTGATCAGGGCTGGCCAGCCGGAGGGAGGGATCACGGGAGGTTGACTGGCCAGGGGGAGGTTAATTGTGGGTCAGTGTGCATCATAGTCACTGGTCGAATAGTCGATCAGTTGACCAGTTGTTATGGTTTCTTAGGCTTTTATATATATAGATATGTATAACACATGAACACAGAAAATTGTGTGGTGAAGGCCTGGGGTGGGGAGCAGGGACAAACTAGAAGGAGTCAATGGGTAGGAAAAGAGGGACATATGTAATACTTTCAATAATAAAGAGTTTAAAAAATTAGTATAGGGTTACATAACATTTTGAGTTAGTTCCTCCATCTTTAAAGTCAACACTGAAAATAATATTTGGAGAGTAAAAAGAAATTAAACCATATCCATAAGAAATTTTCAATCTGCTAACAATTTCATAGCAGAGTTCTAATAAAATGTCCTAAATGGCAAAGAATTACCCACATTTAATTTCTCCTCTGTATATTTTAATACAGAGGGCCTTGGGGCCCTACTGTTTTCACTGTCACTTTCTTGTCAACTAATGATCCAG
>NW_006293001.1:2211594-2213039 GCF_000327345.1 Myotis davidii | reverse complement strand
TGGGAGCCAGCCAGTCGATGTGTCCCTCTCACATTGATGTTTCTCTCTCTCTCTGTCTCTCTCTGCCTCTCCCTCCCTCCTTTATTCCCTTCCACTCTCTCTGTAAAAACAATGGAAAAAGTGTCCTTAGGTGAGGATTAACAACGAAAAAAATTAAACAAGGAAAAATATTGAAGTAAAAAGAAAAGAAAAAGAAAATAAAAAAATGAATATATAACAATAGAAAAATGGGCAAAAGATTTGAACAGCACCACAAAATGCTATTCAAATGGCATATATATGGATCTATATCTATCTATCTATCTATCTATCATCTATCTATCTCTTAATTATTTTTAAGCTTCTTGTAATCTAAAAACCCGAAGGTCCTCAGAATTTGAGCATGATTTTAGATTCAGAGACCCTGGGATCTGTGCAACCTCTTACCTAATTAAATAAACTTGGGTAAGTCCTTTGACAGACGCCTCTACTTCTTCATCTATTATATGAATTTATTATTGTTACTGGTGGGGAAAGGTCCTCATCCCTATCTGTTGCCCCTGGGAGTGGAATTCTTACAATAGCCCAAGAAAAAGAATTTTCTGAGACTTGCACGGGAGAATGAGATATTGTAGAAAGTTTTATTTCTTTGGAATGAAATCCCCGAGTTTCCCAATCCCATTTCCCTTTGTCCAGTCACAGGAGAAGTGCAGCTGGGTTTCAGCAGCGTTAAATCCGAATCCGTGGCCAGAGTGTCCTTCCCACGTTGGAGCAGAGTCCAGCCCGGCGTCAGGCTGGCATAGTTCGAGTTCCCCACTGTTACCCATCAGCCCATGCATGTGGGTCCCCATGGCTATGGAGGAAACCTGGGCAGGTGCAAGGAAGCAGGAACAAGAGAGTCCCGCGAGCAATGTCTTTGTTTAGGGGATTATGTATTCACAAAGTTGTGGGCTTGCAGCGGCCCTACCCATTCTGGCCAGCCACCTCTGCTCCTAGGTGTCACTGACAAGCACCCTCCCTAGCCACTCCAACTTCACTGCACATGCATCCATCTCCTCTTTGTTGGACCCCTTTGCCCAGTAATCTGTGGGGAATGGGCAGGTGATTCCCTGGGGAGTGCAAAGTTGCAGCTTCCTGTGTAGTTGCCCAAATGACCATGCCTATAATATCTGGCCTTCCCTTTGCTTCTTTCCTATCTACACTAATAAAAGAGAAAAATGGTAATTGGTGTACGACGATACCCTTTTCATTGGCTAATCAGGGCTATATGCAAATTAACTGCCAACTAAGATTGGCAGTTAACTGCCAACTAAGATTGACAGTTAACTGCCAACAAGATGGTGGTTAATTTGCATATGTAGGCACAATGCAGGGAGGCGAAAGGGAAAGCAGGAAGAAGCCCCCTGCCACTGACAGTGATCAGAAACCCAGGGGGGAGCTAAGAGCTGGGGGGCAGGGCAAAGGTG
>NW_006293001.1:2208891-2211267 GCF_000327345.1 Myotis davidii | reverse complement strand
CCGGCCCAGGCATGATGCCGGGGCCAGAGGCCTCAGGCCTGGGCGGGGGTCAGAGCCAGTGATCGGGGGAAGATGGGGGTCCCCTGTCGAAGCCTGACACCTCTGATGGAGGCGTCAGGCCTGGGCAAGGGGCTGATCAGGTGATCGGAGGGTGATGAGGGTCAATGCCTGAGGGCTCCCAGTATGTGAGAGGGGGAAGGCTGGGCTGAGGGACACTCCACCCCCCCACACACACCCAGTGCATGAATTTCATGCACCGGGCCCCTAGTTATTAATAACTAGCTGATACAATGATACCATTATCACCTAACAAAAGGAATTCTTTAAAATTTCAAAGAGATAATTTGTGAGCAAGTGCTTTGAAAGGTATAAGTGTGTACTGTTTTGACTTGGTATTGTAATGATGTATTTTTTGACCTATAGCTATCAACTTTCAGTTGGCAATTATGTGGATGACTCTTCGTTATATTATAATAACCAGCCATTTTACCTAATTCAGTCAAACATTTGGTCAAATCCACTGTAATGTTATTTTGACTGAATTTATTAAAGAGAAAGTCTAAAATAGCCTGAAAATGTAACTCTGCTATTTAACAAAGAAGCTTCCTGTTTGTCTTGTTAATGACACCTGCATGACTCACTTTTGAGCCAGATGTTGTATTTCATCATTTCATAACGTGTCATTTCTCTGCACCGATTTTTTTTTATAGTTCCTGAAGCAAATTCTATTTCATCCATCACCAGGATATTGCTGGTGACAGCTGTAACACCTGAATAGGTAGCTTTAGCTTTCACATGGACATAGGGATGGAAAAATTTCTCAGGATGGAGACAGCAGGGAATGAAACATATGGCAGGAAGTGGAAGAAGTGAAGACTAGTTTCTATAACAAACCTCTGCAAGTTTTGACAAGGCTCTCTGATATACTGTCAAACCTCCCCAGGGCTGAGAGGCAGGTAACACTTCTTTGTCTCTACTTTGAACACTAAGACTTGCCTGAGGAAAGAACTTTCTTACATTGTTACCCTCCAAAAATGTTGGGAGGCAGTGAATTCTTGCTGGATGCAATAAAGAAATCATTTGTAACCCTAACTGCTCATCAGATTCGCCTGCACAGATGTTTAGGACTCCCCCACCCCCAACCCCACTTCCACCCTTGGATATTTTAATTCAGTAGGTCAGAGATGGGATTCAGGCAACTATATTTGTAAGATGTTTTCCTGCTGTTTCTGATGTGCAAAAAGCTAGGCAAAAATGTATTGAAGGATCTAATTATCTAATGAAAGACTGTTTTAGAAGATGGACTTTAAGGCCCCACAGATATTGAGTTTATATGAGTGTATGAAGATAAATCTTCCTTTGCAGGGGTCAAAATCTGAAATCTATCCAGGGACTAATTGGTAAGGTGGATGTGTGAAGTGTCTCTGTGAAATATAATAGGTAGTGGTGGGGATTGTGGCAAATTGGAGAGTGAAGCTCTTTTGAAAGGCACTCAGGCCACGCTAGTAACAAAACACATCTATGGACATATTTGGCGCTTGGGTCTGTTATTTTACCCACGTATAAAGTCTCTTGGGGTTGAGGGATTTGGGGAAATTGTTCTCATGCTTGAAGTTTTCTTCAGTTTCTCTGGTGTAAAATACTCAGTACTAGTTTCTTTTTGAGGTTTTTAAAACAGTGTTAAAACATTAACTATGAGAGGTACATCTGATGGATTGCCTTTTGCAAAGATGGAAGAGAGGAATATGATTTAATAATTTTTTTCTTGCTGCCCAGGGCTCAGATGGCTAACCCCCGCCCCAGGGGGTGTTCAGAGCATGCCTGGCGCCCTCTCTGTTGCTGATGTCCTGTCTCCTGACAACTGACTCTGCCTTAACTTCCCCAGTCCCCAGCCCCCTCTTCCCTGACCCATCCAGTCAGCACTGTGGAGCTTACCTCCCCTGACCACCCAGGACCTTTCCCCTCGAGAGGAATATGATTTAAATGGATCCATTTCTTCCTCTCATTTTACCCCCCAGCTTTTCCCATCTGACTAGACTCCATGTTTGGTACAAGCTGGAGCTAAATGTGGATAAGCAGAGTATGGGGAACTTGACATTTAGTTTATCTTGATTTTCTGCTCCTGGATCCACTGCTAATCCTGTAGTACCATAATCAGAAAATCTCAATAAAATAAGAGAATTGTCAATGAATACAAAGCACTTCAAGAAGGTGTAAAGAACTGTTTTAAAGTTAGAAGTATTTTAGGGGCATCAGCTACAAATGTTGCCTAAGTGTGGTATTTTTTTTTTTCTCACTTTGGGGCAATGAAATTTTATGAGTCACTATAAATACAAATTTTGACATCTGGCTTCCCTTCTCTCTCCCCCCCCCCCC
>NW_006293001.1:2207886-2208881 GCF_000327345.1 Myotis davidii | reverse complement strand
CCCCCCCCCCCCCAAATGCTGTAAATTCTCATCATAAGAGTTTTTCTTTCTTGTCAGTCTTTTGATACTATACTTTCAATCATTTCCTGGATGATTTGCAGATGGTTGTACCTAATTGCCTTAGGTCTTAGATTCCTATGAATTCTGTAGGTTAGAGTAGGGCATGAGGGTAAGAAATAGAAATGTTAAATTTTATGTGAGGACAGGCTAAGTTTTGGCCTTCCTCAACTGTGTAATTTACACCCTTGTGCCTATTTCACTTGTTAATGTAAATTCTTATACCTAAAATTATTTAGACATCATTTCTTACAGATTTGAAGATTTTCTTGCCTTAAAATTTTATTCTGACACTTTTATCTTAATTACAGCTGCCAGTCTTGGAGTTTTTTAAATATGAGATTCTGAAAGGTTTTAATTTTGAGTTTGTTGATTTTGTTTGGTAAAAAAAAATAATTTTACATTAATATAAGGTAATGAAGGCTATTTTCATGAATAAATTTTAAAATTTGAAACTGGATATTTATGATAAGAAAGTTTTATTTTCTATAACTGAGGAAGTATGTCTATACTGTTTTATGCCCTGGTTTTCTGTTTGTGGACTTACAGTTTGGTTTATGAACTTTTTATATCAAGAGTTCGATAATAGCCCTAGCTGGTTTGACTCAGTGGATAGAGCGTTGGCCTGTGGACTGAAGGGTCCCAGGTTCGATTCCAGTCAAAGGCATATGCTTGGGTTGCAGGCTCAATCCCCAGTAGGGGGTGTGCAGGAGGCAACTGATCAATGATTTTTTCTCATCATTGATGTTTCTATCTCTCTCTCCCTTCCTCTCTGAAATCAATAAAAATATATTTTAAAAAAAGAGTTAGATAATAAATGGGAAGTGACTATTAATAGTATCACATCAAAACTTGTTGCCTAGGGAGTGTGCTTTTTCCTCTTATCTCCCACTCTTTTTATCTTCCCACATTTTATAGATTCCTCTACTAGTATCTTT
>NW_006293001.1:2199353-2206547 GCF_000327345.1 Myotis davidii | reverse complement strand
GACCCCTGAGTGTGTCCTTTATGGTTCCATGGAGCTGCAAACTGGAAGGTCCCACTCTGACCTCTGGGTACACTGGCTCCTGGATCTCTAGGGAGGTGTTAATCTAGCCTCTGCCTTAGGCTATCCAGAAAACGCTTCCCTGTAGGGCTTCGGCGGGGCAGGTCCCACAGGATCAACAGGGCAGGGCTAGCAGTTATGGCTGCTCTCAGAGGCTCCACTTCTGAGTGTCTCCGCAATCGCTGCAAGCCCCTCTGAGAGAAAGCTGCCCTCGAGTTCTGACCGATGCCAGACAGTCCCGCTTCTCCCGTATGAGTCTAGGTCCCCAGAGACTCGCCCGGAACTGGAGCTCAGAGCCTGAGACTCCCTCTCAATTGAAAATGACAACCGTGCCCTCAGCCGCCAGCCCGCTCTGCGTGCGCCTCTGTACCTTAATATTTTACTTCCGCACTGCACCTCCTCTGAGTCTCGGTATGCTTTTCTCTTTCCTTCTAGTTGTAGAATTTCAACTCAGCCAGCCTTCCTGTGGTTCTGGACAATTCCGTTCCGTCTTTTAGTTATATTTTTAAAGTAGTTGTTCGAGGCAGCAAATTCCGGTGTTTACCTATGCCGCCATCATCTCTACTAGTGTCTTTAAGAGCTTCATTAAAACCTGACCATCCTCATGGGGAGAAGGGCCTATGACAAGATAACTACTAGACAACCTTGTGAGGAGATATACAAAAAACGGGCTGGGGTGAGTTTGTAACCACATGTGCTGGGAAATTCAGGATAATGTGAAGTCCCAGCTCCCCACTAAACACCCTGATTAGTGAAGCTGAGAAAATGTGACAGAATCCATGCCTATGTACATATGCTTTTAGGAAATGAGATCAGGATCTCTCAGGAAAACCATAGCATCTAAGATGTTAACATTGAGCCCTGGCTGGTCACATTAATTCATTTCACTGATATTGTCTAATCTTAGGAATTGCTGCCAGAGTGTGAAAGAATGTGATTTGTGTGGGTTACTCTTTGCGTTTGCCAGCCATGGTCCTGGGGTGTCTACAGGTACAGAGTTAATTGCTAAAGCAAACTGTAAGGACTCAGAACTATGTTATTAGGGCTTCAGTAAGAAGCTTGGAAATGGGGATCACCCTGGCTTGTTAACACTTCCCAGGAACTCTGATTTTTAGTTGAGAAAAACTGGGCACTTATTTTAGAATCTGTGGAATGTCTTTCACTTTTTGTTTTGTTTTGGTTTGCTTTCACTTTTGACCTTGGCCTTGGTGGGGAAGGTTTTGCCATGGACTGGGTCTGAATGGCCTGATATCCTTGTCAGTTGCTTTGGGGCAGCTGATATTCAACCCATTTGCTTGAGGGTAAACAACCAGTTTTGTTGCCCCGTCTTTCTCAAAGAGAACTGCTTTATTATGTAACCTAGTTTTAGCCAGGGCTAGAAGTTAATAAAATTGAGGCCTGATTTTGAGGGGTGATGCGTGAGCTACTCGAAGTAAGTTATATACTTCTGTTTCATAGGTTGCCTCCATGCCCCTCACTGATTTTTATTCTCTCTAATATTATGTATGTCAATCTTATAAAATTTGATTAAAATATTAGAATATGTTTTTATGTTATTGCCTCTCGCATAGCTTACCCAGACAGCCACACCACAATGAGCACATTATTGATTTTTCATGAAGACACCCTAGGCATTGTAATTATTAGTTTTTCTTCAAATCAAATAGACTTAGACATATAACTGAAAAGATTAATAGAAGGAGGAGCAGCAAATGGGGAAACCGGGAAGGCCAAATTGCAAATCTGATTAAAATGTCTAGTATATTGAAATTGAGGAGAAGATGTAAAATTAAGAAAGTTACAAGCAGGAAATGGCAAACACCAGCTGAGGCGATAGGGAATGCCATATGTTATATGTTCTTCATGCTTTTTTTCCCCTCTTGCTTTTTTCATAAAAGACTATATATAACACACACACATTATATATATATTGCCCTGGCACATGTATCATTAAGGATCTCCTTGGAAAGGCAAGTTGATATATTTATTTTTTTGGAATAAAAAAGTCCCAAGTTATTTTCTGCAGCATCAGGTTTGCATTTATACT
Organism: Myotis davidii; assembly: GCF_000327345.1. NCBI lineage: Eukaryota > Metazoa > Chordata > Mammalia > Chiroptera > Vespertilionidae > Myotis > Myotis davidii. Next base: position 2,204,443 of record NW_006293001.1, on the reverse strand, counting down.
GGCAATCCCACGACTCTATTCATTGTTAAAGATTTAAAATTCTAGTCAGTTTTCTTTTGGTTTTCCTGTTGGATTTTATCTGTCCAAGTTCTGAGCTCTGCTGTTTCTCTGTTTTTGTTGATGAGCATCCAAGGAATACTTCGGAGCCTGTTCCCATGTATTCTTCCCACAATATTTGTTTAACACAGGATAAACAACTTATTACAAAGGATAAACAATGATAGAATATTCGTAATCTTATTGTATTAAGGCCATGCAAATCTGGGCAGCATTTATTACATGAATCAAATGTGATTTTTATTTTATAACATGAAATTAGTTTTGGATGTTAAAATGGATTATCCCACTTATGTTCCCAATTCAGATTTATTTTTATTTTTAAATACGTTTTTATTGGTTTTTAGAGAGAGGAAGGACGAGGGAATAGAGAAAAAGAAACAAGGATGAAAGAAACATCATTGATTGGCTGCCTCCTGCATGCCTACCACTAGGAATCCAGCCCACAACTGGGCCATGTGCCCTGATTGGGAATCAAACTGGTGACCTCTTGGTTCCTCAACCCCTCAATAGCTGAGACACACCAGCTAGGCCAGATTTATTTTTAAAATTGGACACTTTCCCCCTGCAATTCACTGTTCAAGACCTGTCTGCATTTTTTTTTTTTTACATTCTTTCATGGCATGCTGCTATAAACAATAATTAACAAAGCATCTAATAAAAACCTCTAGAATGGCTGATTGTTGAGAAAATCAACAACTTTCTTAAAAGGAGCAGCTTTTCATCTTATTGGCTCATCTCAGTTTCTCCAGGCCTTAGATGTCTTTGACCCCTCTAGGCTGCCTTCCAGATGACAGTAGCAACTAACTTTTCTCTACATGCTCCATATTCATGGCTTCATAGAGTTTATCTTAAAAAAAACAAACAACCACAAAAAAACCTCTGAAGAAAATCTCTTAGCCCTGGTTAATAATTTATTATCAGTTCACAGATTTGTAAAATTTACATCAAGAATGCTTTTCCTCCCCATTACAAAACAGAGAGCAATCATGCTTTCTGCTCTAGGGAGGAGCCCACCAACGTCAATGATTCAGCCTTATTTCATGTCTCAGCTCTCTGTGGTTCTGCTGTCCTCAAATCTGTAGGGACTGTTATTTTGGGGGAGACAATGGAAGTGGGCTCTATTAAAGCAAAAAATGTTTCATTAGCATCAATCACTTCACTTTGATGTGCCATTTGCTATAAAGAAAGGATTTCTAGTTCAATAAAATATTGGTGGTGACCTAGTATGTCAACTTATGCTAAAAATAGACTCCAACAAAGAAAGGATCTTTTAAAGATATGTTCTAGACAGTGATGACTTTAGCACAGTTACCTAGATCAACATATGAAGGGAATTTATTGGTATGGATGCAAACATTATAATAACTTTTAATTAAGAAAGTCAAAAAGGTATAAGATCTGGAATGTATAAAGGGTCATGGATTATAAAAAGCTATGTCTAGCCCAGTCTGGTGTGGCTCAGTGGTTGAGTGTCTACCTATGAGCCAGGAGGTCACAGATAGATTCCAGGTCAGGGCACATGACCAGGTATGGACTTGATCCCCAATGTGAGGGCATGCAGGAGTCAGCTGATCAATGATTCTCTCTCATCATTGAGGTTTCTATCTTTCCATCTTCCTTCCTCTCTCAAATAAGTAAAAAAATATATTTTTTTAAAAAGCTATGTCTACAAACACATCAATAATCTTTGGAGTATTCAAAAAAGTCTTGAGTTACTTGATGTTTCAAGTAAGTTTCTCCTCTTCCTTGTCTTCCTCATCTCTTTCTTAAAAAAATAAAAATAAACAATCTACCTATGTCTTAGTTATCTATTGTGTTTCATAAATGATAATCTAGGTCAGAAAAATGGAAGCTGGAAATGGGGACATAAATAAAAGCTTATTTTTTGTATATTATAAATGAAATAGTAGTTATAAGTAAAAATCTCAAGGAAATTTGACCGAGAAATGTATCAGACCTAACAAATTTTTGTCTCTGTCTTTGCAAAGAGAGATTCAGAATAGCTGCCAGGAATCACTGTTATCTGTGTTTCTCAGGGGAGAAAGAAGAAAAACGAAGGGAAGAAGAACTATGTCAGGGCAAATGACTAAGAAATTACAACATTGTGAAGTTTTAAAGAACTGTAATATCAGGAGAACAATTGAACAAGAAAATAAGTTACTGCGAGTAAAGCATTCTTGAAAATGGGTAGGTGAGAAAAAAGAAAACACTTTGGAACCTTACTGTAAAATGAGAAATGAAATAGAACCATGTTCTTTTCTATCATTCTCTCTCCTCACTTCCTTCCTCCCCACCAAATCATCATGTTGAAGGTCAATGAAACCTCAGTCGGGGCTGGATTCTCATGAAGATGTCAATGAGTCATACAGGATGTCAGTACAGTATCCCTGTTCAGAGTGATGTTGATGAATGTGCTTAAATAAATACACATTTCTATTTCAACTAAATCATTTGGTGGAAATTACAGGATGAAACTTCACATTATGAACCATATTGCTTCTCCCCTGAAAAAGTGAAGATGGTGCTTTGCACTCGTAAATACTAATAAATGGTAAGTATATCTAATACTTGTTTGTGTGTGTGTGTTTTACAATAATTTTTGCCTCTGTGTGATGTTCAGATACTGAGTATTCTAGGGGTAGAAAGATAGATGAAAACGTAGGCAAGAAGGGGAAAAGATAGGAGAAATATTTTTCTATCAGTTTTGTAATATTTCCAGAGTACAGGTGCCTACTTAAAAAAAAAATGTTTGCTTTAACTGATTTCTCTTTGTACACATGTTCCTAAACAGAGCTATCTTTAGTGAGGTGTTACTTATGGAAGGCTTTAAGAGTTACTGGGAGAATCCTATTCCTTCCAAATATTTTAGTTTCTTATTCTTTCTATCGCTACGGTCTAACTATTCAGAAATGATTTCTTCAGGTCTTCAAAAATGTCCCACTGAAATTTAATTATATGAGGGAAGATAACAGCTTGACCTTCTCAAGGTGGAGATCAGGGTGAGTGGGTGGGTATGGCCTGAATTCAGTGAGATAAATCTGTGTGAATGTAATGGGTTAAGTGGGGGTTGAAGGAACAGCAATGCTCCAAGAGGAGAGCTGAGCAGAGACATGAGATGTTGGTATGTAGGGAGGGAGAGAGCTATGTTCTGAAGGAACGTTAGCAGTTAAATGCAATTTCCATTCTAGAATTGAACAGAAGAGTTATTTAAAATGGTTGCTTTTGGGGGGGCAGATTGAAGAATTTTATATCATCTCCAGTGTAACCGAGAGTCACATTTTATACATTTGTAAATACTCTGTACATATTTTAATGCTCTATGTTAAGTTTTGTGCATCTCTATATCATTAACTATTGAAAATAGGCTCTTTAACAGTTATATAATATTTTATCATATGGATAAACAGCTAATGGGTATTTTAGTTGTTTTCAATTTTATTAGAAACATTTTTTGATACATTTAATTGTTTTTGTTTATTTTGACAATAATTTTGTACTTTGGATAAAATAGTCAAAGGGCATGCACATTTTAAAGAGGCCTGACATGTTTTGGGGTTACTAGTAAGCTGTGACCCCAAGTGTGAGGTACTTGGGATGGATCTGTGAGTCTCTTCCCAAAATATAAATTATACATATGGTAGCAAGGGAAGGGACCATGTAATGTTTGTACAAGGATCATGTAAAGTCCCTCATTATCAAAAAGTATGCTTGTTTATGTGCTAATATTTCCATTAGAGAATAAGGTGGGACTTTCCTTTCAGTATATTAAATAAATCTAGAAATTTGAGATTGAGATCACTTTGGATCTTGGCTTAAGTAGCATAAAACCCCTGCAATCTCCAAATTTCTGCTTCCGTGGAGGTGATAAAAAGGGACAGAATGTTTTACCATTTGAAGCAATTGTCCACTTGCCACTTTGGAGCTTGGCTGTAGTCTGAGGTCAAATGCTTCCCTTAGGAATGGCAGCCATTCCTAAGGCTGAGGGGCAGTCCAGGAGGGGCCTTAGACTGCAAAGTACCCATCTTATCAGAGGCCTGGAAGTTGTGAGGTATTATTTGAATATTGTGTAGTGTTGTATGTGTCAGGGAGTAAAAGGAAAGTAGAAGCGTTTGGCTTAAAACTTCTGTTTCACTGTGATGAGAAAACCTAAGTAAAATGTCACTCAGGGCGGGGGAAGCAGTGCTAGTTCTGGCAGCTCAAAACAATATCAGTGACTGGAGGCTTCAGTGCCATAGATGAAACCTATAGCCTGAGGAAGGTATTGTTGCTTCTACTACACAGATGTGTCATTTGCTGCTACTCTAATTTTTTTTCTACTTTCGATTACAATTTGCAGAATTAAATTCAGTGTGGTTTTTCAACTACACTTAACATTTCTTTTGATACTTTTATTTTTTTCTAGAAGAAGTTTTGGCAGTGGGACTGTATTACTCTGGTTATTGTAAATATGTACTATCATAGCAGGAAATGAGATGACTTTCTCGCAGGATTGCAAGTCCTAGAAAATGTACACTGGACCTACACAGTAGTGTACGAGTCAAAATCTCCACTTCTGCAACTCAAACTTGGTTTATACCATTCTGAATCCATAGGGTGGCCCATCCATTTGTTCTTTGCTGTAGGAAGCAAGGCAATAACTTTGGTTCTTTATGTTGGAGGTAAGAAGAGGAACATAAGTTTCCCTTAACTCTATGGAATTTAAATGTATTCTTCATTGCCTATCCCATCTCATGCCCACTGTGTTTCCCACCAGCATTGCAAAGGCGCAAGCACTTTACCCAGACTTACCAGCCGCCTGTAGTCCAGCTAAGAGCTGATTTCAATATAGCCTCCTTGCATGCCAGCAATTGGAAAAGCAATTCATTATCTACACTAATAAAAGAGATAAATGGTAATTGGTGTACAACGCTACCCTTTTCATTGGCTAATCAGGGCTATATGCAAATTAACTGCCAACTAAGATGGCAGTTAACTGACAACAAAGATGGCAGTTAATTTGCATATGTAGGCACAATGCAGGGAGGCAAAAG
>NW_006293001.1:2187397-2198397 GCF_000327345.1 Myotis davidii | reverse complement strand
GTGCATATGTGTCAATCACACGTCAACTGTGGGCACGAATTTCGTGCACTGGGCCCCTAGTGAAACTATAAAAATAAAAGAAACTAATTAGAGTCCGAGGTGAAAGTCTATGGTCTACACCAGCAATTTTCAAATGGGTGTGCTGCAAGAATTTTTAAAACATGCAATACCTGACTATTTAGTCAGGCCACTGACCTCATTTTGCTCCAGATTGCCAAATAAAAAAATGACAATAGCCAACACAACAATAGCTGTCCAGTGTGAAGGAATCAAAATTATATCTATTTTTTGTCACATCGGCAAAATATATATTTTTTGGCGTGCTGCAGAATTTTAGTAATTAGTTTATGTGTGCCATGAGATGAAAAAGGTTGAAAATCGCTTGTCTCACTAACAGCTTGGCCTCTCATTTTCTATTTTTTGCTGCATTCCTGAGGTCGGACATCATGCAAAATGATACTAAAGTTCATCTTGTGGTTGGGGTAGGAAAAGAACCAGGAAAATTGTGAAACAAAAGAGTAGTAATGAGGGTGGGGCCAGGAATGGAGAACAGCCACACCAAAATTATGTTGTAAGGTTACAGCAATTTAAAAACGCTGAAACTAGACAGACAAGTGGAATAGGAAGGAGAGTCCTGACATGGACCCAAGTGTGTAAGGAGTTTAGTATGTTGGTATTTCAAATTAGAGGAGCAAATATCCATTATCCTTAAAAAATGTTGGGGTTCTGGCTAGTCATCTGAAAAATATAAATTTGTATTACTAACTTATTTCATAGCTAAAATAAATTGCAGGAAAATAAAATACTGAATGTAAAAATTGAAATTATAAAGCCACCAGACAAAAACATGGGCAATTAAAAAATCTTGGAGCAGGGAAGGCTTTCCTAAGCATGACACAGAATCTAGAAATCATAGAGGAAAAGACATACATTGATGAACAAAATTTAAGACTTCTGAATAGAAAAAGCCCACACCATTAAAAAAGTTAAGAGACAAATACTGGGAAAAAATAGCTTGAGCAAATGTGGCAAAGCAGGAACTAATTCTTTAATATACAAAGAATGCCTACAAATCACTAAGAGAAAGGTGCTCAGTATAAAACTAGGCAATGGATATGAGCTGTGGAGAGTTACCAGGGATGGTAGAGACGGGAGAAAAGTGGGTGGGTGGAAAGGACTTTATTATAAGATGGTGGGACCCAAGGTGAGACAGCTGGACTTTTGGGAATCATAGAGAACGGCAGTCATCACCGTCAGACAGCTGAGTGCTGTCAGTCACAGGCAGCAAGGACTCCCGTGGGAGCCAGGCAGTGCAGACCATCTGTCACCAGCCAGAGAACACCACACAAAGCATGTGCTGACGACTTGTTTGGCTGCTTCTGTGTTATCATTCTGGTGAGGGTCTTGCATGGATCGTTGCCTGCACTTGGCCTGTGAATTGTTCAGCAGTTTGTGCCCCTGGCTGTTACCTGATACTTTGTCCAGCCCCATCTGATTGCCTCATGTGGTTTCCTCCCTCCTAGAGCTGTAGAGCAAATGACATCCAGAAGGACATAGGAAATCAGGAAGGGAAAGCCCAGCACATGTATTTTGATAAGCGTGGCCAGTGACTCAGCCTTTTTATATATACGCTTATATCTGCCAATACATTTTCTGGAAGGATGCACAGAAAGAGAACTGAAGTAGAAAGTTCTATAAAATTTATGATACATGTACATTATTTTTATAATAAAAAATGTTGAATAAAGGAACAAGGAATGTATCCACCACCTCCCCACAATTCCATCTCAATAAAGTTTAGACATAGAAATGTATATTACCTGTCATCACATGATCTTAATTATTCAGGTGCCTTTAAGCCTAGGGGATACTTTAAAGTCACAAGGTCGAAGCTACCATACATTCTTCAAGATCAGATTCATGATAAGTAGAAGGAAATTATGTTGAGTGCCTTGCTCACAGATCTACCTCCTACTGGTTAAATGATTCTGAGAGGGTGTGGTTTTTTCCAGCCTCAGTTTCCTCATTTGTTAAGTGAGAATAATAATAATACTTATTTCTCTGGGTTGCTGTGAGGGCTAAAAGAGATAAATATTAAAGCATTCTGTAAGCTGTGAAGTGACATTTTACTATTGATCATTAATAAAAACAATGCCTTAGGAGTCATACAAGTGGAAGTTTTGTTATTATTTAGAGCAATAGTGTAGAGAGTTGTACTATGTCTCATTATATGATTTATTAAATGAATTATTCAAGAGAAAGAGAAAGCTCTCTCACAGGTGGATGCCTGGTGTGAGCCAAGTCACAGCTGTCTATAGAGATCCAAACTCCAGAAACAAAGACTGACGGCTAGGGAAGCACCAAGGCTGGGAATAGAGTTTGTGTCAGGTTGAAGTTATGGAATCATGGATTTGAGCACCAAGGTAAGAAGAGATCAAAGTGAAAGCTGACAAGGCAAAGCAGTGGGGAAGGGCTCCTGGACTGTGAGAGGGGGGCAGGCTGGGCTGAGGGACGCCACAACCAGTACACAAATTTTCGTGCACCGGGCCTCTAGTCTTAAATAAACATTTTGCACAAAACTGCTATGAGTATTTGAGTACAAGTGTTCTTGTGGATACATGTTTTCATTTATCTTGGGTAAATACCTAGGAGTGAAATTGCTGGGCCATGGGATAGGTATACATTTTACAGAAAACTCCATATCATTTTTGAGGCATTAGGTATCCAAACTGAAAAAAAAAAAAGGAAAAAAAAAAAAGAATATGAAACCAGGGACATCCAGTGTTCTCTCCTTAAATTCTAGTTTTAATACTACCAGTACTCACCATACCTAAGACTAGAAGAGAATAAGCCATGACAGTTTGTTCATTCAATCATTAGTTCATTCTTTAAAAACTATTTATTGAACACCTATGATGTCCAGGCACTGTGGTATACATAGAAAATACATGGTTCTTATCCTTTAAGAAGTAGTGAACATCAAATCTCACTCTAGATTTCTGCTACATTTTTCATGTGTAAAAGGGACATTTATAGCCATTTCATTGGCTACTGGGACAAAGAATTTCGTGGAGAGTGACTCCTAACCACAAAATCCAGCCAGAGTTGAGCATTATCAAGAATGATGACTTGGACTTGCTTAAGGTCACATTTGCTTTGTTTTATTATCTAATCAGCAAACAGATGGTTTGGTGGTCTCAGTAGTCTGGGCAGAGTAAAGACAAAGTAGCCCAGAACTGTGGGTTCTCTGCCCCAATTTAGGATGGCGTTGAGGAATAACATCATGACAGCACTTAAGGCTGCACTCTATTCCCATATAAAACCAAGTCTTGCTCTGCCAGTTACCCACTTTTGTGTTTTATTTCTTACTTTATCACTGAGCCTACTGAAAATTTCCATGCAGGAGACCCCATATGCTATTGTTGAATCTGCAAACAGGAAGATAATATTTGTTCCAGCCAACACTCACCCTCTAGTTGGAGATAGAAAGTGTGGTGGGTGTTATATCCTCTTTCTGGGCAGAGGCAAATAAGTGGTGAGAAAACATCCCACAAATACTCATGTTGCTGCTGCAAAATTATCATCTTTATTTTGAAGATGAGGAAACTGAGGCTGAGACTTATCTGTGCTACTCAGCTTAGAGGACTTGAACTTGGGTTCAAGGTTGTACGTCTTTCTGAATCCATGGTGGATAGAATATTGAGAGCTTAGGAGATGGAGAGCTTTGTGCCTCCTGGGAACCCCATGGCTCAATATTAGGTGTTTGTCCCTTTGGAATTCTTATGACATTAGGCTAAACCCATTGGAAGTAGATTTAGCCCCAGAAGTTTTTGCTTCATAAGGGGCCACTTGCTGACGGCTTGCCTGTATTTTTCTTATTTTAGTTCTGTCAGCAAATAGGACAAAACCAATGTGCTTATGTGCCCACTTTACAAAATTGCTGAGGGCTGGCCCTTCTTATAAACTGCCAGTGAAGATCCTAACTTGTGGGGATACGAAGTTGTAGGTCAGTGATGGCGAACCTATGACACGCGTGTCAGAGGTGACACGCGAACTCATTTTTTTGGTTGATTTTTTTTGTTAAATGGCATTTAAATATATAAAATAAATATCAAAAATATAAGTCTTTTTTTACTATGGTTGCAAAGATCAAAAAATTTCTATATGTGACACGGCGCCAGAGTTAAGTTAGGGTTTTTCAAAATGCTGACACGCCGAGGTCAAAAGGTTTGCCATCACTGTTGTAGGTGGTTATTAAACACAGTGCCTGAGTTTTCTTCTGGAGGAAGTTTTGTGTGGACACCTGTATTTGAAGAGAGAGACATGTTAGTGCCTACAGAATGGAGAACTGCTTGAAGGCATAGCTCACTGTGCAGAATTTTCTGCCACTGTGCTGTTGAGTAATAAAGCTGTATAGCTTCTTTCTTCCCCCCCGCCCCCCCTTTAAACAAAGCCTTACCTATCATCCCAAACCAGAGAAAGAAAGGAAAACAAACAAACAAACAAAACAAAACATCTAAAGAGCCGAATTCAAACACTAGCAGCTATTTTGCAGACCAGTTGTTTGGCTGAACTTAACATTTTCCCTCAGCAACCAGTTCTAGTGTGAACCAAAACCTCAAAGAACAGCAACTACAAGTAGCACAAAGTAGGGGAGAAAAACATACATTGATTTGGCCATTTGTAATTACTCAGTTCACGCTGGTTTTTACGCAGACTTTTAGATTCAATATCTTACTTTTATTTAACTTTACCAGGATAAAAACAAGGATGTGAGGCAATTTGGCCTTAAAATATGACATATGTCAACACTACATACCCACTAGAAAGTGGCTTTTCTTGCTCTTTAACCTTTTCCGTATTAATTCAATAAAACAAGAAAACACAAGAGGCAGAATCACCGTATTTATTCCCATTGCACAGAAAGTATCTCGCTTGTTTACTTAGTAGGTCTGCAGCAATTCTATGTTTTCTTATCTCATTTCTTTCTTGGTAATTAGCATTTTTTTTTCTTCCAGGAGCATATGGCCTCCTTACTTGTAAACAAACCCTGTAAACCTATTTCCATATTGTTGAGATCTGAACTGAGCTGTAACTTTATTAAGCCATAATCATAGAAGCACACTGCAGTCCCAGAGATAATGAAATTTAACACAGAGACATAATAGGTAAATTGTCAGAAACTGGAATAACTCGCCTTTTGTTGTCAGATGAATTAGAGTATGTACAATGTATAGAACTGAAGGATGAAGTGAGGAGACAAGATTGCAGCAACCTCACCTGCAAACCAAGCTAGGAAAAGGAAAGGCTAGACAATTAGAGAACTGCTGTGTTTGAATTACAAATCTGGGTTCAGCGACTCTCCGAGGAAACTGAAGTTGTTTGTTAAGCAAAACAGATTTTTGCTAAGGAGATTTTTATTGTCTGAGATAAAGAGACAGGACTAAACCCAATTTTAAAATGACCTGCTTTGTCATAACTCATTAAGAAAGGCGTGGTTGTATATGGTCACATTTTAGAGGCTTTCTAAAATTGCACATGAAAATTTTGCTTGAAAATCATTATATTTAATATGCTCATCACAGTTGCAGCACACAGACAACATTTATCTACTTCCTAAATGTGTAGGTGTAAATGTAGTCATTCTAAGTTAAAAAATAACCCAGAACATTTAAAAATTCCGGCCTTGAGTTTGGAAGGCCAATTTTACAGAAATCAATCACAGTGAGTATTTATAACATGTCATGAGAAAAATTCTAACAAGATAATTCAACTATACCATTTTTTTTGGTACCGTGACACCTATGTATACCCAAGAAGAGAGCATAGGTGACTAAACGGAGAGGTTGAGTGGGTGCTTGTCTTTTGCCAAGGGAATCATTCTAGAGCTTTGAAGCTGTATTCTTATGACACCTTATTTAAGATGTATAAGATGTAGAGAAAATGTAAATGTCCAGATCAAGGAATAGAGGGTGAAAATTAAGGGGAGTCTAGAGATTCTTCCTTATTCTCCCCCTCCCCCAATCATTCCTAGAAGCTGTCATGTTCTAGGCTTTTCCAAAGGCTTCATAGATATAAAGAGCCCATTAGACTTCACATCCACCTGCCTTAACTGATTTAAGCATCTCAGGGGCAGAGGTGGTTCTGGCCAGCTCAGGAATTCTGAGCTAGGTGGTTTGGGAGTAGGCTGAGAAAAAGACAAAAGATGTTATTATAAAGTGTGTGAGGCAGGGATAACTTCAGGAGTCCCAAGCAGGGGATCGAGGATTTAGGTTGGGATATGACAAACACCACAGCTGATGATACCCAATGACGAAGGTAAGAGCCAAAAGTAGTTCGGGTGCAGGGAGTCACGTCATTAATTATTCTCATAATTTCTGGCTCTATATTAATCAAATAAACACAATAAGCTCCAATGCATAGCATAATTACTTGAGGTAAATCTTATGTAGCCTAGCTACATACTATCTTAGAATCAACTGGTAAGCTCTAAAAATACTGATACCTGGGCCCTACTGTTAGAAATGTTGATTTAACTGGTTAGGGGTGCAGCACAGGTTTGAGAGATATAAAAGTTTTCCAGGTGATTCTAATGGGCAGCTAATGTTGAAAACCACTGTTAGAACCTTCACTGAGTCTATCTAGGTAAAAACATTGAATATTACCTCCTCCAAGAAGGTAAAAAAAATGATTTTTGCCAGGCTGGCATGGCTCAGTGGTTGAGCATCGACCTATGAACTAGGAGGGCACGGTTCAATTCCCGGTCAGGGCATGTGCCTGGGTTGTGGACTTGATCCCCAGTGTGGGGCGTACAGGAAGCAGCCCATCAATGATTCTCTCTCATCACTGATGTTTTTATCTCTCTCTCCCTCTCCCTTCCTCTCTGAAGTCATATTTGAAAGAAAAAACAAAAAGATGGCCATCCTAACCAGAAATCCATATATATTTATGTGGTTATTTCATTTAGTTCACATGATTATGTTTAACAGATTATTATCTAAATAATAAGTTTGTAAGTAATATTACCAAGCATTTGGCAAACCTATTTCACTATTATCTCTTCCCCCATTTCCTTCTCAGTTACTTTGCAGAGAATGTGAAGAAATCACATGTAAAATAATCAGAAAATACCCGAGTTCTAAGCTGATGCTTGAGCGTGGTGCTGCAGAACAGATAGCTTAGTGGTGGATCTCAGCAAGCTGGAAGCATTATGCCCCTTCCTAATAGGAAGAGATGCGTCCTGCTTGGCAATGCAGAGCAGGTCTGTTATTTCTGCCTCTATGTCACCGTGAAATTTATCATATTCAAATCTCAACTATTGGAACTTTAGCTCTTAGGCAAATAAGCTTAGATCACAGATAACTTTGAAACAACAAAAATGCTCATGAGTAAACTAATGTCACAAATATCACCATCATAACTTATGGGGGAGAATCCTCAGAACATATGTACACGTGCTTTTTCTATAGTTCAAAACAGCCTCTCTCTTTTTTTCAATTTCAAGTCCTATAGCAGATTAGAGGCAACAAATTAATGGGTGAATATTGCTATTTGCAAACACATTGAGAGTACAAGACTGTGTTGGTTGGTAGTCTGGTAGCAAGAGGAAATCTGAAAAAATATAGATACAAAGCTTGAGCCAACTTGAAGAAGGATACTAGTAGCTTGTCAAGAGGAGAAAAATGTACTTGGAGAACACCATTAGGCTACCTTCATAGGTCAGATTCTACATTACTTACTGAGACCATTCTGGTTCCACTGATAAGCATTTTGTTGTTATTCTTTTTCTACTTAGTTGAAAGGGACTAGAGAGATACTTAGTTTAGTCTTGTCATTTGGGCAAAGAAAACCAAAGCCCAAGGAAGTTAAGGTGCTAGACTCAACACTGAGTTTGTAAAAGAACTAAGATTAGAACCTGGCTCTCCAGTCCCAAATCAGGCTCTTTCCTCCTCCCAGGTTGATGTAGCTTCAGAATGAAATGAAGAACCTCACTGGTCCATCTCACAGTTTTAAGAAAGCTGAGTAGGGCCTATGAAAATATCAGAGAAGACTTGCCCAAAGGGTATTTGTTAGAGAGGGAAAAACATAAGTAACTTACTTTTAACTAAATGGTTTTATAAACTAGTGGTGTGAGTACAGTTTTGTACAGACTTACTGGAAATAAGCATTTTGCAATATGTATAAAAGCTTTAAAAATATTCACAGTAATTCAATTTTTTTTCAAATTTTCCTAAAAACCAGAGAAAGTCACAAAGACATATGGTCATATATGTTCACACAACATTTACTTATATTATAAAATTTGGAGATTGCCTAAATGTCCACAGAAGTGGGGATTGCTTGGTGACATATTGTTTCTATCATATAATATGATGAAATATATAATATGATCAGCCATTTTAAAGTCATGTTCTTGAAGTTTATTTAAAGATATTGAAAGATGATCATGATGAATGGTAAATAAAAATCTGACTTACAAAATATTATGTAGTATATAATCCCAATTTGTAAGAAAAAAATACATTTATGCTATATACAGACATAGAAAGAAGATATATAGATAGCAAAACATTAACCATTGTTATCTCTGGGTGGTACCATTATGATTAAATTTTACTTATTTTTGCCAAAACCGGTTTGGCTCAGTGGATGGAGCGTCGGCCTGCAGACTGAAGGGTCCCAGGTTCAATTCTGGTCAAGGGCATGTACCTGGGTTGCGGGCACATCCCCAGTAGGTGATGTGTAGGAGGCAGCTGATCGATGTTTCTCTCATCATTGATGTTTCTAACTCTCTATCTCTCTCCCTTCCTCTCTGTAAAAAATCAATAAAATATACTTAAAATTTTTTTTTACTTATTTTATACTTTTTGATATTTTCTAAATTTCTACCATGAACCCGCATAACATAAATATGCAAGACAAAAATATCATTGAAACCATAGTTTAGACAAAACTTCAAAAAGATTTATATCCATGTTCTTTAGACAGAGAAACATTTGTCTCAAATGGGGACTTTCTGCCATCCAGAGAGATTTGAAAGAGTGACAAAAACTTTTCTTGTAAAGGACAGATATGCCAGAAATTCCAGTTTGAACCCAATATGTGAGGCTCTTAAACATCTTAAAAGTGCATGGGGTGGAGTCCAGAACAGACGGCAAAGTTAGAAAAGCATTACGTTTAGATGCTAAGCATTATTTCTGAGCTACTAGCCTTGGTGTCTAAGGCTACACATTTCTGAGGTTTACAGAGAGTCTTTAAATGTCAGCATCATTTTTAGCCCAGAGCTCTTTCCTTACACAACATCTAAAAATACCTATTAGTTTAAATTGTCAGCATGTAAAACATTTGCTATGACTTTTTCTCATCGTATCATTCAAATCATGTCAGAACTAGAAAGAAAAAAGAATGCCTGGATAATCTGGCAGTTACTAATATTATTCGATGAAATTTTCATGGAGATATTTAATAGTAGTTTAACAATATTGGTTACAATAATAGAAAGCCTAACCACATAGTATTATCTATTGCACATTACCACTTAGATGTCCCATAGCGCTTATGTCCCAAACTAAACTCAATCTTTCCCCTTACTTGTTTTTACCCTCTGAGTTCCCCATCTCGGTATAAAGTACCAGTAACATTGGGTTGCTTAAAACATGAAATCAAATTATCCTCTAATTTCTGGATAATTGGCTGCCTCTTGGACCTCCCTTGGCATAACTGAGCCATTGACCATGATACTTGGAGCTACCCAAGCTCCAAACTTCTTATGTGGGATAATACATTTTCTCATTGCTCAAATAAATCTGAGTTAGAAATCTCTATTATTGCAGCCAAAATATATGAAATGACTCAAAGATGAATTATAAATAGGTCTTGTTCTACTGAGAATTATTATCCTGATATAAAGAAGTAGGCTTTGTTTTACTGAGATTTATAACATTGGACTTAATATAATTTTATAATGGTCAGATCTGAAATGGCAAATTATTATTGCCTTACAGTGACATGTATCTTAGTTATATACTCTTGTTGGGTTGTGTGGTAGTCAATGTTGTACCCAAATGAAAACATAGCATTTGCTTTTAGGGGGATTTGAGGCAATAGAGAAACCAGACTTTGCACTTTAAGTTGCTGAAGTCATTATCAACAGAGTTGGATAAGCCATAACCTAAGTATGAAAACAAAATATAATAAAATAGTTTTTAAAACAGTTTATGTGTCTCATTTTTTAATTGAGGTAGAGGTAGAATAAGTTTCCTAGATGCCAACAATTGCAGGAAATTTGAAAAATACAAACAAATATAAAAAGGAAAGTTCCCCCCAAAAGTAACATATAATTTATTATACACAGCTAATTTTAATACATTGATGAGTTTCCTTTAAAATCTTTTAAAAATTAAATATATATAAATGAATTTATATTTATTTATATTTATATAAATGAATATATATTTATTTATATTTATATATGCTCATATAAAAAAATATAAGTATACACTTAACCTTGAATTGTTTTTCATTTAATAATTTTTCATGAACATTTCCCCATGCAATTATTTATTTGTCAAAACTGTGCTTTTAAGTGATTATATAATACTCCATCTCCCAGATAAATGTCCTGTCATTGTTTAATCACTCTCTTTGGCAGGCTATGTCAGGAGTTTCTAAGATTTTTGCTATTTAAGGAAATGTTAAAACATATTTTTGGGGTACAAAGCTTGGTTTATGTCCTTTGGGTAAATTTTTAACTTATGCTAATCTGTCTTTGGGCCATCTAATTTGCTTCATTGATTTTTCTGCCTATTCTCACATTAGTCAGTATCACTTTTAAAAAAGTATTATCTACACTAATAAAAGACAAAGATGCTAATTGACCATACCTGCTTCCAGCCAGCCTCCACTGGGAGTTTGGGTGGCTGGAGGTTTGGCCAGCCTGCAAACAGCCATCAGCCCCTCACCCAGGCTGGCCAGACACCCTAGTGAGACCCCCACCCTGA
>NW_006293001.1:2185823-2187300 GCF_000327345.1 Myotis davidii | reverse complement strand
CTAGGCCTGCTCCCCGCTGGCAAGTGGACATCCCCCAAGGGCTGTGGGCTGCCAGAGGGATGTCTGACTGCCAGCTTAGGCCCAATCCCCCTAGGAGTGGCCTTAAGCCAGCAGGTGGTCATTCCCCAAGGAGTCCCAGACTGTGAGAGGGCACAGGCTGGGCTGAGGGACCCTCCTGAGTGCACAAATTTTTGTGCACCAGGCCTCTAGTCCTATATAATAAAAGGCCAGTGACCATAAGGGTGTAACGACTGGAATGACCAATTGACCAGTCACTATAAGGTTCATTGACCACCTCTCGGTCCCTCCCCTCTGCCCACAGGCTCTGATTGATTCTTCCAAAAGGAACATGGTACCTCCACTGTGCAGCCTCTCCGGACACAGACTCACCGCTGTGAGAGGCTCCCGAGCGGGCACTTCAACAAGGATTTCAGCTCCTGCAGTGACCCTCAGCCTTCCCTGCCGGGAGGTGGATGGAGAACATCAGCTTTAAAGTACAAACACCCTCCTCAGGAAGAAGCTGCCACCTCCCTCTCCACAGCTGCTTCCGGGTCTGCAAGAAACTGCGCATACTCCTCCCTGGGGGATGGGCAGGGCCAGAGCCTGAACTGAGTGGTTTCATGATGGGGGAGGGGCTGGGCCAGGTGGCTAGGCCAGTGCAGGGACAGAAGGAGGGAAGGAGGAAAGGAGGGAGGGGGAAGGAAGAAGGGTGGGGTATGAGCAAGGGGGCAGCCCTGGTTCCCTGAACTTCCTCCAATAGGCATAGCCCTTCCTGGTTTGTTGGGGGCCAGCTGACACTGGTTGAGTTTCCCACGTCATTGTTAGGGTTTTGGTTGGTGACGCAGGCTGTGAAAGGATTCACAAGGGAGAGAAGAAACAGGTGCAGAGCGAGGGTGTTTATTTTACTTCTTTAAAGGGAGCAAAGGGCCAGGTTCTCTTTGATGGCACAAGCACCTAAGGCAGGGTGGCTGTTCTTTTGATACCAGAGGAACCGGGAGGGGTGGCAGCAACAGGGCTGGATTGGGGACTGGCGAGTGGGCAGAAGATGGCCCTGATCACAGGCTAGGCCTAGGGACCCTACCCACACACGATTTTGTGCCCTGGGCCTCTAGTAGTTTATAATATACTAGAGGCCCAATGCACGAGATTCATGCAAGAGTAGGCCTTCCTTCCCCTGGCTGCCGGCATCGACTTCCCACAGGCACCCGGACATGGCTTCCCTCACAGAAGGAGGCCCCGCCTACCCACTGTAGCCTGCTGGTTGGTGGCCTGGGACTCCCTCTGTGGGGCGATCATGGGGAGATGGCCAGCACCCCCATCAATTGCACTGCACCTGCCTTGGTTGGCCTGGCGACAGTAGGTGTCATAGCGTGGTCCCGGATGACCGTCTGTATGGTCCTTCGCTGTTTGGCCATTTGGTCGATTTGCATATTATGCTTTCATTATATAGGATGTCAATTTCTAATAGAGCAAGTTA
>NW_006293001.1:2159169-2185767 GCF_000327345.1 Myotis davidii | reverse complement strand
CCTGAGACCACCCAGTCCACAGGCCGACGCTCCATCCACTGAGCCAAACCGGTTTTGGCGAATCCTTATGTTTTTATCCTAGATAATTTCTTTAAAACTTGGCCAAAATTCTAAAAACTCTATTTTTTATTAAATTGTATTAAATGCATATGCTGATTTGATAATAATTAATATCTCTACAACATTGAACATCTTTATGTTATTTCCTTGTATTAGCTCTCCATTTGTTGAGGCTTCTTTTATGTCAGAAATATTTACAGTTTTTTTCTGTTTATTACTTTTAAGCACTTTCCTCTAAAATTTTTTTGTTGCTATTGCAGATATTTGGGCAAGATTCTTAAAAGCACCTAGAGAAAGCGCTGTCCTTTAATTGTCAGGTTATTTTTTCTTAAGATGTTTACTTTTTGCATTTTCTGGTAACAAAATATGATTTCCACTAACTATGAGGCAGGAATAGTAGTATACTCTGAGTCCCAGTTCTGTCACTAATGATAACAATTTATAAAAAGTGAATCCCTTCTTATCTCATTTTATAAATCTAAAAATAAAATTTAATATGCCTGAACATATGCCATTTAAAAATTTCTATCATTGCTTTTAAAAAATTAAAACTGTGCTTAAAAAGAGGTAAGTTATAAACAATAAATTGTATTTTATTTTCTTCTTTACATATAAAGCAATATAAGACTAGTTGTATTTGGCTTAAGAGGTTTGATGACTCACATAATTATGCAGAACTAATTAATTCAAAATCTGTTTATTAACAGTAGTCTGTAGCTACAGCATTTTCTCCTGGAGGCATTAACAAAGGCTTATCACCTGTTTTCTGGTTGCAGTTTGTCTCAAAGGCAAATCAATAACAAAAATATAAAAATGCCATTCCCAGAACTAACACTTTGAACAACTTACAGGAACTTTTAGTATCTGATACCAATTAGTTTTCTTAGCTTAAATTAAAACAGTTTATTTATTTAGCAATAAATTGTGTCAAAATAAAAAAGATTTTAAAGGCATAATAAAGTTTTCCCCAACTATTATTTTAAATGTAGGTTATATATATGTTTATATATACTTATATATGGATGACTTTTATTATATATGTAATGGATGGTTGAAGACAAGAAGATATAAAAGAAAGCTATTATATGCTTTATGGACTAAACAATATAATGTTCCTTGCACATACCCAAATATAGTACATACATATAGAAATAAAAAGTATCTACATCCTAGGCAATATCTTTCTTTGTATAAGAGTGGAGAAACAGCAGAAATGAGTTATCAAAGAATGTGTGTATCTGCTTTTTGATAGGGTTTTCTGATCAATTTGATTCCCTCAAACCTTATCCAATTATTGCTTTTCTGGATGTTTATCTGATAGAACACTGATTAGGATGAAATGTGTTTTGGGTTAGAGAGCCAATATTTGTTTATTCATTTTATAAAAGAAAAAGGACTTTCAGAAATTGAAATTCTCCTTTCCCCTGTTTTTTTTTTTAAAGGTGCACTTGTCTTTTGAAAAATAAAAAGTACTCCCTGTAAAGTTAGTGAACTTGGGGGAGTGGAAACCTGTTTTTATAGTTGGCATTGCAGGCTCAAAGAAAAGGTTCGTATAGGGTTCTGGGCTTGGTAGCCTCAGGATGCTTGAGGCTTTGCCTCTTGGTCTTTAAAAAAAATAAATTCCTTGGGGTGACATGTATAATTTCCAAGTGTACAATTCTATAATACACCATCTGTATATTGCATTGTGTGCCCACCATCTAGAGTCTCGTCTCCCCCAGTCTATCCTTCTTGCAGCACAAGTCAGTGAAACTCATTAGGAGTTTCCCTATGCCAGATCCAAAATAAAGGATAATCCTGCAACTTACCAGCCAAGCACCTCAGATAAATGCCTGAGATTATTTATCAAGTAACAAGTAACCTGTATTGATGAGACGCAGCTGTACTAGAGAACGCATGAGTCCTGAACCCCTGAGCAGGCTGGATGACTAGAGGTGTAAAAGCTGAAGGTGCCCCAGAACTGGTGCCTTCCTCCAACTCAGTGCGTGTGTGTGTGTGTGTGTGTGTGTGTCCACTCAACTTCATTTGTCGCCATGCCCATGCAAATCCCAAGGTCTGGGACACTGGGAGCTGTGCTTGAGAGTCATGAGACCTCTCCTATACTGTCATTTATGTCCCGTGCTGTTAGTTTCTGATCTTTCTTAAAACAAATTAAATTTGGAGATGGGTGAAGTTTTTTCTGTTTCACGATTTTGACTATTAACTTGAGCCCAAGTCAAACAGACAGGGTGTTGTGAAGGCAAATTTCCATAGCGGGAAATTGTCCTCTGTAGTCTGTCTGAATTCTTCCACCCCCAACTCCCAAAGTGTAAAGTGTCTACAAAGAGGAAAAACCTACTTAGTTTGTGACTAGGTAGATTCTTATGTTTTAACATGAACGTCCCTCCCAGCATTAGCTCAGCATCTTCAAACACCAAATTGTCAATGATTTTCTGAGATGGTAGAATGTTTAATAAAGGAAGAGGTTTTACAGAGTTCCAAAATAACAAGGGGTGAAAATTCTATGATAAAATGGCATGAAAATATTAGCCCTAGATTCAGTTTCTCTCAATCTCACACCATGAAACATTCACAAAGGACAAAACCTCACATTACCTCATGCTGAAAACTAAAACGGACAGATAATCTATTGCTAAAACCTGTGAAGAATTTACCCATTACCACAAACCAAATAAAAGTAGATCGAGAAAACAATTTGTGACCTAACTAATCTTTGCCTCCTGAAATAGAACAGGCTAGCTAAGCTGAAAGAAGGTAAGAAAAAATTCTGTGTATTTCTCTATTGACCCCTGCTGAATTGATCTAGGGTTTAAAACAACTGGGGGAAAAAAAAAGGAAAAGCATAAGGAGTACTCTGTGAGGCATACTCTTTCCTTTATTCCTACTTTCTACATCAATTTATGAACATCCTGGCAGGAAATAGGATGGTAGTAAGCCTCGTATCTGGGGAGACTTGGTCCCCATAAATAAAGCATTGGTGTTGAGTACAGTACTTGAAAACAAGACAGACTTACCAGCTGGGTGATTCTGGGTAGGTTATTTAACCTTTTAACTCAATTTCATCATCTGGGATTGCTATAAGTATTAAATGAGGTAATGAATGTAGAGCTCAAAGCATAGGGTCTGGTACAACGCTTTGTTCAATAAACGATGGGTATTATTATCATAATGACTAAGAAGAGAAGAAAATTGGAAAGTTCTAACAGTGCTAGCAGTGTGTGTGTGTGTGTGTGTGTGTGTGTTTTAATATATTTTATTGATTTTTTACAAAGAGGAAGGGAGAGGGATACAGAGTTAGAAACATCGATGAGAGAGAAACATCGATTCAGCTACCTCTTGCACGCCCCCTACTGGGGATGTGCCTGCAACACAGGTACATGCCCTTGATCAGAATCGAACCTGGGACCCTTCAGTCCACAGGCTGACACTCTATCCGCTGAGCCAAACCTGTGATGGCAGTTGTGTTTTTTAAAAATATATTTTATTGATTTTTTACAGAGAGGAAGGGAGAGGGATAGAGAGTTAGAAACATCGATGAGAGAGAAACATCAATCCTGTGGCCGCAACCAAGGTACATGCCCTTGACCGGAATAGAACCTGGGACCTTTCAGTCTGCAGGCCGACGCTCCATCCACTGAGCCAAACCGGCTAGGGCTAGCTGTGTTTTATTTTCAGTGTATCAGAAAATCTAGCCATGGGATAAAAGAAGCTTCTATTTTAGTTTTGTATTGTCATATAAGATGTGTGTTTGTCACAAAATGATCATGGCCAGGAACCCTTCACATCAGCCAGGGCTCCAGTTATACAGCCAATGAGGGGATGCTGAAGTGGATAGGGTTGTGCAAGCCACACGCCTGTCTTTTGGTAAAAGACAAAAACTAACTTTGCAACAAAAAGTTGACATGGGTTATGGGTCTATGAAAACATGCTGCAAGAAGAAATGGTTTGGAATCTCAAATAGAGGACATGGCCCCTAAGAAACACAGAACGCTGCTCAGTCAGTCGCCTTACTCACGGAAGCGTTTAGTCCCTCATTCACCCTCATTCTGAGTGCCTTCAGCCTCGTCCAGGGTGACCCATCTGTTATGGGCTGAATTGTGTCCTTCCATAATACATACATTGACGTTCTAACCTCTGGTATCTCAGAATAGGACTCTCAGATAGGGTCTGCAAAGAGAAAAATGGGATCACTGAGGTGGATAATCCAAAGGCTGGTGTCCTTATAGGAATAGATTAGGACACAGACGTGCACAGAAGAAATATGAGGTGAGGGCACAGGGAGAAGATGGCGCTCTACAAGTGGAGGGGGGGAGGGGCCCCAAAGGAAATCAATCTTCCTGGCATTGGATTTCTAGCCTCCAGAACAATGAGGAAATACATTTCTGTTGTCTTAGCCACCCAGTCTATGGCACTTTGTTATGGCAACCCTAGCAAACAAGTACACCGACCAATTGCCTGGCCTCTGTTTCTTTGTTTTCTCATCGCCATGCTCTTTACTTTTGTTCCTCTTTAGTGCACTCTCCTCTTCTCTTGGGAGGCACCATGATGTTGTCATAATCCAGAATTGCTAACTTCTGAAATACTATATTCAAATCTGTACTATCTTTCTCAACACTGCTGAAGGACACCACACAACCACACGACATCTGCTGAGCCATAGGAAAATCATGTAGGCCCTCAACACTGCCCATCATCTCTCCCCTTTTCCACAACTACTGTTTTAAACTTCCTCTATTCTCTTCTTCAAACCCCAAATATCTCCACGTCCACCCTCGTTACCAGCAGATGATTTCACTTCCTGTTTTATAGGGAAAATTGAGATCACCAGAGAGAAATTTCCCCACAGTCCATCCACAAACCTGGAAACTCTGCATTTTTACAATCTTTTCTTTGTTACCTCATGTTATAAATGAAGATGTGCTTCTCTTCCTTCCTCAGGTTCATTCTTTAATAACTGCTTGGAATTCCATTCCTTACAGTTCCTCTAAGGCAGCCGTTCTCAACCTGTGGGTTGCGACCCCTTTGGGGGCTGAATGACCCTTTCACAGGGGTCGCCTAAGACCATCGGAAAACACATATACAATTACATATTGTTTTTGTGATTAATCACTATGCTTTAATTATGTTCAATTTGTAACAATGAAATTGGGGGTCACCACAACATGAGGAACTATATTAAAGGGTCGCGGCATTAGGAAGGTTGAGAACACTGCTCTAAGGCCTCACTCTTTTTATTTTTCTTCCTTTTCTTATGTTTATTTCTCCCTCTCTTCTCTCTTTCCTTTGTTTATTCTTTTTGCTCACTAATTAAATAGTCTCGAAATATCTCAATAGTTTCTGCAATGCTGGGAGTGTGCCCATGCCTCAGTGCCGGGGGCCAGAAAGAAAAAGCAAAGGTTGAGATGAGTACCATTGATATAAAAAGTTTTGGGACACAGAAAGCAATGACCCCCTTGATTATATTGAGCTGAATTTTCATTCAAGAGTGAAGGAAATGAAAAGATTTTTTTTTCATGTGTTAGAAGGCTCAGAAAATACACTGCAAGTAATAATAATAAATAATGATCATCGTTTAATTAGCAAACACAGCATTTCTTCCATGTCAAGCATTGTGCTAAATACCATCCATATTTCCACTCATCTAATGGTCAAGAAGTCTCTGAAAGGTACTATTTTTATTGTTACTGGAGAACTCAGAAAATAAGCCATATATAACACCAACAAGAGCAAATATTTACATGGCACCACTATTATGAGTGCTTTACATTAGTAACTTATTTATTCCTTATGCCAACCTATAAGGTCCATACTATGACTATCTCTGCTTTGTAGAGAGTGCCTTTCAAGTTCATGCAGTTGGTAAGTGGTAGAGAGCTAGGATTTGAACCCAAGCACTATGAACACTATCTACAAGCTCAGCCACAGGCCCTTTTTTTGGATAATTACTTTAAGTAATCAAAAGCAAACTAAAATTAAGAACTGAAGACGGGGGAAGTCGTGGGATAAAATGGTCATGACTAATTTATGTCCTGTGAGTGAAGGCTGTGGAGGCAGGCTTCATTATTTTAAATACTACTACCTTTGCCTTGCCAGCCCTGTGACCTGAGGTAGGTTACTTAACCTTTATGTGTCTCAGTTTTCTAATTTATAAGAAGAGGGCTAGCAAAATTATTTACCTCATTGCTTGTTTTCGGGATTAAATGTGATAATGTGTGTAAAATGCTTGTATAGATGCTTGAGAATATATGTGCTAAATAGTACTGTTATTATTTTATTCTTCTTACATTTCCTAACCATGAATAATTGAGATGAATTGGTAAAAGTGAAAAGGGGACTGGTGAAATCTCTCTTGAAGAATTGACAGAAGTGGCTTAATCCCTTGCAATGGATCTTGAGCAATACAGCTCTTAGCCCAGACAAAAGGGGCCTCTGCCCAGGTCTAACACGTGAGAGGGCACCGTGTATTACACATAAAGTAAGGCCATTAAAAAAACACATGGGTGCCGCCACCACTTGGGGATGCTAAACTCATTCTCATGAATAAACACAATTTAGGCCCCAGAGAAGCACTTCTCTAAAATCTGCTTAATGTCTTCAAAACAAAAGTCAACTGTTCAAATGAAATGAAGATGTGTAGGTTGAGTCACCATCGACATTGGAGATCACACTGCAGAGTCCAAGGAGTAATTTAAGAAGTGGGAATGCTTGGGTCAGTGAAAAATGTCTTAACTTGTCAAATTCTTCCTCTTAATTAGCATCAATGAAATAGACTCTTCTATGATGAAGTTTCTCAGTAGCACCGAGAGTCTATTTTCTTGCTTCACTTCTTGTTCCAGTTATGGTTCCAAAAGTACTCATAAATTGGTGCAATATTTGAAACAGTTGCACAAGGCTATGGAAATTATGCAGTATTAAATAATTCACATTACTCAAATGTTTATGTATGTAGGTATAAACTTAAAATGCACAAAGCATGTAAAGAATATTGATAAAAAAGAGATGATAAAAATTGTAATGTAAGCAATGGCTACACATATGGTGAAATTAAAAACATTTTGTAATATTTTCTATAATAATAACAGTTTATCACATAGGACTCTATTATATTGTCTGAATAGTTATGCATATCTTATTAATTTCTAAATCTACTGTATTAATAATTTGAAAATTCCTATTGCTAATGTCTCATCAGAGCATATTTTTTTTTTCAAACTAGAACTACCAAAAACCTACTTAAAAACAACAATGACTCAAGTCAGATTGTCTAATTTGGCATTACTGTCAATAAAACATAAATAATGTGACATTTTCGTTATAGCAACAGTATTAGTGTTCTACTGAAGTTAAAGCAAGCAAGAAGAATTTTATGGGACAAATATACAATCATTTAAAAATTGTATATGTCTTTATTTTATTTCTCATTCAAACATCAGTGGTCTACTAACAGATATACATGATAAAAATTAACTCAGTCGTTTTTGTATTTTACCACACTTCAGTTATATAAAAATTATAGCTTAACGTGTACTTTACTCCATTTTTTTATCATTATGAAGATGAATTTGTCAAGGTAGGCAAACAGAGTATATTTCAGCTAAGTGCTTGCTAACTTGCTTTCTAGTTTTAAAGTAACTGGCTGTACGGCTTGTGGGCTCCCTTGTGTGCCGTTGCTCTGGGTCCTGCAGATGTGGGGGTGAGTCTGAGGTCAACACCTGGGATGCTGAGTTGAGAAATTACATGTGCATTTTCTTAAGAATGAAAGTTCCTTGTACATCTAAACAGAACATCCTTTCTCATTCAATGCATTTGCTCATTTATTCAACGAATATTAAAGCTCCATGCTGAAGATAAAGGCCACAAGAACCAGTGGGAAGGGAGGCACCTGGCAGGGCGGGGGCAGGGACACGCACAGATGTCACTTCTTCCAGGAAGCTTTCCCTGACCATAGCTAAGCCTTCTCTGGATTCTTCTTCCCATTGTCCCTATTTCCATGGAGCAGATTAGGACAATGGGAAGATCCTTGGACCTGCGGGAAAATCTCATTTTGAATCTTGATTCTGTCATTTATTGCTTATAAAGTCTTGGACAAGTTAATCACTCAGACTTACTGAACTTCAACTTCCATGCCAATGGTGTGAAGTTAAAGGGCCTTAACCTGGAAAAGGCAGTATTGTTTCATGGATGTATGCATACAAAGAGGAGACACATGCAAGATAAAGAGCCCAAGAAAGGCCTCAGTAAAGAGAAGCACTCTTCAGATTGCAACGAGCTCTACAAATGTGGGATGGTGACATCCTTAGGTCCCGGTTCTGCTTTTCCCAGGACTTTCTCTGCCTATCACAGTTAAGAGCTGTCTGACCTCTTGTCCTTCATGCGATTAACGTGGCAAACTAAGAAATTTAGAGTGCCATGAGATTATACAACCTTTTCCTTTGATAGGCAATTTTCTACGTAACACTTTAATAAAGTATATAGCTGTGCTAATTGGTTATATGTCAACTTTTATTTTTTTTCTTTTAAGGAGAATTTCTCGCCAAACGGTAGTAGGGAGGGAGAAAGGAAGAGAAAAAGGCACTGCGTGAGTCTCATTTTCTTAGTTTCTAAAATGGGTAATTCTAACACCTTCCAGGGATATAATCAAAACTTGTGTTTGGAAAAAGGCCATAATGATCAAGTAAAACACATTTTATAAAATTAAGGGGAGGGGAAATCAAATGTACAGTGTGATAGCTCAGCAGTTACTACTACCTTTGTAAACCTGAAGCTGTTCTGAGTCATTTGTGCATGTTTACTGAGTCTGCCCATATGTGTTCGTACAGAGAGGCTGGGGTATATTGTGGTAACCAATAACCCCCAAATATTAGTGGCTTAAAAACAACAGAGGTTTACTTTTTGCTACATAGGTTTATTTTCTTCTCCAGGACCCAGGTGACAGAATACCTGTTATTTGGAAGATTGCTCGTCTCCATGGCAGAGGGAGAGAGAACTCTGCAGGGCCTCCCCTTGCCTAAAGCAAGTGGAATGCTCTGACCGGAAGTATCACACATCATCCCTTCTCACAACACACTGGCCAGGAATGGGCACCTGGCTCCACCCCACAAAAGAGCCAGAGAACAGAATCCTACCAGGGGTCAGAAATATTTAATGAGCATTTAAAACGACTAGTGTGACATTACTACTTGCATGAGGTGGTCATGTGAGTCCTTATAGTCAATCCAGCCTTGACCGAGGAGGCCAGTGGTGCACTTGGCGAGATTATTGGTCGCAGGCTGTCTTCCCTCATGCCTCTTCCTCAATCTGTCCTAACAGAGCCTTTCATTTCTTTATCGAATTAATACTTACGCTAATTCCAAATTATTTTATATTCATTTAAAAAAATGAAAGTAAACGTTAAGTGTACTCGAACTTTAGTGTGCTCACCTGATGGTTTGGGAGAGCTGGTTGCTGCAGGGCTCTGGAGGGTGGAAACATTGTTCACTGAAAGACTAAAGCCCCTGTCCAGGATGTCTGAAGGTAAGTTGCCCGCTTCAACATATTGTCCAGGTGCGTCCTGACCACTGGCGTGGGCATTTGTAGGGCTCTGCGCCATGTAGGGCTCTACAGTTGTAAGGCCTCCAATGGTCCTGGGATTTGCTCTTGTCCATTTGAAGGAATAGGCCTCCGTGGCCCCAGGTTTGGGATGATTCCTGCCCAAAATGACACGGGTGAATAGGTTTTCTGGTCCCCAGGACAAACAGAATCCTGCTTTCTCTTTTGATAGAGAAACTAAGACATTTTTTCTCATGAACATTTAAAAATGCTTTCCATTATAACAGCATCTTAGAAAAATATATCCTAGGTTGTTTTCTAATTATACATAATCACTCCCAGTTCTGCTATGTTGGTTAAAAGTCAAAACAGCTTGTATTTGAATACAGCTATACACATTCAACATTCAAAAGCTGTTTTCATCATGATAATTAGACATTAAATTGTGATTTATATTGTTAAATACTGATTTGGAATTAACAAAGTAACAGTCTGGAATTTTAGAAGTACTCTATGATATTATGTTATAGTGAAGTATGCCCATAATATATTACATTGTCTTATTATTTCCCAAATTTAATGGATCATTTCAACTTGTTTAAAAAATTTTTTTTATTGATTTCAGAGAGGAAGGGAGAGGGAGAGATAGAAACAACAATGATGATTGGCTGCCTCCTGCACGCCCCACACTGGGGATCAAACCTGCAACCCGGGCATATGCCCTGACTGGGAATCGAACCATGACCTCCTGGTTCATAGGTCGATGCTCAACCCCTGAGGCACACCAGCTGGGCTCAACTTGCATTTTAAAGTATTTGAATAGGTAAGATGTATATGTAGCACAAATAAGCTACCAAAGGATTTTTTAGTGAAAAGTAAGTATTCCTCCTATGCCTGTCTCCTAAACCTTAAATGTTTCCTCAGAGGTAACCACTGATGTCGGTTTATTGTGCTTCCTTCCAAAGCTATTCTATTGAATTTTCAAATGCGTGTGTGTGTATGTGCGGGCGTGCATGTGCTTGGTTATTTGTTTGCTTTTACACCTTGTTTTTCACTCAGTATGTCTTGGAGAAGATTTCATATCACTGTATACAGAGCTGCTTTATTCACTTGACAACTACATAGCATTCTACTGTATTGATACATCATAATTTATTTAACTGATTCCCTGTCAAATTTGGACATTTATGTTGTCTCAAATATTTTGCTGTATGGACAATCCCGGAAATGATATTTTATATTTAAGTCTTCCTATATATGTGTGACTTGATTGTAGGGCATAATTCCACAGGTGGAATTGCTAGGTCAAAAGCAGATATTCTTAGGAGAAATGTCATGAGCATGAATTAAATTTTAAACTGGCAACACAAATTTGAAAAAGTTTTTCACCACGGTGAAATATTTGTTCATTCTGTTGTCCAACTCTGGCCTAGCCGTCAAATAAGACATTGACCCAGACCTCAACAGACTTACATACAGTAGATTAAATGGCAACCGTTTTAAAATGATGTATCTTGAAAAGCATTCTTACATTATCTTCGTAAGACTTATCAGCCATAAAATTGAATCTAAATGTACCTCTGTACATGTCTGGACTATGAAAATTCCTTAACTGTAAAACTATTATAACATTTCTCTTTTAAAATGTATTTTCAAGCAATGTTCTGGTAAAAATCTCATCAGTAGTAATATCATCAAACCTGTTTGGGAATTTCATGAACATTTGACAAAGTCAAAACAGTAATGTGCTTTTTGAAGTCTCTTTAACTAGAAAATTTGCTGCTCCCAAGAAGATGCCTGGACTCTTTAGAAAACCTCGTGTGATTGGGGATTATTAAAGAAGCCCCAAGTAACTTCATGGGAAAATGTCACAATCCATTTCCTAGACAGGAGAGGGTGTGGCTTCCCACAGCAGCACGAAAAGGGTTAACTATCTTTCCTGATTATTTCATATCACTTGTATAAGATTGCTAAATGTCAAAAGTGTTTATTTTTTTGCTAACAGTATAAAACTGAACATACTGTGAGACATAAGGTAGCAGGTGTCTTGGCTCTAAACTACCAAGTCTGTGGGCATTCTGTTATAACAGGTGCTCCAAAAAACTTGAACAGATTTTAACAAGAACTGTATGGGCTTTTTAATTAGCCTGCTTATCCAGCATGTGCAGAAAGCATTAGGTATATGTTTAAAACATCAGAGGGTCTAAAAAACAAATGCTTCGTATAGTCTCTCCCTCTTTCTGACTTCTCCTTGCTTTCTGCTATTTCATTTAATGTATGTATTTCTTGTATCCCAGAACATACCCCAGGCCAAAGCAGGGGCATCACAAAGAACAGCCACACATAATAGTAACAGACTAGGACATCCAGGAAATGGTTCTGAGTGTTACACAGATACTCTGTACACTTTCAATAGAACTCAGGTTTGAGACATATTAAGAGGCAGCCAAACTCTCTCTGGAATAGCTTCTTTAAAAAAATTCATGCCTCATAAATTGGCTGTTACCAGGACTTTTCATCAATCTCTACAATACAGAAAGAGGAGCTGTTACTTGGGATTCATGTCTAGGACTTTAGGGATAAATGGTGACAAAACAAACTCAGTTCTATTCTATATTTTAGTTACTTTTCTAGGTCATTATGCTAACATAGATATGAATTTGAGACTACCTATTTTCTTTTGTTTTTGTTTGCTAATGTTACATTTGATCTTTGTGATCCCACTTTGCAGCATTATTAGTTCATTTATCCAACAAATATTTACTGAAAATCTATTATAGCAAGTGTGTGTGGGCACATATGTAAAACACAGAGGAATGAAACAGAATTTCCATCCTTAAGGTACTTAAAATCCATCTTACCTAATAATAGACAAACATGTAAATTGACCATCCCTCCGCTATGCTCACCAGCCAATCAGGAGAGTATGCAAATTAACCCAACAAAGATGACGGCAATTTGCATACATAGGCTGAAGTGGCGGAGTGAAGACTGAAGGCTCCAGCTGGAACAGCGGCATTTGAAGGCTCTGGCTGGAGCAAAGGCCTGGGTCCCGGGTGCCAGAGGAAAACCGGTGCCGGCAGCCAGGGAAGGGAAGGCCTATTGCATGAATCTCTTTGAGCAACGGGCCTTTGGTATAATTTATAAAGCAGAATGTGTTTGACACCCTAATGGTGTATGGGGATTGTAAAGAAGGGGAGATTTACATTTGGTAAACTGGAAAAGTTTCATTGAAAAGGGTGGCACTTTTTATTGTGGCCTTGAAAGTTGGGTAGAATTTTGAAGTCACAATAGGAACTAGCATTTGGGGTGAGCCTACATTCCAGGCACAAATAAAAGCACAGGGTGGGTCAGAGAGTCGTTGGTTATAATTGTTGCTTATGTTACTATGATCAGTGTTTCAGTTTTGGAGACACAGATGTAAGTTATAGATTTGTTTTAAATTAAGCAAGTGAAAGTTGCCAATTATTGATTGTTCACAGTGGGCCCAGGCCAGGGGCTTTGCCCACTTTACCTTCCTTTTTGTTTGTGACAACCCTGTGAGCGGTATTCTCACACCTGCTTTACGCATGAGCATGTGTTCAAGGACTTATTCAAGGTCATGTGATAGCAAGTGGTAGAGTCCGGATTGGACTGAAGCACATCTGGTGCCTACGTGCACATATTTTAAAACTAGAGGGAATCTTCTGGGTCCTTCTTGTGGCTGCAATTTATGCATTTTATAGGGGAATCATTTCTTGGGGCGTGTACTACTCAGGTTCTTTAGAGAAACAGAACGAATGGGATAGAGAGCTGGTATAAGAGGAGACTTAGTATAAGAATTGGCCTGGGTGACCGTGGAGGCCGAGGAGTCCCACCGTCGGCTGTCTGCATGCTGGACACAGGAGAGCCAGTGGTGTAGTTCTGTCTGAGCTCTTGAGAACCGGGAACGCTGACGTCTGGTGCACACGGCCGGAGAAGATGCACGTCCCGCTGTATGTCACCGGAGGGGAACACACTCACCCTTCTGCTTTCGGTTCTAGTCTGACCCTTAACAGGTTGCATGATGTCCACCTGCACTGGTGAGGGCATCTTCTTCACTCAGTCTGTGGCTTCAAATGCTAATTTCTTCCAGAAACACCCTCACAGATACACCCCAAATAATGTCTTACCAGCTATCTGGGGGTTTTCCTTAGCCTAGTCAAGCTGACACAGAAAATTAATCATCACTGGGGGCAAAAAGTACTCTTTACATATAAAGCACAGATATAATACAGTGCATACACAGTGTGCAGTATAACTGTGATATTAACATTTTATGATGCTGGGTGATTGGGAAAAAAACCACTCTTTTATTTCCCAATCACCCTGAGGGGGTGATAATGATCAAAGGTTGAGCAACACTGTTCTAACTCAATATCCATCACTGTTCAGGGAACAGATGAGGAAAGCCAGAGTGAAAATGACTGCCTGGTCACACAGCTATCAGTGGCGTATAGGCATGCATTTATTTTTTAAAAAATGACTTCTTTTTAGGGACAAAAAGACACAAGGACCATTTATGATGTTGCCAAGCTCAACAATCTACTTATAATGTCTTCATCTTAAACCTGATTTTTTTTCTGGGTTTGTAGGTGGGCTTATTCATGCTGTCCTCTCACCCTTTAGCTAAACATAACGAACTTCTGAACTTCTGACTTCTCCGAGGTCTACAACAAGGGGTAAGCTGGCCCTGGGCTTCAGTGACCCTGGATGTATATTGTTGAAGCTGATGCCTTTTGGGGGTACTGATGAGCTGTCCACTCACATATAGTAGGTGCTCCTAACTCCGAATGAAAGCAGCTGCAGGAAGAGTAGGGCTCAGTAGGACTGAGAACCATTTGTCTTGAAAGTATCTAAGTACTGTATTAAACTCATTTCACACAGAAACGAGTGGCACTGGCTCCTGTGCTGGCTCTTGGACATCTGCTCATGATGCTAAAAGTGGTTTGAAGAAAGGTCAGGCCCTCACAATGCTCTTATCCTGGGTTTGGGTGCTCTAGTGGGGCTCAAATTCTGCTACTGTTAGTGTGCTGAAAAGCAGCACCTGTAGCTTGTTGAGGTCACACAAGGGGTTTATCAGTTAGGATTAAACATTATGTGGCCCTTTAGCTGTTTTACTTACACTCTGCCTATACATCAACACACAATTTATTAAGTTTGTTGAAGATAAAAGAGGTGTTTTCTTAAACCTACTGACATAAATAATTCTATTACATTTAATTTTTGTATATGTGATACCTTCCTGTATCTCCCCACCTCCATAAGAATACAGTGAAATGTTTTCTTCCCACAATCTGCTTCTTCAATGAACCAGTTATTACTTTTTTTTTGGGGGGGGGTATCCTCCTAGAGTTTCTTTATGTTTATAAAGTGAGAATGTACACATGCTTTTCTATAACTATTAAGCGGCATGTTTTGTACACTTCTGTACTTTCTCCTCCAAGTAATTTATCTTGCTCTATATTGATTCATAGAGAACTTCCTACTTTTTTTTCTTAACAGCTTTATAATATTTAATTACATGGCTGCACTGTATTCTTCTTGATTGACTTTTAGGTTGTTTGTCATTTTGTGCGATTAAAAGTAATTCTGCAATTGATAACATTTAATATATGTCATATTAAATGTGTTTAAGCATACCTGTAAGCTACATTACCTGACATGACCTTTGCCGGGCCCTGGAGTATATATATGTGTGATGTTGATAGTTTTGTTGACAAAATTGTCCTTTTTAGGAAGCATGCCCCAATTTAAACATATGCTAGAAATGTTATGAGTGTCTGTTTCTTCATAACCTTGTCAAGAGTATGTCAACAAAGTTTTTAAAAATTTTTGCCAATGTGAGAGATAAAAGTATCTCAATGTAGGTTTAATTTTCATTGGTCTAAGTTTTAGTGAAGTGAAACCATTCACTTATTTCATTTGTGTATGAATAGGGTTCAGAATATATTACTTATCTGATCACATTCCTTGTCATACTGTGTTGTTGATTTTTTTCTTATTAATTTCTTAGAGCTCTTTTTTTAAAAAAATATATTTTTACTGATTTTAGAGAAGAAGGGAGAAGGAGAGAGAGAGAGAAACATCAATGATGAGAGAGAATTATTGATCGGCTGCCTCCCACATGCTCCCTGCTGGGGATCAAGCCTGCAAACTGGGCATATGCCCTTGACTGGAATCGAGCCCAGGACCCTTCAGTCCGCAGGCTGACGCTCTATCCATTGAGCTAAACCAGTGAGGGCTAAAGCTCTTTATTTATTACAATGAGTCTCTGATATGAGGTTACAGATTTGCCCCCCATTTGATGTCAATGATATTTAACGTTGAATAATTAAACATAATGTTTTATTTTATAATTTTATGAACATATAATGAATTAACATTGTTGAAAAAGATTGTTTAACATAATTCATCACACACTAATTTCTCATATTAAAAACAAACACGTACGGCACTTACAACAATGATTACATCTATGAGAGAATTACAGCATCCCATTTAGCATTACTCTATTTGCCTTGTTTCAGAGGAAGAAGTCTGCTCAGAGCACCAGCTACTTGTGCTAGGGTAGAGGTAGTTTTGTCATATATTTGGCAAAATCTCTTTACCAAATAAACGAAAGATCTAGGGGAGTCCACCTTTGTAAGTCTGATCTTTATAATTAATTGCCAATTGATCAAGAAACATGAGAAGTTTATGTTCAGAGCTTGACAAAAAGTATCTAGTATTTGAAAATATTTATTTATTGTGTTTAAAACTATTCTGTAGTTACTAGAATAGAAAGGATTTTCATTCTTGGCTGGTAGCTCACGGGCTCAGCTAAAACATAGGGGCTGGCACAAGTTTCCCTGGTTTATCTTTACATATTACATTGAGCTATATGAAATCGCCATTTTATAGGTCAAGAATGTTTGCCTATCAGCAATTTTATATGGTTCAAACTATATCTGAAAGCCTGATGTAATTAGAGAGGATTTAGCTCTCATAGCAAGAGGCTCAAAGCTCTGAGCACTCGGGGCAGACTGGAGCTCCTAGCACCCCCGCAGGTCTATTTGCAGGACGCTGTGGTGTGTCTCAGAGCTCTCCTGCCGGAAGCCATGGCTGCAGTATTCAGCATGCACCACAAGAGGGCGCATTTCTCTTGGAAATGTGAAGGTCCTGATGATTTTTCAGAATAAGCAATGGCAGAAACAGGCTGGGTTGTACCACCAGGGCAGCAATAAACATTGTACGTGAGGAGGAGGGGCGAGCAATGATTGTGCATTTGGTCATTGTCTAGCCCAGGGGAAACCCCAGCAGTCTTCTATCCAGCAATTGAAGGTTAGCAATGTTGAGAACAGGCAAGCCAAAATGAAGTGAGACCACAGCAATAGCAGGTCCTCCTTTGGCGGCCAAATTGCTAAGCTGGTAGCCAGAATCAGAACATTAAAAACGACAAGCAGAAAGGGGTGAAGGAATCCCTCTCACACATTAGAAACAATCAGGTGCTTGGAGAAAGCTCAGGATGGCATTAAATAGATGCTGCACTAGCCTGGGGCCCGGCACGTTCCAGCCCGAAATTCTCGGCGCCTTGCTCAATATGCAGTGCACGCTGGCAATAGGCCCCTTTGCACAGATGTTACATAGGCTCTTACATTAGGCCCATTATGCAAAACGTATTTTCTTTTGTATCGCCACAGCTGTTAGATCTTTAATCCAAAGACTGTGGCGCCCTTGATTAACAGGAGACTCGTCCTTGGTGTGGCTCTGGAAGTTAGCTCTAAATGAGAGTGGCACCAGGCTGCTCCTTCCCTTGTGCAATGCCACATGGCAAACGGGTGCAGAACAAGGGGAGTCCTGCCTTCAAGGTTGGCTTTTACAATCACTCTTCAATCGAAAAATAACCATTGTAACAGCCAAGCCATGAGAACATTAACTGACCCTACAGAAGTTGCTCAACTTCTTATTAGAGCCATTCTTGTTAGAAAACTAAGACACAACCCAGCTGGCTGGTATGGCTCAGTGGTTGAGTGTTGACCCATAAACCAAGAGGTCACCAGTTCAATTCCCGGTCAGGGCACATGCCTAGGTTTCAGGCTTGAGCCCCAGTAGGGGGTATGCAGGAGGCAGCTGGTCGATGTTTCTCTCTCTCATCCATGTTTCTATCTCTCTATATCTCTTCCTTTCTCTCTAAAATCAATAAAAACATATTTAAAAAAAACTGAGAAACAAAATGAGAGAGAATTTATATGACAAATTACGGCATATTCTCTGACATTCTGATTGATGGTAGTTCCGTCCAGCCTCCACCGGCCAGCATCTGAGGCTAATTAGAATTCAAGGTTCTTGTGAAATAAAATTAGAACATAGTTAAAAATACTATGTTTAGGTTTTATGGCAGCTATGGACTAAATTGTGTTCCCTCAACATTCAAAATGTTGAAACCATACTCCCCAATGTTTTTGGAGATAGGGGCTTTAGGAGGTAATTAAAATTAAATGAGGTCATATGGGGGGGTCCTACTCTGTTTGGATTGCTTGCCTTTTAAAAAGAGGAAAAGGGAGAGAGATCTGTGAATGCGGAAGAAGAGATCACGTGTACACACAAGCCACCTGTCCCCAAGGAGAGAGCTCTCATTAGACACCAGTTCTGCTGGTACCTTCCTCTTGGACTTTCAGCCTCCAGAATTGTGATAAAATAAATTTCTATTTTTTTAAAGGATTCAGGGTTCTTAGATTCAGCTCATGAATGGGTATAATTTGATCGTGAGATAACGAACAGGTAGTGATGTTTTCCTGTACTCCTCTTCTCTCAAATCCCTGCACAGATATCCAAGCTAACTGGGGACTTTTGGGCGGTGGTTTTTTGGGGATTCTCAGCTCCAAAATATGCTGTTGTGTTTTTCATTTGTTATCCTGAGACAAACATGGCTGTTTAAAGAATGAGCTCCCACTTGTTATTGTGGATAGGCATGAAAATGGATGTCTGATCCACTGCAGCAAACGCAAGCTGCCGTATCTCATGCTAACAGGAAACAATGTACCAGGAACAGTGGGGCAGGATTAGGATTCTCAGTGCATTTCAAGTGAACTGCCGTGTCTATAATTTTCAAGAAGAAAAGAAAATGGCAAAAAAGCAACAACAAAGAAACCACCAACCCAAAGCCAGGAAATATAAGAGAGGATAGTGGGCCAAACTTTGATAAAAGTCACATAATTCCCTTCTGAGCTAATGGCTGGCTAGACTGCCCCATTGCACTTCCAAAACAGAAAGATTTTGCAGGTGCATTGTGCAGGAGGCATTGTCAATTGTCCTTGGGGCTATTTTGAGTTCCTGTGGCCCAGTGATGAGTAATAATGCAGGCAGTGGGTCCTGCATATTTTGTGTGTATGTTCTATAAAACCACATGTGCAGGGAACTATTTTAATGTTTGACATGTCTTTTATAAATGTGTTTTAAACTGAGGAATTAAAGGGGATAACTCTTAGGGAACTCTACTACATATAGATTATGAAGTGCATCACAGAACATAGATACAGTAAACATGAATTGAGATGTAGATGGAAAAAGATGGTCTCTGCTGAGAAAAAGTCTCTGTGTGTGTATGGGGTGGGGGATAGCTGGTGCCTTTTCCCAACTCAGACCCCTTTAAATATGAGCTGTGGCTTCCCTCTCCCCACAAGCCCACTTTAATCCTTAGATCAGAGCAAAGGATTAAAGATAAGAATTGGAAGAAGTAGAAGGGAGAATTTATTAGGGTACAGAGAGGGCAGGGTGAAGGAGAGACACTTTGGGGTATCCAGAGGCATGACTGTAACCCTTTCTGGGAGACGATCTGACTACGTCTGTGTATGATGCTCTTCTGAGCAAAGGGGAAGAGCCATCGCTTGTAGAGTACCAGTGGGTCAGAGTCCAGGTGGTTTGAGTGACAGGTGCTTTACGTCCAGGTAATTCAGCCCTCGCCTGCAGCCAGCACTTGCAGACTTGCTGTCAGCGTTCACCACTGAGAGGAAAACAGAACATCTGGGCTGGCTATTTGTTTTTCTTATCTTGCTCCTACCTTTCAAAGTGACCTTTTGTTCTAGTTCCCTTGTGATGGAAACAAGTTTTAGTTCAGGGCATTTTTCTGTAGCTATTTGTCTTTCACAGGAATGTGGGCCTTCTTACAAGGAAATCCAGGGTTCAAAAATTCTCAGGTCTTGAGGAGGATAAGCCATCTGTGTCATTATATGCATTTCCCAGGAAGATTTGGAGGAAAGGGGAGATGGGTGTTCTGCGTAATCATATCACTCATTGTTAGATAACCATCAGACTCAAAATCATGTCAATTTTCTCGACAGGCTGTGGGGAGCTGGAGGCAGCTCAGACCGTTCAGTGGATGTTCATTTTGTCGGGGAGACTATCATCCTATCTTGGATACTAATGAAGAATATGGAGGCCCTGGGTAGAATTGGGATGCAGACCTTAGGTGACTGTAAATGCATCCTTTTATCTCTAAGTAAATTCTGAAGCCTAAAAGTGAATCATGTTCCACAGCGGAACTGCCCTTAATAGAACTCTTACCAGAGCAATGGTCAGGCTAGTGGGGCTCTGGGCCATGAAGCCACATCACTGACACTGTGTTCGTCTGCCAGGGTCATCCTGAAAGCAGGATGTGCCATTGTGTTCCAGCCTCACAGCCACGCACGCACATTGATGGCTGAGGTAGAGAGGCCTCTTGTACATTCACGAGGGCCCTGCTTTCTGAATCTTTCCCAAACATTCCCCATAGTTACTCAGGCAGTTGCTTTGCATTTGCATTAAGTCAGTTTTTAGCATCCTTCTACTATCTATTTTCTAAGTGTGTTGGGATTCTGACCTGACGCTAAGTTCCTGCCTCAAGAAAAGGAGGTCCTACAGAAAAACTGAGTTCCCATAAATGTTCTGATGATGATGATGATGATGATGATGATGATGATGTGCTTCCATGAGCACCCACTTCTTCTCTGAAGGCTGCAGTCAGACTGAGGGCACTAGGGGTGCATTGGAGCATGAGGATGCTTTTGAGTCTCCTAGGGACCAGCCCTGGAAAACGAAGACTGTAGTTTCTCTAAGACCTAGAGAGTTCTAGAAGGAATCTGAACTAAAAAAACCCCAGGTCACCTTCTCCGACAAATCCTAGCACTGCCTCTGCCTGGAGCTCTCCCTTCTTCGTGGCCGGTGCCTGAGCTCTGACCTCTGTCTTCCCAATGTCACTCTAACACATGTTGTACATGGCTGGACTCACTCCAGGCAATTACTTGTCCCAAACTGTGTCCGACTTTTTCTGACCTGTGCCAAACCCCAGTGCCATCCACAGCCAGCCTGGGCCCCTGTCTACCCCCATTGCCTGCCTCAGGCAGGGCTAGCACTTTGCTCCCCTAAAGCATGCCTCTGTTTCTTTTGCTAGGGTACAGGCACACATTCTTCAATCTTAGGAAAGCTGATATTTGAAAATCAAAACCTAAAGTTGGATGGCCTAGATCAGTGGTCGGCAAACTCATTAGTTAACAGAGCCAAATATCAACAGTACAACGATTGAAATGTCTTTTGAGAGCCAAATTTTTTAAACTTAAACTATATAGGTAGGTACAATGTTATTAACTTAATTAGGGTACTCCTAAGGCTCAGGAAGAGCCACACTCAAGAGGCCAAAGAGCCACATGTGGCTCACGAGCCGCAGTTTGGCGACCACGGGTAGGTAGTACTCTTTGTCCTAGATGGGAACAAAAAGCCTAGCTGAGAACTCAAGGCATGCATGGCAGCCTGACCCTGCAGGTTGGGATGGCAGATGGGGTCAGATGGGGTCAGGCTGGGTCACAGCTCGATGCTGACGGTGGCCAGCTGGAGCAAGGGTCCCAACAGCCTCAGGGGGTTCCGAGGAGTTAGAGCTTTATCTGGAGCCGAAGCAGCAGCTGCTCTTCATCCCTGGCTATGCAGATCTTCTTTGATTTCGCTCGAAGGCCTCCAAGAGCCACCAGGACAGTGTGGTTCCCTTGCAGGAGAAATCCTGGAGGCAAGCGTCCTTGGTTTCTGTGTCTAGATGAGGGTCAAGTCAGCCCTTGTCTGTGTTAGGCTTCTGTGGAGTCTGACTCCACCTCACGTGAACACACACTCCTCCCCTTCCCTGAAGGAGCAACCAGCATTAAGTCCTTAACCGTGATCCGGGCACGCAGGTGCTTTGCACAGGCCACCTCATTAATCGGACAGCCTTCCTTGATTATGTGGAATTGTCGCCATTTTATTGTTAAGGAAACCAAAGCTCAGTGAGGCAAAGTAACTCACCCCAAATCCCACGGTGAATAAGAAGTGAAGCTCCATTCGAACCCGGGCCCGCTGGCCTCCCAGGCCTGTCAACACTCAGAGTCAGAAGAGAAATGCCCACAGTGGAATCTCGGTTAGGGGGGATTATTTATATCAAAAGGGATTTTTTTTTCTGGTACACATACATAAAACACACCGGATTTACCTATTAGTGAATTTCAAACATTTCATTTTGAAAAGATCAGGTGTGCCATTCTACAGGAAGTGCCTTATTGCATGATGCGAGCTACAACTTGTTTTCTTGGCAATGCTCCAGGATGTTTTTTCTTCCCTTAATTCTTTTTTTTTTTTTTTGAGTTGCTTTATTCTGTATTCCTCCATCCTACCATCTTAATTAAGCCTTTCATATATGGTAATAGCTTTTCTTAAATTCTTAAGAATATGCTTTATTTATTTATTTATTTATTTATTTTTACCACGACGCTATTTTGTTCCAGAAACGGAGAGATAACCCAGCTAACCTTGGGTTCAAGGAGAGGCTTTGAAATACTGGAAAACAAAAGCAGCAACTCCAAAACAACGCCACCACAAGCTCCTCCCTCCCCGTGTACTTCACAGCAGCCTCCTTCTCCATGGCCTTGCTGGCAGCAGCCAGGGCTGCCCCCCTTCTGCAGAGACCCTGATCGCATTAAAGCCCATTAATGATCCATTTGTTTCTTCTCCTCCTGCTACCATGTTTCCTCCTTTGGGATAAAGGGGTCGTGAGCACATCTTTTCTCATCCTCCCTTTGATCATCAGCATCCACAAAGGAAAGCCGATTCCTAATGCTACAACCATCCATTCCATGGGCTGGGCCTATTCCACAGTATTTCAGGACCAGGGTCCTCTTGGAACAAAACTCAGTGCCTTTTTTTTGTACCAATAAAACCTTGTTTTAAATGGTTGCTGCATCTTCTGTGGAAACACAGGTGGCTTTTTATATTTAAACTAGAGGTGTAATGCACAAAATTCATGCAAGAGTAGGCCCTCGCAGCCCCAGCTTTGTCCAGAAGGTCATTCGGAGGATTGCTCTGCTGTTCAGCCATTCGGCCAATTTGCATATTATACTTTTATTATTATAGATGAATAAAAATTAAATTTCAGTTACACTAGTCCCAGTTCCATATGTGGCTAGTGGCTATCGCATTAGACAGCACAGCGGACGTCCATGATCTCAGAATGTTCCAGCAGATAGCATTGGCCTAGGAATAATAAAAGCTAACATTTTTGAGAACGTGTTACGTGCCAGGCACTGTTCTCAGCATTTTTCAGGTATTAATTCTTTTATTCTGTACAACAAACCTATGAGTTAGGTAGTATTATTTCTCCCAGGTATAGATGAGCAGACATGGACACAGAGAAATTTTTTCTATCCGAAAGCACACTGCTAATATGTGGAACGGGCAAGACAAATGTGGGCAGCCTAACCTCAGAGCCCACGCTCTCCACCTTCCTGCGGAATTGCTTCTTACACTAGATGCTGTAGGAGAGACTGAGCCCCAAACACCTTTGATGCAAAGAAATTCTTTTATTTAAAAAGAATGAAAGATGACTAATCTAGTAACCATGATGTCTCGGCCCTCCCCAGCCCCGCCCCCTCCCCTCGGCTGATGGTTGACCTTTCATGGTACAAAAGGAGTGGGGCAGAGACCTGGCTCACTCAGCCTCTCTCCTCACTACTTGAATGCTGCCCTGTTTCTTCATCAATTTTTGTTCCCTTTCCTCTTGTCTCTTCCCCAGAAAGACAAATTTCTTTACCGGCCTGCTGGATCTCCTTCATTCCCTCATGCAGAATCAAGCTGATATGATTAACCCTCTCCCTTTCTCATCAACTTCTGCTTTTCCTTCCTGTGAGATTCTTTGTCTTGGCAGAAAACATATGCAGTTCTTTTCTCCTCGCACTCCTTTACTGAAATAACAATCTAACCCCTAGTCCTTTAAGCCTCAACCGGCAGCACCCAGCCAGGAGGTCCTTCAGCACCATCCCCTCTCTGTGCCCCACCCAGGCTCATGCCCCTCTTGGGGGCTCCCACAGCCTCTGCCTACCATGAAGTCAGTGCTTACCACACTGTGCTCAGCAATGTCTTTAAACTTCTATTTTATCCACTAAACTGTTTACTGCTTAAGAGTGAGGATCAAGTTCTGATTATTCCAGGGTCTCCCCAACTAGCACAATTGCACAGTGTAGGTGCTAATTAAACTATGATTAGAATATAACCATTTAGTCTAAAAATGAAACAACAACAAAGACCTAAACAGGTCAACTTTATTTTGACCTATGGCTAAGGGAGAGTCTTGAAATGAGTCTTGAGAGGGAAGCTGTTTATTTGGTTTACATTCTTATCTCCCAAGGGCAAGAATCTCCAGGAGCAAGTGGCAAGTTTGTTATTTGATTATTTTGATGCCTGCTCCCAGTATTGTTCAACATAGATTCAAAGTAGTATGCTTTGAAACAAAAAAACACAATAGTATGCTTTGTTCCAGTGTTGTCTAATATAATAATGTGTATAGCTCTAATATTATTTAATGTAAGCCAAGGGTAAATAAGTAAGTTTTGATTTTTAGTCAATATGTCCATTGTAATGCTTAGTTAACTTATTATAATTATTAACAATTTTAATTATTACAATTACTGTAATTATTTATCTGATTGCTTACTCTGCTACACAGTGGAGATTTATAGGATGAAAGGTATCTTAGTTGTGCTTATGTATCATTTGATGATTTTCATGTAACCATAAAACGCAGTGAAGTATATTTTTATTAGCATAGATAATTACTATACAAACCTTTATTACACAAATGCAACAAATAATTTTTAATCTAAGCTGGTCTATATTACATCATTTTCTTAACATAGCTCAGAATTCAGACCAGAATAAATCTGGTTTAAAATACATACAATTTTCTACAAGGAGCAAAGAACATTGAGGTTACATTTCTATTCTCTATGGATCCTGTTCTAATCACAAGTGGAATATTTAATATAATTTAAGAGTAAGAACTTACTTTGGGGTTATATAAGCCTTCTCAAGAACCCCTCAGATTCTGGGGCCAGGGATAGTTATTCTAAACAAATGCATTCCTTCTTTGACTTTGACTTCTGTTATTTTATCCTTAAACTTTCTGAAAAATTTATCTTCAGTCCTTATTTATGACCAATTAGTCTTTATCCTTTGCAATTTGGCCTCTTTATCCATTGAAAAAAAGACCTTCTGAACACAAATGCAATGTCTGTGCCTTGATGATCTATTTTCTGAAATTTGCAATATTTGGTATTGATGACTCTTCTATGAAATTCTTTCTCCTTTGAATTCTGCTTCAGAATTTGGACTCTCATTACTTCTTTGGTTAAATCACTTCTAATGTCTCAGTCTTCTTTACTAACTTCGATCTTTCTATCACTCATTAATTATGGACATTCTTCAAGCTTCGGATATTTTCTCTCTCCCTTTATGATATACAGGGTGTCCTAAAATGTATACACACTTTAAAAATTGAGCTGATAGCTCAATTTTGAAAATGAAATGTATTTTAAGAAACACTACCTTTATAATTATTCAAAATTGTGTGTATACATTTTTAGGGACACCCTGTATTTGTGCTATATTTCTATGACTGTAATTATTTTTTCCATGGAAGGATTTTTGCATTTCTATTCTAATCATGTCCTTTCTTGGCATCTCTACTTTATGTCCTACTGATTCTTAAAACTTCATACTTGTAAACTAACTTAATAATTTTTGCTGTTAAACATGTTCCTCCTCCTGACTTTCCAAATACTTCCAATGGCATCGCTATTTCACATTACTATATTTCAATCTCAGACTCATCTCTGATGCCTCCTATATCTCCAATCCCACATACTCAATGAGTCATTATGTCCTATTGAGTTTTCCTTTGACATTTCTTCCACTTCTATTCCTTTCACACGCCTTTCACACAGTTGCCTTCCTAATCAAAACCCTGATTTGGCTCTTGGCTGTACTACTGCAATAATCTTTGAGCATCTAGCCTCCTCTGCCTTCTAATACACCCGTCACACTACTGCCAGAGTAATCTTCCCAAACAACTCTGATTATGTCTGATTATGTCTTTTTCTCATTCAAAACATCTTTCGCGACAGCACCATGCCTATTTAATAAATTCCATATCATTTGCTTGACAGTCAAGCACCACATCTAACAATTTGCATTTTTATCTCCCATTGTTCTTTGGCATATTCGCTGAATTTCTTGTTGTTTCCCCATACACTTTGTAGTCATTTACCCCCACACTTCTTTATACATTCTCTTTCTGCTTAAGCTGCCCTCGCCCTGTTCTCTACCTCTTCTCTACCTCCTACTTAATTGAAGTGCTCTCTTTGCAGTGCTCTGTTCGAATGCCACCCACTCCATACAGCCTTTCCTGTCGACTTCAGTCAGGAATGATCTCTCTTTCTCAAACCTCCCACAGCATTCCATCTGGGCCACCCTGAGGCACACTGCCTGATGCTTGTTACCTGAGCACATGTCTTAAATGAGATGGTAGCTCCCTACGTAGGACTGCATATCTGATTCATCTTCCTATTTCTCAGAACATTTTGCTTAGGGCAGATGCTGAGTCAATGTTTGCTGACTATGGGAAGCCCCTAGCTTTTTCTTACTGAGCTCCTTTTGTTCAGTAAATTGCATTAGCA
This sequence comes from Myotis davidii, assembly GCF_000327345.1. NCBI lineage: Eukaryota > Metazoa > Chordata > Mammalia > Chiroptera > Vespertilionidae > Myotis > Myotis davidii. The sequence continues at coordinate 2,159,179 of NW_006293001.1, read as the reverse complement.
CCTCCACTGT
>NW_006293001.1:2149870-2159153 GCF_000327345.1 Myotis davidii | reverse complement strand
CAGGAATGAAAGAAGAAGAAACTAAAAAAACCTGTCTTTTAAATAATGGTGAGAAGCTCTGTGGTATACTGTCATTTAATTTCTCTTACATTCATTTTGGCTGGTAACCGAGTATAGATAATAAATATAGAATTGGAGAGAGGTGAGTGAAATTTTGATCTGGACCTCATCACTAGCTTTTCTGTAATATGCACACAACCTTTCTAATTTCTTAGTTTCTTCTCCAATGACGTTGGCATCACTGTGCTACTACCTCAAAGGAGCCAGAGTGATCATGGAAAATGACCTGGACACTTTGAAGTATAAAGGCCATGAGGTCATCACTCCAGCTCACTGTGTAATTTTCTCTAAATTTCCATGACACTTCTTGGATACCCCACTAACCTAAAACTGTTGTAATTGAATGGTGTCTCTGAAAAAGTGTCCACTTCTTAATCCTTAAAACCTAGCAATATTACTCTATATGGTAAAAGAGTGAATATTACATTATATGGCAAAAGATGTAATTAAGAATCTTGAAAGGGAGCTTATCCTGGATTATTCTGTTGGTACCAAATGGAATCATATCTATTTTTACAACACAGACACAGGGAGAAGACATACTCAGAAGAGAAGTTGATGTGAAGATGGAACAATGCAGCTACAAGCTAAGGAACACTAAGATCTGCCATTAGCCATCAGAAGCTAGGAGATAGATGTGGAAAGATGTCTACTCCAAAAGCCCTAGCAGGAGTGTAGGCTGACACACTGATTTTGGGTTTCTGGTCTCTGGACCTGTAAGAGCATGCTTTTCTATTTTAAGTCACCACATTTGTGGTAATTTGTACGGAAGCTCTAGGAAGCGAATACTCCTGTGCCAGCCTGTGATCCATAATATACTGATGCTTAATATTTGCATCCATGCTTTGAGCTACTTGAGTTGCTTTGAGCTACTTGAGTTGTTGTTAATAATCACCATACTTGAAGCTTTTTTATTCAAAGGCTCTACTATGTGTCAGGTACTTGCGCCCAAGGTTTTAAAAAAATGATTAAGATCTTATTCCTGCCTTCCAGAAAGCAAGTTAAGCATAGTCTTTAGGGAGGAAAGAACGTCTAAGTAGAGAGGGAGAAGGAAGGCTCCCTGGAGGACGTGACATTTAAGCTGATTTTTAAAACTTGAATTGGGGTTAACTAGGCTGGAGGTTTGGAAGATAAACCAATTTTAAGCAAAGAGGACAGCATGAAGAAGGTCACAGTGGCCAGCACTCATCATCTATATCACGTGGGAGAAACTACAGAGTTGTTGATGAGGTTGGCGGCAGGAGCTGGTGGAAACCAAAGCTGGAAAATTAGAGAGGAGCCAGATCAGAGAGGGCTTCATATGCTCAGGTAAAAGGGAGAAACCAGTGAGTTTTTGTCTTTTAGTTAACCACAAATAGTGGGTGGGATGTTTAACCACATAGTATAGAAATTTTACTACTAAAATTCTGCAGCACACACACACTATATATATATATATATTGCTGATCTGACAAAAAAAGTATAATTTTTATTCATTACACCGATGGCTATTGTATTGGCTGTTGTCATATTTTTAAATTTGGTAATCTAAGGGAAAAGAGGTCAGTGCTCCTGACAAAATAGTCAGGCATCACATGTTTTAAAAACTGTTGTGGCACACTAAAGAGGTCAGTGCTCCTGACAAAATAGTCAGGCCTATATTTAAAAACTGTTGTGGCACACCGGTTGAAAATCGCTGGTATAGTAGGTATTCAGCAGGTGTTTTCTGAATAATTTTGTACTAAAATTGAGATAATTTATAATAAAACCTATCAGCATTATTATAAAAAAACTTTCTTACTAAATGGATAGCTGAACTTGTTTATTTATTTATTTATTTTTATCTCTGAGAGTGTGATGAGGATACATGTGAAGTAAATAAAATTTACAGGTACATGTTTACAACTACAGGACAATATATTGAATATCTTATGACTTCCTACCTTTCAGATTGCCATTATGAGATCCACAGGGCAAGATTCTTCCATGTATGTGTATTAATTGAAAACCTCTTAGTATCAGGACAAAACTTCAAATTGTATTAGGAAAAGCGAGAACTTATTGTTAGAGGAAGCAGGTGCCATTATTGATCTGGTTGATCTACTGCAACGTTTGGACACTGAGACACAATCCTGCTTTCACTGAAGTAGATGAGCGGCCGGCACAGGGTGTGTTTCTGACTTTCCTGCTGTTAGCACTGGAGTCCTTGGCGTCAGGACAGAGGTGAGAACTGTCCTGGCAGGGAACATTCTGCTGACAGACACGAATTAAATCAAGCACTTCCTGGATCAAGTCTGTTAGGACTCTGCACATCTGATCTGTGATGCAAACTGAAATCAACTATGTTGCAAACAGATATTTGCTAATACCGACTGTCTTGCAGCAGGTTAGAAAATATCCTACATGTAAAACCTACAAGTGGGGGAAGTGTTTACTGTGCATTTGTTCTTTGCCAGATATAAAGGAGACACTATTTTAGCTTATGAGGGACTTAACATTTTGCTGGGAAAGAAATGATAAGACACTTAACAAAAAATACATAATTAGACGAAGCATAGGTGACACTTGGAAGTCCCTTAGTGGAAAGTCCTGTCGGGTAACCAGATTAAAAACTGAAAGAGCCAGGGCTTGGGTCTGACCCAGCGTAGGAGGTCTGGATTTGAAGTGGCGTGGCAGGAGAAACGGCTTGAATGGAGGGACAGTGTGGCATTCAGAACAGATGAGCACACCTATGTCCCTCATGGAGACCAGGTTGGGTCCATAGTGCTCAAGGTTTTGTATTAATTTTCTTTTGCTGCCAGAACAAAGTGCCACAGATTCAACAGTTGAAACAGCACAAAGGAAGTGCCTTACAGTCCTGTAGGCCAGAAGTCCAGGGCTCGACTGGTTTCTCTGCTCTGAGCTCATAGGTGGCGGTGCAGCTGGGCTGTAGGGGAGTCACTTGCAGGCTGGTTCAGGTTGTTGGCAGAGTTGACTTCCATGTGGTTATACTGGTAGGACTATGGTCCCTGTCTCCTTGCTGGCTTTTTGAGGTTTTTTTCCTCAGCCACCTTCATTCTTTGCCCGTGGTCCCCTTCCTCCATCTTCAAAGCCAACAATGGCAGTTTGAGTTTTTTTCTGACATTTTCTATCACACCTGTGTCTCCCTCTTTTACCGTGTCTCTCTGATTCATCTGCCTTTTCTTCTACTTTTAAGAATCTATGTGATTACAATAGTATAATCCAAGATGATCTCAAAAACTCCCTATTTTAAAGTCAATAGTCTTAATTCTGTTTGCAAAGTTCCTTGTGAAATAATATATTCTAGTTCCAGGGATTGAGTGCCAACGCTGAGGAGTTTGAATGGCATCCAAAAGGTAATTGAGAAACACTGTAGGTCTTTCAACAGAAGAGAGGTATGGACACACAGGGCAGACTGATGACAGGCACGCCTTCAAACAAGTATTTAACTATTCATGCCACATTGATTTGCAGGAACAGAACACAGGGAAGGGTGCGGAGGGAGAGCCGCTGGTGGCTGTTTTTGGCCTGACTTAGACCCAGGAAATTTTGCTCTGACCCAAACTTGCAAACTCCACTTAGTAAAAGTAAAATCTGATAGCTAAGTGCTCTCACCCTCCTCAGAGGAAAGTTTACCTAATACCTCCAATGGGGGAAGGGCTCATCTTCTTCAAGACTCATGGGGTTTATCACAGTATTTCTTGTAAACATTTGCACGATTTTTCTTGAGAAGAGTTCTAGAATAAATGCTGTCCATTTCATTATCTTCCCAGTGGTGTGTGCACCCCTTTTATAGATTGTCACCTTAGGCAGCCATCTCTCTCTGTTCTCCAGCCCCAGTCTGGCTCTGGTGATGTTCACTCATTGATTCACTCATGAGCACCTGTTATGTGCAAGCACTGCTCCAGGTGCTGGGGGTATCGCAGGGAGCACACAAAGTCCTTTTGCTCATGCAGCTGATCTTTCAGTGGAAGAAGATCATCAAGAATTAAATAAGTATATACCCAATGATTCAAATAGGTAGAAAATGGTGGAGTTAGGAGGATAGAGAATGATGGGTGAAGTTGTAAGGTGACATTTGAGAACATGCTTGAAAGAAGTGAGTTTTTAAGCCGTGTGGCTATCTGGGGTGAGTGTTTTGAGGAGAGGAAATAGCGAGTGCAATGACCTTAAGGTGGGAATATGCTTGGGACATTCCTGGAAAGTAAGTGTCACATGGCTGGTGCAGTGAGAGGGACTGGAGGGGAGTGTAGGAAGCAGGTCAGAGAGGTGTGGGTGGTGTTGTAGTGAAGTCGACTGTCACTGGTCTGCACTAAGCCACCTTCTAAAATTGGGCCTCTAAGCGCTTACACAGTCTACGCCAAGGTTTGAGCATGATTACTAGACAGAGGGTTTATTTCCCTTAAGAAATTTGGACCAAAGAACAAAATAGCATATTTCAAGTTCTGGGTATGGATTGCTGTGAAAAATTAACTTGTTATATGCATTTATTGACTATTGTTTATGACATAAACAAAGCTGCTTCTCTTCTATAATAAGAAGAGCTGGTAATATTGTACCTTTCTTACTTTCCACCCTCAACATTATTATACACTAAAGAGCCGGGTATATAATACACTGCCAAGAGGGTAATGAGCAGGATTCAATCACACATTTAAATGAATTAAAAAAATCTGAACCATGTCCAAGCTCTGCCATCTAAGCATCACTTAAGAATCTGTTTGTTCAGTTGAGTTTCTTCTCCGCAGTTGCCAAGCCACTTCAGTTCTGCCAGCTTGACTCTCTGATTGCAAAATAAAGGGTGGTCACTTAACAGTGGATGTGAAAAATAATGTGTTCCGTGAAAAGAACAACATTCCGAGAAATCCTGATAACAGGAAACTGGAGGCAGTTGACTTTGAGGGGTGTTCTCACCTTTCCCACATTTAAGCAGTCTTTGGCGGGAGTGTGTGCTTTTGGAAGATGGGCGCACTTTGCTGCAGCCTACATTCATAAATATTTTTGCAGTATAATAGGTTGTCAAAACAAATCTGTGTTTCCCGTTTGTGTGTGCGTGACTGTGAGTATGCCTCTTAATCTTTTTGTCCATCTTGAGGTGGAGCACAAATGCTTTTACTCTCCTCCTTGTGGGCTTTTGCTTCCAGTATAGATGTATGCAGGAGTGAGTGATGAGGTAAGTAGATGCCCATGTGAGCTGTGGGAACAGCTAGCTCTTCTATCTTTATTTCAGTGGTTCTGCGTCTTCAATGAAAAACTAGGGTTGTTTTTAAGCATTTTCCATGGAAAACCCCATCTGAAGCTTGGCATTAACTATATCAATGAAGTGTGGAGGAACAGTCAAGGTGGTCCTGTCGACAACACGATTGTGCCCGTGGGAATGAAGCATCGTGTTCAGAGCATGGGCATTGTTGCATGGCTTTCTTGTCAGACAGACCTGGGTTCATGTCCACTAGCCTCATTACTTACCCAGTGTGTGACCTTACGTGGGTTCCTTAACATCACTGAGCCTCCATTCCCTATTTTGTAAAATGAGAGAGAGAGAATGCCTGCTTCCAAAGGTGGATGTGAGAATGATGTGAGATAATGTAAGTAAAGCGCTTAGGGTAGTGCTTGCACCTGCTAAGTGCTGTAGAAATGGTAGCCATTTTTATTATCATCATTTTTCTTTGGCTCATTTCCGTTTCATGGCACAGCATGTAGACTTGGCATAAAGCAGCCGCCTTTCTGGTGCATGGAAATATAGGCCCCTAGAGGGTAGCACATCAAACCCTGAATCTCAACTTATACCTTCCTTTGCATTTTTCCACAATATTTTTCTCTCTTCAAGTAAACCTAGGGAAAACATTTTGCTGCTTGATGCCTGAATTGGCCAGCAATTCTAGTTTCCAAGGAGATTGTAAATGGATGTATTTGTGTATGCTGATTTAGAAGAAATCCCTGAGGAGTTCTTCAAAAGAAACAGAACATAATGGAAATGCATTTTCTTTTTTCATAAGCCATAGAAAAGTGTGTGTGTATCCGTAGTAACTCCTAAAAGTTACTTAGAAGTGGTCAGGCAAAATGGAAAGATTTGCTAATGAAAGATTTATCTCCCCAGGACTGCAATTTTATATGTCCTTTCAAATTAATTTATCTGGGGTTTTGCTACTTAGAAAAGCATTTAGTGCGATCTGGTATTGTAATTAGGATATTCTATACCGTCTGCACTGCTTGATGCAATTCTCCAGCTTTACTATGGTTACACACAAGGAGGCTAACGCTGAAGTCTGTTTTTCTACTCCAGAAAACCCAAAAGGACCTGTGCAGTGTCTATCCTAGATAGGCATTCAATACTGGTTAATTGACAATAAAGGTCTCCTCCTGGCCCACAATTTCCATTAGTGCTCAGAGCAAAGAATTGTACATTAGTATTTTACAAAATTATGGATTGTGGCGCAGAGGATGTAGCTTTCGAAGGCTGCTGGCTCTTATTCTATATTGACAACAGAGCCCATATGACAAGGACCCTGGTCTCTCTTAGTCTCTCTGTTTCCATTCAGTCAGCTGTCAGATGGGATAATTAAACTGATAGGCATTCTAGACTTATAGAGGAGAGTTGTTGCTGTGAAGTTTTTAACATATCTAAATGTGCAAAATTTTAATTTAGAACCCAATGCTGTTCTTTTCACAGAACACTCCTATTTTTCACACCCATGGTTAAGTGATGACCCTTTATAATCAAAGGGTTGAGCTGGCAGAATGGAAATGCCTTGGGTCTAGGGCTGATTATTTATGTATTTATCACCCATTATGCATTTGTTCAGCATTCAGTATCAGAATATGATTTAAAGAATACATGTTTTAAAGTCAAGAAGATTGGGGATTGCGTTCAAGCTCACTTACTAGCCTTGTGATCTTGGTAAAATCACTTCATCTGTATGAGCTTCCATGGTGACACGTATGGACCTAGGCTGCTTTGATGAAAACATGAGAACATGTAAGTGACATGCCTGCACAGTGTATTGTTTTACAAATATAACTTACTTTCCACCTACTATGCACACTGTGCATCTCACTGCAAGAGTTTAGCATAGTTTTTATCCTCAAGAGAGTTTACAATGTAGATGTGGGATATTTAAAGGGGAATAAGTATAATACTAAGGCTAAGCAACACTCGTTCTAGTTTATTAAAAAAAAGGGGGGTCTGCGGATAGTTGGTGTGAAAGAATGGGTGGTAATAGGGTTCAATGAGAGCATCGAAGGGAAACATGATTGGAAGCCAACCTCAAATTTTTGTACTAGAACTACCCTTTGCCAATGCCTTCTTCACCAATGGCTAAGTTGTAGTGAGACCACAAAGCTAAATCTCTCATAGCTATTTGCTATCAAAGGGATTATGTTTAGTTGTGTTATATGTTAGTTGTGTTGGATTAAGTATTAGTAAGGAGTTGTTTTCTCATCTACTCCTAAATAGATTAAATGGCACATTAATGTGCTTCTAATTCCATTTTTAATATTTTTAACTCAAAATGTATGCAATCGGTTGGGAGTGCTGGGGGATGTACCCAGCCCCCCACAAGCAGGTCTGTTACCACCCCATCTGCCACCCCAAATGCTAAATCCAAGGAACACCACTGCTTTGCAGCATGTTATATTTTACAAGACTTTGAGGAAAGAGAAACACAGAAAGATAGTGACAATCACTGCAGGACTAGAGAGACAGAGAGCATAAGGTTAGAGCTAAAACTTCTGAAAAGCAACTGGAGTGCTGGAAAAAAGGAACAGTAAGAATTGAATACATTTACCAGGGAATTAATAAATAGGCTAAAGGTACTTATGTAAGCAGAGAGCATATGGAAAAGAGGGAATGAGTGATGGAAGAAGGAAGCCAGTATCACCAATTTATTTTATCTTGAGAAGTGTGTGAGTATGTATCTCACACACTATATATATATATATTTAGAAGAAGAAAGAGTTACTAACTCCAGTCCCTACTATATGAGAGGAGAAAGGTGTCTGCCATGAGTTTCATGTGTTCTTTAGTGCTCTATCTAAACTATGTCTCCTAGGGAAATTTTTTAGCAATTATAAAGAGAAAACCATAGAGCAGGGAGAAGTTGCAGAGAGCTAAGACCTGTAAGAATATGGTAATTTACTTCACTTCCTGGTAATTTTATTATCCCTCACCTCCACTTCTTGGATTCAAGACTTGCTGTCATGCCAAGTGATTGGTACTGCTCAAGCCCAAATAGCTTCTGGTATTGGTGCGTCTTGCAAGGATTACTGTAGAGGGGGAAATGGAAGATCTGGAGAGAGTGTAGGTTTGTAAAAGAGTATGGCATGACAGTTAAAAAAATTTTTTTCTTTATTGATTAAGGTAGGCATGACAGTCTGAAGTTTCTGCCATCTGGGCTTATATAGTTAGGGAGAAGAAAGCAAAGGTGTCCCTAAGGGTTTCTATAAAGACTATCTTGTGTCATTAAATGTAATTGTAATATTGAGGGCAGTGTTAAGGGGAACATGTGAAACAAGTTGGGGGGTGAAGGGGATAAAATGCATGTGACAGGAGCCTGAGGATGAACCCGAGAGAAAATGTTCCAGGTAGGGCCCAGAGCAGCAGAATAAATGCTGAACCTGGAAGATAGAAGAAAAGACTCAAAGAAGGTGGGTCTGCATGCAGCTAGAGGATGGCCAGGGTTGGAACTGCCCTGCAAACTCCAAGTGGGAACCATTGAAAGTTAGAGCTGAGCAGCCAACACAAAGCTGAGAGTCAGAACAGTGACACCTGTGTTAAGCCTAAGGGCTAGAGTTGTGCAGCACCTGCAGGAACAAGGTCTGAAGCAGAACCATACCTCCACAGGGTGTTCTCAACACAGCCACCTGAGCAATCCTGTGTACTATGCCATGCTCAATCTTTGTATGTGCAAATCATAATCCAGCCCAGAGCCTTGAAAAATCTCCTGACCTGAATGTCTTATATCTAGAGGTTTATGAACATCCTATCTAATAAAAGAGAAACATGGTAATTAGCCGTACCTCCGCTACCCTTCCCATTGGCTAATTAGGGTGATATGCAAATTAACTGCCAGCCAAGATGGCGGCCGGCAGCCAGGCAGCTTGAAGCAAACATGAGGCTTTCTTGCTTAAGTGACAGAGGAAGCTAACGTTCCCCGCCTGCCGCTGCCGGCCTCTGAGCTTGCAGTTTGAAACACTGTTACAAATATAGAAGCTAAACAAAACCCCAGAAACCTGCTTTCAGCCAGCC
>NW_006293001.1:2148058-2148549 GCF_000327345.1 Myotis davidii | reverse complement strand
ACGTGCACTGACCTCCAGGGGAAGACGCTCCGACTGATAGGTTAGCTTGCTGCTGGCTCATCTTGAGCCAGACATGCCCTGGATCCCTCCCGCAGTCCCTCCTCTGCTGGCCAACCTCCTGTGTCCCTCCCCAGCCCTGATCGTGCACCCGTGGGGTCCCTCTGCCGGGCCTGTGCTCTCCTGCAATCTAGAACCCTTCAGGGATGTCAGAGAGTTGGTTTTGGCCTGACCCTGCAGGCCAGACCAAGGGATTCCACTGGAATTTGTGCACTGGGCCTCTAGATATAAAAGGAAAACACAATCAAGGAAAGAATGTACACCTGAGAACGTATAGAAAATGTAGATGTTTTGCATGATTAAATGTAAATATATATTTAATAACTTCAAACAGATAAAAGAATGAAAGTACAAAACAAACACATGAGCTTATAAAATAAAAATAAGATGTTTTGAATCAAGAATGGAATACTAGGGAAGAGAACCAATCAATG
>NW_006293001.1:2145340-2147772 GCF_000327345.1 Myotis davidii | reverse complement strand
TGTTTTTTAATTTTTTTAAATGCACATGCAATTTTATGCACCACAGCAAAAGAATACATCACAGGTACACACACACACACACACACACACACACACTATAATAGTAAAAGCGTAATGTGCTAATTAGACCAGACATCCTTCCGGACGACCTTCTGGATGAAGCCGCGGTGAATTTTGTGCATCAGGGCCTCTAGTCCTATATAATAAAAGGCTAATATGCAAATTGTTCCCCCGAGAGTTCAACCAATCAAGGGTTTGACTGCTTGCTATAATGTGTGCTGACCACCAGGGGGCGTTGCAGAATGAAGGAAGGCCCCGGCCAGCAGCCGGAAGGCCCCAATTGGCCCTGATTGCTGGCCAGGCCTAGGGACCCTACCCGTGCATGAATTTCATGTATCGGGCCTCTAATATTTTTAATATTTATTGAATACTTACTATGTGCCAGGCATTATTCAAGCATTTAAAATGTATTATTTCACCCAATCCTTGCAAAAATTATATACCCCCCCTTTATTGATTAGGAAACCAAGGCAAAAGAGAATAGAAATTTGTCAAAGGTCACACAGCTAGTCCTAAATGCAGGGACAGACCTTGTATTTATCACTGTACTATAATTCCAATGCTCCAAATTTCTCAAAATGCAGGACAAAGACATAAAGGGATGGAAGAACAGTTAAAAGATGGCGAATAAATCCCAGTTGTGAATAAAAATATAATTTTTCAACAAATGCCCAGATGATTTATATACACTTTAAAGATTGAGGAGACTGTTTTAGTAATTACCACCAGTCAGCAATGCTGAAACCAAATACTTGGGCTGAGAAAAATTTTTCTCAGTGAAGTTTCGAGGGGTCTGGAGAAAACTCTGGAAACTGGAAAACCAAATGGAACTCTTTACCAAATCATGTGTTTTCAGGGGAGCACACTTTCCCCAGTTTCTGTATATTACACTTAGCCTAAGGCCAGTGGGGGCCTTCTGTCAGTTATCTGGTTGCCTTTTTAAAAAAAATTATCTTTATTGTTGAAAGTATTATAGATGTCCCCATTTTTTCCCCATGAACCCCTTTTAGCCCCCACCCACCCCCTGCGTCAGGCCTTCACCACACTTTTGTCTGTGTCTCTGAGTAATACATATATGCATATAAGTTCTTTGGTTAATTTCTTCCCACCCACCCACCAACTCCTGCCTTCCTAGATTCCACAGTCTGTTACAAGCTTCTATGTCTCTGGATCTATTTTGTTCATCACTTTATTTTGTTCTTACAAATCTGAGTAATATATATATGCATATAAGTTCTTTGGTTAATTTCTTCCCACCCATCCACCAACTCCTGCCTTCCCTCTGAGATTCCACAGTCTGTTACAAGCTTCTATGTCTCTGGATCTATTTTGTTCATTACTTTATTTTGTTCTTATAAATCCACATATGAGTAAGATCATATGATACTTGTCTTTCTCTGACTGGCTTATTTCACTTAGCACAATGCTCTCTGGTCCCTTCATGCTGACTCAAAGGGTAAGAGACACTTCTATTTTACTGCTGTATAGTATTCCATGGTATAAATATACCACAGCTTTTTTACCCACTTATCTACTGAGCACTTAAAATGGATAAAATACTTAAATGTAAGTTGTGAAACCATAAAAGTCCTAGAAGAAACCATAGGCAGCAAAATCTCAGAAATCTCTCATAGCAATATGTTTGCCGTTACATCTCCTAGGGCAAGGGAAACAAAGGAGAAAATAAATAAATGGGACTACATCAAAATGAAATGTTTCTGCACAGCAAAAGAAACCATCAACAAAATGAAAAGGGAGCCTACTGTATGGGAGAACATATTTGCCAATGATACATTTGATAAGGGGTTAATATCCAAAGTGTAGCTGGTTCCTTTTTGAAACGATACTCATATTTCATGAGTAACAAGGAGAGATGAGGTCCCTCAGGCAGTCAGGTGAGAATGTATGGAAGTGGTGTGTGTGTGTGTGTGTATGTGTGTGTGTGTGTTAGTAGATAAGGGCTGTGCCTCATTTTGACCTTTCTAATTGAGGTGTAGGTACCAGATTTATTTGTCTCTATCTTTTTCTCGAGCATCTTGACAGTAAGAGCTATGGCTTACTCTTCGTTGTATCTGTAAATAATAGTACAATGCCTAGAACATAGAAGCATACAATGTAACAATGTTTTTTTGTTAAATGCTTGAATAAATTTCTTCCAAAGCTTTTTTCTTACAGTAGTAATGAACAAAGTCCATCTTCATCCTCTCTTGAAAGTATCTCTGAATAATGACTCAGATTCCTGGAGAATGGACACACAAACACAGTGGTTCTCAACCTTCTGGCCCTTTAAATACAGTTCCCTATGTTGTGACCCAACCATAAAATTATTTTCGTTGCTACTTCATAACTGTAATGTTGCTACTGTTATGAAT
>NW_006293001.1:2143856-2145177 GCF_000327345.1 Myotis davidii | reverse complement strand
CGACCCGTGAATACAGTTCCTCAGATTGTGGTGACCCCCACCATAAAATTATTTTCCTTGCTACTTCATAACTGTAATGTTGCTACTGTTATTAATCGTAATGTAAATATCTGATATGCAGGATGGTCTTAGGCGACCCCTGTGAAAGGGTCGTTCGACCGCCAAAGGGGTCGCGACCCACAGGTTGAGAACCGCTGCTGACACATCTGAATGCCAACTCCAAATGGTTGGTGGTGGCTGCCTGGAGCTGTGCTGAGAAGGAGTCTGAGGTTGCCTCTGGCCTCTGCAGGAAAGAGCACTAATCAATTAGTGATGTGTTCCAGGGCAAGGGAGTGGGAGGAGCAGCATGTGCCCACATATTAGCCCTGGAGAAGGCCCCATCTGTCAGCCTTCTCAAGTACCCAATCAAGGATGGGGATGGAGGGGGATGGGCAGTTATGAAGACCATCATTTATAGAGCTCTTAAGTGATAAGTTACCAAACTTTCAGTACTCTTCTACTTTGTTTTGAGATGACATTAGAAAGTCCTATTTGTACTAACATGGACTTGGGACCATTTAAAGTGAACCACACCTTTTTATTCCAAATCCTAGCACGTAAGAGAGCTATAGCGTGACCCGCTGATCAGGGGGGACTACTGCTCCAGTTTATGTGGCCTTGATTTCTGACCTCCTAGGACAGGGGTGGGCAAACGTTTTGACTCGAGGGCCACAATGGGTTCTTAAACTGGACCAGAGGGCCGGAACAAAAGCATGGATGGAGTGTTTGTGTAAACTAATATAAATTCAAAGTAAACATCATTACATAAAAGGGTACGGTCTTTTTTTTTTTTTTTTTTAGTTTTATTAATTTCAAACGGGCCAGATCCGGCCCACGGGCTGTAGTTTGCCCATGGCTGGTTTAAACCCAAGCCACGGGTGAATAATCATAATGCCCCTTCTTCAGAACGTGTTCCGAAGTAAATGAGATAATGCATATGGAATTACCTGGTGACAATCCATGCAAGGTGCTGAGTCAGGTGTACCTACAAGGATGGTGGTGCTTCTCATACATACACAGAAAATAATGATGCAACAATGTGTGAGAAGAGAAGGGTTGACAGAATGATCGCTGAATGTCTCTCATGTCAGCTAGGCTGTGAGCTCCGTGATTATCTCTGAATCCCTAGCACAGTCCCTTGCACGTACATATTTGGTTATTATTTAGAAATCATTCTCAACCTACTGTTGCCAATTGAGCTACTGAATCCCTCCAAAGTTGGTGCTCTTCCTCTGCAAACACACCATGTCGTAGGCTCCTGACAACTAGAGAAAATGACAGG
>NW_006293001.1:2137440-2141877 GCF_000327345.1 Myotis davidii | reverse complement strand
TCCCCCTTCAGAGCTTTAGTCTCCGGGATCAGATATTGGCAATCTTTGCGCCTTTCCCAACTGTCCCTGAGCACCTATTTTAGAAATATGGATCTGTCAGTGTCTCAGCTAAGCTAAGCGGTCATCTCTGCAGGATAACAGCTCAGTCTCTCAGAGTCCCTCTGTCCCTGTGATCACCTTCATCCCTAAACATACTAGTATACACCTCCCTACCACACCACCAAGTGACAAGATTAATCTTTCCCCCTATTGGGGGAATAAGTGATGTTTAGGGCACAGGAAAGGATAGGACATTTTTTTTCCCCTTAACTATCTCATGACTATAAAGGGATCACAGAGGTTTTGGAGTGAGGAAACCTAGGCTCTAATTCTGGTCCTGCTACTCACTGACTTGAGAGCCTCACTTTTTTCAGGTGCAAAGAGAAGAGTGTTGTCCTGGATCAGTGGTCGGCAAACTGCGGCCCCTTGAGTGTGGCTCTTCCATAAAATACCATGTGCGGGCGCGCACATGGCCACACTCAAGGGGTCAAAGAGCTGCATGTGGCTCATGAGCCACAGTTTGCCGACCACTGTCCTGGATGATCTGTAGGGTCCGTTCCAACCTTAACTGCCTTTAGTAATTTGTGAGAGTGACCTGCAGTCATGACGGAGGCTTCAGGCATTGCATTCTCTCTCTACTTCCATTTGGTTTTCTTGAGTTTCCTGCTCTCTCCCTCCACCAAATCTTCATGCACTTGGCACAACCCTTAGGGAATTTATAACATTCTGCTTTATCACGATTTGAATTCTTTTATTTTTTTTAAATTGTTTTTATTTATTTATTTTTGTTATGAAATTTGCATTTTGTTTTATTCATTTTTTTATTTCTTAAAGTATTACAAAGAGTATTACATATGTCTCCTCCCCCCCACCCCTTGACATTCCCCCGGCTTCTCCTACCCCCCAGTGTCTTGTGTCCATTAGTTATTCTCATATGCATGCATATAAGTCTTTCGGTTGATCTCTACTGCCCCCAGCCCTCCCCAGGGTTCCCACTGTAGTTTGACAGTCTGCTCAATGCTGCTCTGCCTCTGTATCCATTTCTGTTCATCAGTCTATAATGGTCCTTATTACCCATAAATGCGTGAGTTCATGTGGTATTTTTCTCGGCTTGGCTGTCTCAGCCTCACAGGGACCATCTCAGCCTCACAGGGGCCGTCTCAACCTCACCGGGGCCATTGCAACCCCACTGGGGCCGTCTCAGCCTCACCGGGCCTGTTTCAACCTCACCGGGGCCGATTTCAACCTCTCCGGGGCCGTCTCAACCCCACCGCAGCCGGCCCACCCCCACTGGGGCCATCCCAGCCTCACCTGGGCTGCTTCAGCCTCTCAGGGGCCGTCCTAGCCCATGGGGATCACCTTGGTCCTACGGGGGCTGCCTCGGACTCATGGGGGCTGTCTTGGCCTCAGAGGGGCTGTCTCAGCAACACGAAGTTTGGCATTCTGTCCTTTGTTGGGCAGCTCCTTGCTGGACAAAATCTCCAGGTGTTCCTGGTGGCTGAATATCTGGTATGCTTGCTTGGATTTCATTTTCTACCGAGTGCACAGACTGCTTGTCTGCCGTCACCCAGCGTCCCATGTGAGACTGGATCTGGTGGGCCTGCCTGTGCGTTCGCTGGTACAGCGGTTCCACATCGCTGGCCCAGTCGTGTCTGGGTCTACACCTCCCTACCACACCACCAAGTGACAAGATAAATCTTTCCCCATATTTGGGGAATAAGGACGTAGGTGATATTTAGGGCACAGGAAAGGATAGGACATTTTTTTCCCCTTAAGTTGCAAGGAGTTGAAATCTGCATTCTGCTGGGCTGGGCAGCAAAAGCACAGGTGGTTCTCTTTGTGCCACTATCAAAGTGAGGTTTTGGAGTGAGGAAACCTAGGCTCTAATTCTGGTCCTGCTACTCACTGACTTGAGAGCCTCACTTTTCTCAGGCCCAAAGAGAAAGGGTTGTATAGGATGATCTGTAGGGTCTGTTCCAACCTTAATTGCCTTTAGTAATTTGTGAGAGTGACCTGCAGTCATGACGGAGGCATTGCATTCTCTCTCTTCTGCCATTTGCCTTTCTTGAGTTTCCTGCTCTCTCCCTCCACTGAATCTTCATGCACTTGGCACAACCCGTAGGGCATTTATAACATTCTGCTTTATCACGATTTGAATGCTTGATGTCTCATCTGCTATAGATGATAAGTTTTGGGGCCTCAGAGATGACCCACTCTCGCTCTCTGGCCCGTTGCAAGGCTGTCCTGCCTCTTCTCGTAGGGGTCTGGGACCTCAGGATCCCACCACAAACATGCTCAGTGGATTTGAGAGTCTGCATCTCCTTCTGATTGAAAAAAACCGTGCATTCAGTTGCAGCCAGCCTGGCGGTGACTTTGTACCTCTATTCTTGGAGCCTCTGCACAACCTACTCAGTCTCAATGCTCTTCTTTCTTTCCTTCCAGTTGTAGAGCTTCCACTGGGCCAGCTTTCCCATGGCTTTGAATGACAACTGTTTGTTTTATGGTTGGTAGTCTCGATGTTGTTGTGGGAGGCAGCACCCACAGGTCTGTACCTTATGCCGCCATCTTGGTTCTCTCCAATTTGAATTCTTGATGTCTCATCTGCTATAGATGATAGGTTTTGGGGCCTCAGAGATGACATTTTATTCACTTTGATTTTTCATCAAAGTACCAAGCAAAGTGCCCAGCACATAAATGTTCAGTGAGCTCTCAGCACCCAGCATGGGAATCATGAAACATCCATCATTGCCTCCTCCACGCTCCCCTATGGGGGATTGAGTCCACAACACAGGAATCTGACTGGGAATCAAACCTGCAACCTTTTGGTGTACCAGACGAAGTTCCAACCAACTGAGCCACACTGGACAGTGGCTCTTGGGATGTTTATTATAATTTCCCTTGTAGTTTTTGCTAGCACTAAGATACTAAAGATGCCATACACTGACTACTGTAACCTCAGCAATCTTGAAATCAGGGGGATTTGGTGAGAAAGATTTGAGGTTTAACTGAACAATCACTATTAGGTGTCATGTTCTAATGGGAAACAGTCACTTGATTAATGGACACAGAGACACTTTTTCTTTTCTATTATTTTTTTCCTACTTTGCTTTAAAGGGATCAGAGCAATTTACCGTAGTTACAGTTACTTCCTTATGTTATAACTTTTTTAGTGAATTTGTAGTCTACTTTGAACCCCTATATTGCCAAAGGGGCAAGTAGCTAATTGCATTAGTCCCCAGGCATCACTTTGATATGATGGTCCTCAGGGTTTGATGGTGGTCAGTTCTGAGAAGGATACTGTGCTGGGCTGCATATCTGGCGCTTCGGCCAGACGGGTCATGCTGTGCTGTCTGTTCCTAAAACACATACTTAGGAAGGTACCGACATCAGGCCAGCCCTTGAGATATGGTCTCATGGCCCCTTCCCAGCATGCTGTACTCTCTGTTCCTAAAACACATGGATAGGAAGGTACTGATACTGTACTGTGTCGGGAACTAAGGTTTTGTAACTTTGTGGTTTTTGCGAATAAAAACGCTGTAACTCCTGCGGTCTGCACTGCAGTCAGCCTCTGCTTCGGCAGGGCTCTGTAACTGTAGTCACTGGCCAGCTTAATACAGGCTCCTAAATTTTGATCTGGGTGCCTGGTGGTCGTCTCCACGGGTCAACCCATTACAATACTAAAAAAAATGTAAGATATTTGTCATGATTTTTAATTTCCCAGTACTTGAACACCCTGACTAGGTTTGGAAGAATTTTCATCTTATGAGGCAAAGTTTTCCATCACCAAAGAAGGTGAAAATGCCAAATACTTGCTTTCCTGGCCTTTCTTGCAACCACAGCATGAGCATATGACTAGGTGCAATGGACTGAATGTTTGTGTCTTCTTAAAGTTCCTATGTTGAATCCCTTAATCACAGTATGATGGTATTTGGAGAGTTGGGGCCATTGAAGAATAATTAGGTGTAGAAAAAGTTAGGAGGGTGGGGTCCTCATGATGGGATTAGTGCCCTCATTAGAAGAAACAGTGAGCTTGTTCCCTCTCTCTCCCCACCATGTGAAGACACAGTGAGAAGGGAGCTTATGTCCAAATACATTGTGCTTCATAGTAAAAATACTACATGAATAGAGAATAGGAAGAGAAAATGTAGTTTAATGATTTAGGCTCTAGACTAGATTCAGAAATTCCTAACTCCAGTGACTGTAAGAGCCATGCAGGTAAGATAAATGAATGCAGCAGGTAGGGCTTTGGGAAAATTAAACAAGATGATGTTTATAGCCCAGCAGAATGGCTCAGTGGTTGAGCATCAACCTATGAACCAGGAGTCAAGGTTTGATTCCTGGTCAGAGCACATGCCTGGGTTGCAGGCTCAATCCACAATGGAGGGGCAATCAGGCAGT
>NW_006293001.1:2132873-2136926 GCF_000327345.1 Myotis davidii | reverse complement strand
GACATGTATTTCTCTTAAATTTTGTTTTGTTTATTCTCACATGAGGATATTTTTTCCATTGAGTTTTAGAAAGAGTGGAAGGAAGAGAGGGAGGGAGAGAGAAGGAGAGAGAAACATCAATGTGAGAGAGACACATTGATTGGTTGCCTCCCGCAAATGCCCCAACTGGGGTGGGGATTGAATCTGTCACCCAAGTACGTGTCCTTGACCGGAAATCAAACTGGAGACCCTGTGGTGCAAGGGCTGATGCTCTAACCACTGAGAATACTAGTAGGGCAACATTTTTTAAAAATTATATCTGTAATAGTTTTTGACTAGAACTATTTTAGAAATCCATGAATAAATTTTTAAAAATGTGTTGGTCAGTAAATAAGTATTTCAAAAATAACATGTATTTTACATATTTTTAGTGCTCCTAATGTACTGGGCTGCATATCAGGCACTTTTGCCAGACGGGTCATGATGTACTGTCTGTTCTTAAAACACATAGATGGGAAGGTACTGACATCAGGCCAGGCCTTGAGATATGGTCTCATGGCCCCTTCCCAGCACACAGGCCTTCTTTTTCCAAAGGCCCAGAAGTCTCATTCCAAATTTGGGAGACAAAGGACTGGAAAAAGTATAAATAAAGATAGTTTCCTTCATATTGGAGCCCCAAACTTTGATAGACACATTTTCTCTGGGCCTCCACAGAATTTAATAATAAAATGTAATTCCTGCAGTTCAGCCTCTGCTTCGGCAGGGCGCTGTAACTGTAGTCTGCTGGCCAGCTTAATAAAGGCTCTTAAATTTAAATTTGGAGTTGGTGGTCTATCTCTCTGAGTCAACCCATAACACTTATCACCTTCAGAAATATGTTATTTTAGGCAATAAATTATAAGGTCATCTTACTTGTTTGTGTTTCTTCATTTAATCCTCACAACAATCCCCCAAAGTAGATTTTTTTTTCTTTTAAAATTTCTATTTACAGTTGAGGAAACTGAGGGCCAGAGACATATAGTAACATTTTGCTTAAAACACGTGGCTAATCAGTTACAATTTAAGATTTCAAAAGTTGACATCTGGCTCAGAACCTTTGCTAACAACCATTATTCAAAAGTAGGTTTCAAGGAAGAAATAGGATTCTAACCCAAAGACCTGCCCTCCTCCCCCACCCAGCCTCGGGCAATTCACTTGCCCTCTCTGACCTTTTGATTCTTTAACTATGAAATAGGGGTGCTACCGACTATCTCATGCAGTTGCTGGAAGGACTCAATGAATTAACATGTAAGAAAGTGCTTTCATAAGCTGAAGATGCTGTACTTATGTAAGGCTGTCTGTCACGTGTGGGCCTTTTCTGTAAACCCAAGCAGTATTGTTTGGGTGTTGCCTTAAACTGAAAGCCAGGGGGCAGACTGGAGCACAGGCAGTGGCTCTCAGTTGCCTCATTTTCTGTCTTCCATGGAATAAATTAGATGTGTGTAGAGCAGTGGTTCTCAACCTTCCTAATGCCTCAACCCTTTCATACAGTACCTCATGTTGTGGTGACCCCCAACCATAAAATTATTTTCGTTGCTACTTCATAACCGTGATTTTGCTACTGTTATGAATCCTAATGTAAACATCTGATATGCAGGATGTATTTAGGCAACCCCTGTGAAAGGGTCGTTCGACCCCCAAAGGGGTCGCGACCCACAGGTTGAGAACCGCTGGTGTAGAGAAACACACTGTGATGTCCTATCAAGGACTGTCACACTGGGAACATAAAGCATATGCATGTGTGGTTGAACTGTCCTGGGTACACACAGATTTACAAGGTCAAGGGATCTCATAGATTAAAAACCTGTTCTATTCCTTTAGAAGTGGCTGTTGGCACAGAAGAACAATTTCTGACTTGGGTCTGATATCTTAGACTCCCACTGCCTAAATCTAGGTGGAAAGTGGGGGGAAAGAAAACATCTACCACATCGTTGTGGCTGGCTGATGGGCTTTTAATGATCCCATGAAGGGAATGAGTTGGTTTCCTGTCCTTAACTCTAACCCTCCTCTAGAAAACTACAGGGGATCCAATTGCTTTGAGCCTGACTATTTGCTTAACAGCTGCCGCACAGGTTTTTCTGAAATGCTGATCTGATCATTCCAGTTCCTTGCCTACAATCTTCAATACCCTCCTTTGTCCTTAGGATAAATTTTAATGCCCTTTGCATGGGTGGACACTTATTATTTTTTCCTGCCCCACTCTCACTCCACAGGATTTGGGTGGATTTGACTGAATTCTGTAAAACTAAGAGTAGATACAAGATCCAGGTCTGGCTTATCAGAGTATTGGAGAATGGTTCAGGGATGGGTATAAGATCTAATTCAGACCAATGAGACTTAAGCCTGGAGTTGAAGCCTGAATATATCAGCTAAGTCCTGTATCCAGCTATTATACTAATTGACTTCCCTGATTCTTTAGTAACTTGAGCCATTGCATTCTAAATTTTGTTATTTAAGCTACTTGAACTGTTTTCCTATACTTACACCATTTTTTTTTTTTTACTAACATATTCATATACAAAGTTCTTCATGCTGTGGCCTAGGTTTACCTCTTCTAACTCATGTCCTTGCATTTCCAATATATTATGTTGAGTTCCACAGTGCCTCATGCTGTTTTATGTCCCTGGTCCCTTACACACAGGCCGTACTCTCTAGTTACAATGGCACCCACTGTCTTGCTCTTTTTCATTCTCTTCTCTGATTCTACCCACCATTCAAAATACCACTTGAGAATGATATCTTCTTAGAAACCTCGCTTGAAATCCCTGTTTGATTTAGTCACCCCTTCCCTGTGTTTGCTGTCTATTTCTCCAAATATAACCACTAGTCTGTTTCCCTGTCCTCCTTTTCTGTATTATAAATTCCTTAGGAAGGGAACTATATTTTACTGTGCATCCCTACCTCTTACGAGATAATGTTATGAGGTTTAATAAATGTTTGTTAAATAAATAGTTCCAATTCACACTTGGCTGAAAATTTCTCTAGTTCATATAGTTTTGTGCATACCAGGGAAATTTATCTGATTTAATAATTATTTGGGGGAGTTCTATGCCCTTTCTAGCCTGATTCTATTTAGACTAAATTACCGTTTAGAGCAAATGTCCCTTCACACTCTAATATCTTAAAATTACTTCCTTCCCAGGACATAGACAGTCTTTTGCTCAATGAGTCTGGGAGTGGGAGTCCTCATTAGCCTCCAGACAGGCTTGGGGTAGGCTGGACTCAGAGTGAGTGGCTGGCAGGAAATCTCAGAATGGACCCTGACCAGTTGGTTTGGGAGGGGCTGGATTTCATGAGCTCAGAAAGATGATGGTGTAACTAACACGGTACTTCCAGAGAATTAGTCACTCACCTTCTACTCATTTCTCAAAGGACTCCAACTGGCTCCTGCCCCTTCCACAGAAATGGCTCTTGCTGAGGTCATCAATACATGGTTATCACAAAACCACAACCATATTTTTGTCCTTGTTTGGCTTGGATTCTTATCAGCATTTGCAATGCTGACTACTCACACAATTTTTCCTCTTGTTTTCTGTGACTCCCAGCTTTCCACTTATCTTTCCAGATGCCTTGTTTCAGCTTCTTTTTCAGGTTCATCTTTCTCTACAAAGACAATTAGACCCTCAAACCTCAGTCCTGACCTTCCTCTGTTGACATTATGCCTTCTCTTTCTATGAAATCTCATTCACACCCATGGTTTCAATTATTCCCATTATATACAAGCCTTACAAATTTACATTGCTAGTCTAAGTTTTCATTCAAGCATCAGACTTTTATGTATACTTGCTACCTAGTAGCTCTAAATACATGGCTATTCAAACTCAACATGTCTAAAACCAAACTCTATGCTTTCTATTCGAAACCAGTCCTCAGTGTGTTCCCAGTCTCAATGAAAAGCACCATCTTACATTCATTTACTCAAGCCAGAAACACAAGGGACATCTTAGATATCTTGTTCTCTCTTTTATTCAATCCATCTCTAAGGCCAGTTGAATTTCTAGAAATATTGTTGGAATCTTGTCATCTACCTATATT
>NW_006293001.1:2129232-2132812 GCF_000327345.1 Myotis davidii | reverse complement strand
CCAAAATAATCTCCTCAATGATTTCCCAACTTTCCCTCCCTTCAATCTATTCCCCACACCATAATGATAGTGATCTTTTCAAAACATAGCATAACATAACATAACATAACATAACATAACGTAACATAACATAACATAACATAACATATTTGTTTTGTGTCACCATACTGTTTAAAAACCTTTCATGACATCCCATCGCTCTTGGACAGAGGTAAAATTTCTTAACTTGACCTTTAAGACCCTACATGTTCTGGTCTCTACTTGTATTTCCTGTCTCATCTAGTACCTGTGTCTTTTGGTTTCTCTGGGTTCTCCCCTTCCAATCACACTGGTCCTCTTTGAGCCCTTCTTTTTTGCCGTGCTCCCTCCCAGTCTAGACATTTTTACATGCTCCTTTCACGCTCTTCTTGCTCTGGTTAAGTTTTACAATTTTTCAGATTTCAGTTCAGCTGTCATTTCTTCAGGGGCAGCCTCCTATATGTGCTTTCATAATAAAAAGGACCTCTCCTTCAGAGCACTAACAACAGTTTTAACTTTACCTCTATTTGTGCAATTACTAGATTATAGTCTGTCACTTCTATTAGACTGTTTGCTCCATAAAGACAGAGCAATCTGATTTTGCTTACTTTATTTTTTGTCAGTTAGGTAATGCTACACAATAAATCACTCCAAAATGTAACCATCACATAAAAAAAATGCTCAACATCATTAGCCATCAGGGAAATGAAAATCAAGACCACAACGAGGTGCCACTGCATACCCACTGGTATGGCTACAGTTTTTAAAAATGAAAAATCAGTGTTGGCAAGCATGTAGAGAATTGGAACCTTTGCACATTGCTTGTGGGTTCACGTGTGGAAAACAGTTTGATATTTCCCAGTTTAACATTTGAATTGCATACAGTAGTTCCCCACCCCTTATTCATGAGGGTTATATTCCAAGATCCCCAGTAGATGCTGAAACTGCAGACGATACCTAATCCCATATGTACTATGTTTTTTCTATACATAATACCCATGATAAAGTTTTATGTTTATATTTATAAATTAGGCACAAAAGAGATGAGCAGCAATAAATAATAATAAAATAGAATAATTATAATAACATACTGTAATAAAAGTTATGTGAATGTGGTTTCTCCCTCTCTCAAAATATTTTATTGTACTGTGCTCACCTTTTTACTTAAAGTAAGCATCTTACTGCTTCTTTTTGGCATGTCCAAATTATCAACATCACTACTCTTGTGCTTTGAGGATCAATTAGGTAAAATAAGGGTAACTTGGACACAAGCATTGCTGTATCGCAACAGTCCCTTTGATAACCTAGATAGCTACTAAGTGACGAGGGGGTAGGGAGGGTATACAGTGTGGATTTGCTGGACAAAGAGATGATTCATGTCTCAGGTGGGATGGAAAGGGAAATAGTAGATTTCATCACACTACTCAGAATGGCTGCAATTTTAAACTTATGAATTGTTTACTTCTGAAATTTCCCATTTAATATTTTTTTACTGAGGTTGACCATAGTTAATTGAACCAGGGCTACTGTATATTGTACAATTTCATTTATGTGAAGCATCCAAAATAGGTAAATCCACAGAGACAGAATGTAGACGGGTGGTTGCCACAGGCCACAGGAAAGGAGAAAATGAGGGTGAAATTGCTTAATGGCCACAGAGTTTCCTTTCGGAGTGACAAAAATATTTTGGAACTAGATAGAGGTGGTGGCCCCACAACATTATGAATATTCTAAATACTACTGAATTGTTCACTTCAAATGGTTACTTTTATGTTATATAAGTTTCACTTTAATAAATTATTTTTAATTTATTTTTAAATTACAGTTTACATTCAATATTATTTTGTTTTAGTTTCAGGTGTACAGCATAGTGGTTAAACCATCATATACTTTTCAAAGTGTTCCCTTGATATTTCCAGTACCCAGCTGGCACCATACATAGTTATTACAATATTGTTGACAATATTCCCTTTGCTGTACTTTATAGACCTGTGACTATTTTGTAACTACCAATTTGTACTTCAATTAATTATTTTTTAAAATAACATTAGGCACTTATTATTTCACAAGAACCTAACATGATTGGCTAGATTCAATTCTGTTGTTCTGGGTAAGGCTCATTGATCTCAGATGGCCTCAGCCATGTGTCTTCAGTTAGCTATGGGGTCAATTGGAAGTTGGATGATCTGGAATGACTTTGGCTTCGATGACTTGGCTCTGCTCCATGTGGTCTCTCATTCTCCATCAGTCTACCCTGTGTTTATTTTCAAGGCAAAGAGTGGAGTGAAGAGAGCAAGACATCCTGAGATGTAAGATCAGAATTAGCACACTCATTTTCTCTGCATTCAATTGTTCACAATGAACTTTAGGCCAACTCAAGGGGTGGGGAAATAAACTTTATTCCTTTATGGGACAGTTAAAAAGTCATATTACAAATGATGTGCATAAAGGGGGAGTAGAGAATTTGGGTTATTTTTCAATGGATCAACCTTGGTTTTTATCCTCTTGCCTGGCATGTGGTGAACACTCAACAAATTTTTGTTCAATTAATGAATGAGTTATTGAACATAGGTCAAAAGGGGAGCAGGGGTCCCAATTGAGCATTTGAGGTTAAGAGCTCTCGTGTACTAAAAAGGAAAGAAAAAAAGAATTTCTGAAAGTCTTTGAGACTGGAGACACAGAAAGAGTCACCCCACATGTGTCTCAGTGGTGTTTTAACCCAAAAGCAATTGAGACTCTGGGCTTAAGAGAAATTTCTGTCCCCTACCCTCCTTAACTATCTAGAGGAATTTGAATTAGGGGCCTTACCCATAATAAAGGATTAACACATATAAACTTTTTTCTTCTTCTTCTTTTCCTTACCGTTGTTTATAGCACACCAAACTTCTGTTTACTAAATATTGACTGATTCTGCAATGACCCTTTAAAGCCCCCAAGGCATCTTACCTTATCTCTAGCTCAGAATGTCATATATTATACACCAACTTTCCCTTTTTGTCTTTGAAGCTCTCATGTTTGTGGGGTCTCTGACCCTTTCATATATGTGAAGTTTCCATGCATATATATGTATTAACTCTTCTTCTTCTTCTTCTTCTTCTTCTTCTCACATATGTTTTTTAGTTCTGTTTAAAGAAAGTGCTGACAAATAAGGAAATGAGGGAAAGGCTTAAGGTGGGAAGAGAGAAGGCATGTCAGGGGTAGGAGGCAGTAGTGTCTCCTTCACCCCCATGCCTGGTGTCATCTCCTGAAGAACAGATTGTCACATTTCAGAACAGGTGAATGACTTCTCTATCCTGTCTGTTCAGTGTAGGGGAGATGTCTCCTCTTCTTACACTCCTGTCTTGGTCAAGGTTGAGAGGACTTTCTAGTGTTAGAGTTCTGAGCTAAAACAACTTTAGTAATTAAGCCAGTGGTGTGCTGGTAAACTGACTCTCTTAAGAAAAAGAAAAAAAGCCTGATTTGTGATTTCCATGGTATAAATACCTCCACCATGGCCAATTTCAAGCTACCAGCTTAAAGTCACTGAATTTATAGTTATAAGAAATGTATTCATCTGGATTGA
>NW_006293001.1:2124453-2124805 GCF_000327345.1 Myotis davidii | reverse complement strand
AGCCCCCAAGGCATCTTACCTTATCTCTAGCTCAGAATGTCATATATTATACACCAACTTTCCCTTTTTGTCTTTGAAGCTCTCATGTTTGTGGGGTCTCTGACCCTTTCATATATGTGAAGTTTCCATGCATATATATGTATTAACTTTGGTTATTTTCTCTTGCTAATCTGTCTCATATCTATTTGATTATTAGACCTGCTGAAAGAACATTGAGGGCAGAGGGAAGTTTCTTCCACCCCTACAGTACTTTCTCAGATGACATTAACCTTCCCAATTATAACTCAGAAGCCCTCCCACCATCTTGTAAGGAAGGAAGAAAACCCCTTCAACATTCTCTATTCTCTGGCTT
>NW_006293001.1:2118427-2124344 GCF_000327345.1 Myotis davidii | reverse complement strand
CTTCTTCTCACATATGTATTTTAGTTCTGTTTAAAGAAAGAGCTGACAAATAAGGAAATGAGGGAAAGGCTTAAGGTGGGAAGAGAGAAGGCATGTCAGGGGTAGGAGGCAGTAGTGTCTCCTTCACCCCCATGCCTGGTGTCATCTCCTGAAGAACAGATTGTCACATTTCAGAACAGGTGAATGACTTCTCTATCCTGTCTGTTCAGTGTAGGGGAGATGTCTCCTCTTCTTACACTCCTGTCTTGGTCAAGGTTGAGAGGACTTTCTAGTGTTAGAGTTCTGAGCTAAAACAACTTTAGTAATTAAGCCAGTGGTGTGCTGGTAAACTGACTCTCTTAAGAAAAAGAAAAAAAGCCTGATTTGTGATTTCCATGGTATAAATACCTCCACCATGGCCAATTTCAAGCTACCAGCTTAAAGTCACTGAATTTATAGTTATAAGAAATGTATTCATCTGGCTTGCGAGAGTCAGTGGGAGCCAACTCTATTGGTATGCCTCTGTTGCTCAGGGCTCAGCAAAATCTTGCCTGCCTTACATCCCTTTCTTCCAGAACCACCAGAGTCAATAATCTGCTCCAGTTTGTTGTTCTGCCTCTTAATTTTTCTTTTTATTTATTCTATCAACAGATGATCAGTGAGCAATTAGTATATACTATTATGTTAGGCACTGGGGATACAATGATGAACAATCAAGCATGGTCGCCATCTTTTCAGAGCTCCTGTTCTTCCAAGTCCTCCTAAGGAAATGCCATGTCTCTGACACTTTACTCAGTGATGCCCTGAGAGGGTATAAGTATGTAGTGCCTCAGTCTGGAGGGAAAATGCCCCAATTCTCCTTCAGTTCATTCATAGGATGAATATGTTGTTACCCATACAATTATCACTTACCTTAGTCTTTCTGGTCTACTTCTTTCTGGGTTAGAACCAAATGCTCAATTATAGCTCAACTATATAATTCAATTTTGATGGCATTGCTTTATCATGATCTGAAACATGAGAGGTTATTTTAGAATCAAACAGAACCAAAAGAAACCAGAATGCATTTAATGGTTACAATATCACATAATACTCAACAGAATGTAATCAATACATAGCATTCTGTATTAATAAACCATTTAGATTTTCACACATGTGAAGGAGAAAGAGGGCAAGATTCCATTTTCTAAACCATAGTTTATACCTTTGGGGAATCAAATATTTAATGTCAAATAGCAAGGCTTGTGTTATCTTTTTTCTTTCTGCCTTTTTTCCCCCCAGATGTACATAGTTTTCTTTGGTATACTATTAACCATGGGCATATGTTTTTCATTTTACTAGTCACTGACACACAGTGTATTTTTTTTCTTCCAACGGAGGGGGTGCTGAGGATAATAAATATATAAAATATAATAGCTGCTGCAAAATATATATGTATTTTTAGTGCTATCTATAACTGATTGAAATTCCTGACACAAATTATGCCTCACTGAACAAAAGAAAAATTTGTGATTTATTTACTATATCTAGAATCTAATCATAAAACTTACTATAATCAGTCATAGATAGCACTCATCGCTTCAATATTAATTGCACTTGGAAAAGCAGCAGAATAACAGCCTTTGGGTGGGACAAAGCAGCCGGAAAGCATATTTTCAGAATACAAAGTGCTTGGTTACCCTTGGTGCATGTAGTGAGATGAACTTGAGAAACAGTAACTCAACCCAGGAACAGAATGCACTTCACTCACCAGCCAAGGTCACAAAGCCAGGAGTCCTCCTAGAAAAGTGTCTACTGCTGGGCAATTTGGTTTAACAAACTGTTATTTCCTCTTACAAAATACATTGCCTTCCTGCCAATTTTCATGAGCATGTAAAGAAAAATAACCCCTTGTATCAATTACTTTGGGCACCAATGTCATTGTGGGCTATGAATGATGGGTTGCAGTGAAGTCCTGTGGAGGGCCCCCCAGGGACACAGAGTAGAAAGATCTGTGTTTTGCTAAATTCCATGAAAACTGGTGTGTCTTCAAACAAACTCGGTGGCCAGCCTCTTCATGGGGAGGAGGCTTATGGAGAAGAGATCAAATGTTTCTATTTGACCTAGAATTGAGGGTTGGGAATCTTGACATTCACTCATCATGTCAGAATTAATTCCTCTTTGCTCTATGTTCGTACAGCACATGACTTCACTTTCAGTGGATAGCACCCTCCATCCAACCAGAACTGAGCGTCCTCTCAAGCATGGAGACCATCCTGCTTCACCCTAGTGTTCTCTCTGTTCTTAATGGGTGTGGATCAAACACCTGTTCAGATGAAGTGAGAGGGCATTGAGTTATCTCACAGACCTTGCAGTTCCACAGCTGATAACACATTTCTGTTTAATTCTTTTCTGCTGCCTTGGACACCTCTAGTGTGCTAGGGCCTCCTGGGTCTCTTTTTCTGATTGGGAATAATCATGCCTTATATATCTGACAGGGTGTTTTGTAACATCAAATATGAGAACATGTAGAATTCGGAAGATTTTTGGAAAGAACTTTGAGCACTTGTAGTCTTAAGTTTCCCTCAAGCAGGAAGCCGCTTCCCTTATTCTACCCAGAAGTCATTTGGCTTCTACCTGGGGGCTATTAGTGATCCCAGTGGCCAGGATGTTTCAAAGCTATAAAGTTAGGCCTGCAAACAGTGTAACTTCTTTAGTTTCTCAGTTATTGAATGGGAATGTCTCTCAAGTCTCCATTATCTAGTGACAGAAAAATTAACATAGTCAATTCCAGATTTCTTAATAATTTTCTGCTTTAAATTCAGCATTTCAATCAAATCCAACTCTCTTGTGGCAGCTTTAAGGCCATGCATGCTGACATTCATGCTGGGAGGTGTGTGCTCCTGGAGAATGTACTGTGTTGGCACCCAATGTGATACACAGCCCTGCCAGGATCCTGGGCACAGCCCCTTTCACACTGGTGCCCGCTATGATATCCGAGTCCCCATTTATCCCAAATCATCAGCTTTTTGGTCTCAGGAACCACTTACACTCTTAAAAATATCTGCAATGCCAATAATTTTGTTTTTGTGGATGATATCTGTCAATATTTACCACATTGGTAATTAAAATGGAGAATTTTGAAATATTTTTATTCATTAAAAAGAAAAACCATTACATAACACAAATGACATTTTTATGAAAATAACTATATTTTGCAAAATAAAAAATTAGTGAAAAGAGTAGCTAAAAAAGCATTTCTGCAAATCTCTTTAATATCTGGCTTAATGGAAGACAGCTGGATCCTCATCTGTTTTTGGTCTCAATCTGCTGTTTTGGTTGAAGCATATAAAGATAATCTGGCCCCATGCAGATAAGTAGTTAGTAAAGAGAGAAATATGTAATAGCTTTTTCAGGTAATTGTCCATATTCTTCTTTAATACTACACCACAATTCCACAAATGGTGGCTTCTTAAAAGTTAGCTGCAATGTAGAATCTGAAACCATAGCAGTACGTTTTTCAGATCCTGTCACATTAAAACCCATTGGTATAGCTTGTACTTTAATGGACCTTCTACACATGCATTGGTCTGATTCACTCACTGAGTAGTGCTTGTCTTCTAAAGGTTGACACATTTCAATATACAATATCAAAAACTTGATTCATTAGTATCATCACCTATTCCACAAGAAAGGTCTCTAATTACTGAGTAGCTGTCAATAATTATGATGTTCCAAGAAAAAGGCAGCTAGTTCTATAGAAAAAGCAGCTAGTTCCATAGAAAAGACCACAAGTTCCCTTAAAAATGCAGCTAATTCAGCTTGCATTATGCTGTTCCTTGACATACCATTGTACTTCGAAATGCAGCTGAAGGGCTTGATGCCCTTTCTATTCCATCACATGGAATATTTAAAATATTTATACTCAAGGGACTAGATTGAATAAAAGTAATAACTTGTAATGTATTATAAAGGCCATTCTTAAGTGAAAATGGCATTTAAAAATAATTTGTGATGATGAAGAGTACAAAGTCAACTAGTAGAGTTTGGTGCCACTGCCTGGGTTTGTGCTAAGGCACCAGGAGATTAACTCACTATGGAGTTTGCATCATCAATGCAAATGTCAACACAGTGGAAAAAGGCTAACAATATCTTGGTGTTATGGTAAAAATAGTTTAAACCTCACAGATGTTCTGAAAAGTCTCAGTGACCCCTAGAAGACCACATTTTAGTAGCTGCTAACCTGGACACACAGCGTTCTCTTCCTTCTAACTGTGAAGCTTCCATAGTCTTTCCAGCCCTCTCTGAGCTATGTTCAAACACTTGACCTTGGGGAAAGGCATTTGTTTGTTCCAATGTTTTTGAAGAGAGAACTAAGAATCGAAGGCTGCCACAGGCCCCTCATGGCTAACGCTCTGTCCCTCTGTTGCTGTTGTAGTGTGCAAGGGTCCTGTGAGAGTAGCCCTTCAAAAGGCTGCCTTAGATCCTTAGCTTTGTGTATGTGTTTTTTTGTCCATTTAAAAACTTGGTGGGCACGAGATACCATCTCAGGGACACTAATCAATATACTAATATTGAATCCAAATCTGCTTCCTATTATATTCACACATTGGTATAAATCTTATCTTTTGAATTTATAAAGAACAGTTTTATTCTCTTTTCTACATGAAAATCCTTTTGATTCCTCCCCTCAAAAAACATGCCAGTCATTTCTAATCTCCAAAAATGATGCCATTCATTCCTAATCTCCAAAAATGATATAACGAGAATGAGATAGATTGGGTCTAAGGTTTTGCACTGCCACTTAGAAAGTGTGACTTCATTTCTTTCATTTTAGGTTCATCATCTATAAAATGGGAATAATAATTCTCACCTCAAAAGATTTAACAAGATAAGTGTTTAAGGAATCAGATTTAGTGCCAGATACATAGGAGGCATACAGTAATTTTTTTTTTTTTGGTGTGTGTGTGTGTGCTTTTTGAAAAATGTCATAATTGCTCATAATTTCTCTTAAAATATAAATATGTTTTAAAAATATAATAATAATAAGATATTAGTCAAAATGACACTAGGATATCAGTAAGTTTGTTAAGAAGTGCTGCCAAACTTCTTTGGTTTTTAAAATCTATAAACTTGAGCCCGAGAACACTGAACTGCTGTGATATCTATATTAATAGCTGTCAGTTTGGGTCTCTTTTTCCTTTTTTTAAATGACAGGATAAAAGGTGGTAGAAATAAATGTCCATGGATCTGAAATTAAAAATTAATATCTACGCATACACTCTGGGTCTCCGTAAGCAAAGGCAGAATGAAGATGGATGCCTCATGGTTCACAGAGGGAATTAAAGTTAAGGAGCAGATGTGCAAACAATCCCTTATTGTGTCACCAAAAAATAAAATAAAATGGATCCAAAAGCCCTCTAATTTTCTAACAAGCAATCGACCAGTGATGTGAAAGCTGGGGTTACAAGAGTATAGAACAATGATCTAGTTACTAGCTCTTGTAAACTTGAAGTTCATAAAAACAAAGTTGAGAGATATGGAAATGTGTCACTACAGGATATCAAGGAGTCTTACCAGATGTTAAGATTGTTAATGTCTCCCAGAACAAGTCATAGAGTGGTGATTGGCAAAGGCCTCATCTAGCTTTATGACTTCCAGGAAACCTCACTGATTTGGAATTATGTTTCAGAGGAATAAGCTATTTCACGGAAATAAAATATTTCAGATCATTAAATGATACCCCTCCTGGTAAGATTATTTTAAAAAAAATTAAAACAGTGGTATATAAACCAGGGTTCATGAATCAGATCCAGGGAGTTTCTGAAATGCCTAAAATTATATAGAAAACTTTGTGGATTTTCTTTTTCTCACATATTTTTTTTCTGAAGAGAGAATCCATAATTTTTACAAATATTTTTCAAAATGGACTATAATCCATAACCCCCAAGAACTACTG
>NW_006293001.1:2101942-2118286 GCF_000327345.1 Myotis davidii | reverse complement strand
ACCACAGTTTTCTAATCCATTCATCTACTGATGGGCACTTAGGCTGTTTCCAGATCTTAGCTATGGTGAATTGTGCTGCTATGAACATAGGGGTGCATATATACTTTCTGATTCATGTTTCTGATTTCCTGGGATATATTCCTATAAGTGGGATCACAGGGTCAAATGGGAGAAGAACTACTGTTTTAAAATATTCTTGAAACAATTTAAAAAATTGAACATAAAGTTTCCTATTTTATTTACTACTTACCGGGAAAATGATACACTTAGGGAAATTGTTTTTCTATTAATTTATACTAGATTTCTATAATTTTGAAATCTTGTGTTGCCTTTTTATGTTATTTCTTTCCTGATGCAGTAACCTCTTGTCTTGGTAACAGCAAGTTTGCTTCTAGCAATTTCTCCTTGCCTATTGTAAAGTGGCCGGGCAATTAGATAACAGGGTCTGTTAGAATAATAGTAAATAGGCTTTTAGGCCACATCTCTCTCATGAATAGAGTGTCAGGTATTAGTGCACAGAATATGGAGCAATACTTTTGGCAAGTGAGAGACCAGTTTTGCATTCTTCCCATTTTTCTCTTGTGGGCCGGATGACCAAGCTGACTGGTTACATGACTGCCGGATAGTTGAGAGGAAAACGTATTGATTATACAATGTAGAGTCCACTAAGATGTAAATTTAAAAAACTTGTTTTTATTGATTTTTGGCAGAGAGAGAGAGAGAGAGAGAGACCAATGTGAGAGGGAAACATCGATTGGTTGCCTCCCATATGCACACCACACCCAGAACCTGGGCATTTGCCCTGACCGGCAACTGAACCAGTGACTTTTGGGTGCATGGGATGATGTTCAACCAACTGAGCCATACTATCCAGGGCTAGGATATAAATGTTGTTCTGTATTATTAGGCTTTGTATTGGTCAACTATGCCATAGTCATGCTGCATAACAAACCATCCCATAGCTGAGGGGCATACAATAATAAGCGTTTATTTTCTTTGTTTGCTGGTCAGCTGGAGCTTTGCTAAGCTATGTAAGTTTAGTTGGCTGTGGTTCAAAACAGAGGATTGGATATAGGACTGCCCAAATATGTCTATTTGAGCCAAAAGGCAGGAGAACAAGAGGAGTGAACAGGTGCACATGATGCCTCTTATGGCCTAGGCTTGGACCTGGCATCCTCCTCCTCCACTCACCTTCCAGGGCAAATCACAAGGTCAAGCTCAACAGCTCAACAACAACAGGAAGGGAAGTAAGCATATTTTTCTCAAAGAGGGCAGATGGATATTTGCCGAAAAATTATGTATTTGATTGTGACTGCTGCTTCTTATAAGCAAATTCAAAAAATTTTAAAAATAAAAGAAGATCACTTGCCATGTTCTTAAAAAGTCAGGCTAAGCATTCTCGTAAGCTTCAAAAGCTTCCAGAAGCAAGGACTCTGTTGTTTATCTCAACAGTGTGGGAAATGGACCCCTCCCCCGACCCAATCAAACAAAACAAACAAAAAAATAAAATAAAACAAACTCAGTTTAATAGTGAAAGTAGAAAATATTGACAATATTCCCCCAGCCATGAAATTTCAAATCCAATTCTGGATCACAGTTTATGGATATTGTTGTTGGAGCAGCTTCTGTGAGCTCCCACGATACAGTAATCCCACAAGGGGCAGTTTGTTTGTTTGTTGTTTCCCATAATCCCATCTGCTCTGAGCAGTGTCTATCTGAAGTCCCCTTCTCTCTCATTGTGACACATCTTGTGTAAGTAGAGAAATTTCACCTTCATAAGTTATTCATGGCTGGGGAGAAGGTCTCTACTCGGGGCGATCACTGCAGAAAGGCATTGACGGTCCTTCTCCCTTCCTGAGGGAGGCTCTCATTCATTCTTCCCAAGGATCAATGAGAGTCGCTTTCCATAATTTAGAATGTCTGAATAGACTTGGTGGAGAAATGCTGATGTTTGTATGTACTTCCTGGCATTTTATTCTTTCTTTCTTAAATTTCTCTTTTAAAACAGGGACAACATGGCCTATGTTGCTAAGATTTAATAAACAAACAGCCAAGGGCAGGATGTGGAGCAACCTTGATGAGAGACACAGAGCCAGGCCTCAGTTAGCCCAGGTTTGAATTCTGAAGGCTATTAATGAGTTGTGTGTCCTTGGGAAGTGACCCAGCTCCTCTGAAACAAGTTTCATTACTCTAAGGAGAATATACTAATACCTATCTCACAGCACTGTGAGTTTCACACTAATGAGCCCTCAGTTACCTATAAAATGGAAGGAATTCATTAGTGCACATATTGAGGAGAAATGAAAAGAACTTTATTTCTAGAGAGCTTAAAATACAATGAACAGCACCCTTTGGTTATAATCTTAGGTAGCATCTGTACAAAATTAGATAGCAGAAGAGCAAAGAGAACTGAGTTTCCAAATACCCAGATGTTATAACAGTTGCTCACCGTCATTGATTTTTCATCGTTCAGTCTTATAAGTTTCTAAAAGGTTAATTCAGACAACATATTATCCCTTCCACTAATGTTAGATGGATGGGAGGGATGAGGGATGAAGAAATAAAATAAAAAAGGACAATTTGCCACTGTTTCCAAGTTTGTAAGTACTAGCTTTTAATTGAGAGGCTCTATTTAACTTTGCCATGAAAACTATTTCATTTCTGAACAACAACGTAGAAATAACCTGTAAATAAAACACTAACTGTATTCTTGTTTAACATTCAGAATCTTTTTTGGGGGGTCTAAAATGAGTCATTCTGTAATAATGACAGTAATAGCTATTTTTAAGGCTTACCTTGTAAGACACTGTGCAAAATGATTCATCTGAATTATCTCATAGACTTGCATGAGGACAAATACAAAACTTCAATTAAAAGTAGAGGCATTGAACACTGAAGTGTTTAGAATGGTGATACAGTCACCTTCTAAAAGTGAAAATTGTTTACTTTGCCTAGTTATCCCGGATAGGAAAAAATACAATGAAATAAACTCACTGTAAAAAAAAATGAAGAAAGGGCACAGCCATCAGCAACCTTCACTTAGTTCCATGAAGATGTTTTTATTGGCTTAGGAAAGAATACATTTTGTCTGTATATGTAAAAATCAAAGAATTCTTGAATTATCAAAAAAAAAAAACCTTTACAGAACACTGACATGTACCAAAAATAGGCTGGGGAAGTGAAACGAGAGCAATATCTGCTTGATGGTTCAATGACACAATGCTGTCACAACCTCAGCAGCTGAAGGACATTTCTCCTTTGTGTCAAGGAACCTCTGCAGCAGTTGCAACTGTGAAGTTGTCGGTTGAATGTGTGTCTGAAATTTTTCACTAGGGGGCAGCCTCTCACTGAAATGGGAAAGGATGCTTTCTGCATCATCTGATTTCAATAAGGAACTGGCCCAGGGAGGCACATGCTCTCCGCACAATTTCTAAATGAAAATTTATGCGCCTATAAAGTGTTGAATCAGCACAGCCACTCAGTGGTGAGTAAAGGAAGGAAAAAGTCTTGCATAGCATTAAAAGCCCAGCATAAATAAAGGGTAAGCCGTACGAATGTTGTGTGCTCTGAACACAAAACCTTTGTGGGGACTGCTGAAGCATGGGAACACAGCTACTGTCAGGTATTTTGAGAGACATAGTTCATCCTCTTTCACACACACACACACACACACACACACACACACACACACACTGAATTAAAAGCCAGTGTTTAAGTAAACATTTTACAATAGGGAGGGAATTGAAACAAGCAGAATTTGATTAATTCCTTCGGCTCTTAAACCCTGGGTTTTAGCGGAGCGGAATGCTGTGGCCAGGCTTCCTGACTTTTGTTTGACCCTGTATATGCGTTTTATATTCCTCAAGTGATCTCACCTAACAAAATCAACAGCCCCAGCCGGGGAGGAGAGTCGTGACTGTGTTTTTTTAACCGGGCTCTGAATGGTTTCAGAACATTAGGCAGAGGCAATATTGGAAATGTGATACTACCCAGTTCTCCTGCAAGCCAGCAGGGCTGTCGGGTCCTATTGTGTCTGTGATTGTAAAAGGCATCTGAGAGCTCACACATCCCTGAGCAACTGGTGTGACCTTGTGTGGTCTGGGAACCGGGACAGAGCCAGGGTGGCCTGGCAAACTGTTACCCAGAACCAGTGTGCAGCACAAGGTAGTCTTGGTGACGCTTGTGGAAATCTGAGGGCCACTCCCAGAAGCCTGTGATACAAAAGGAGGTTTAAACCAGGAAAAGAAATCCATTAGAGTGGAGGCAGGCAGCTATAGAAACTAAGGCCCAATGGAATCACTGACTATTCAGTAAGGTAGAGGCTAGACCATAAAGCCCATTCTATAGAAATCCCTGGGCCTCAGGGCCAAGAATTCCTGCAGTATAGCAAAGAACATAGCTGAAAGGAATTATTCTTAATACAGATTTCATTGGCAAGAATAGGCTTAGGAAGATGCCCCCAAAATGAACACAGGCCCTTAACCAGCGGTTCTCAAACTGTTGGTTGTAGATGTATAATAACAATCTGGGATAGTTATTAAGATTCTTGAGCTATTCCACCCAACAGTTTAGTAGGTCTTGGGGGTGGTACAGTCCAAAAAACCTGAACTTTAACACGTAACCAGTGATTTTAATGTAGGAGACCCTGAAACCACACTTTGAAAACTATCTGCTTAGCTTTGGAAGAACTTACATTCGGTCTTAAAGACATTGGGTTCTGAACAAAATAGAATTATTTTTTTAAGAAGATAGAAATTATGTCTGTCTTAAAGCTCAATACACCACTTACCTAAACTCAGCATCCCAGGCAGTGTGAAGAAGAGGCGTGAAAATGCAGTTCTCTGGCAGGGCCTGGGGGAGGGCTGGGGTTTGCCTGAGAGAGAAAGTTACTCTACCTACTGATTAGATGAAAGGAGGCATTTTGATTATCTCAATCTCATTCTTGTTACTAAGAAGGTTGTCTACCTCAGCTCCAGTGGAGTCAGCCTGTACTGTATCATTATGTATTGAGGGGCATGCATTTACTTATTCCTCCCAACCATATTATCTGATTATGGTTTTGTTTTGTTTTCAGTAAGGTAGCAAACCTGAGGTCAGGAGTCATGTTTGATTATTTACCTGAATTCCTTCACACAGACAGGTATCTACTGTAGAGTGCTCAACAGATGCAGGTTTATAGGCTCAATAACCTCTTAATTAACTTATAATCTAATATGGTTGAAAGGAATACTATGGACTCCAGTGGTCTTCATGACCGTAATTAACATGCTTCCAGCCATGACAATGAAGAGCTTCATGGCAACGTGAGCTCAGATCCATTTTGTTCACGCTCCTCTCCTAGACATACAATACAGAGGACGAAAATAAACTCCTTTATGCTGCATTCCTGTTTGGCCATTCTAATAGTGTTGGGAAACATTCTCTTTACCTCGACCTAGTTTTGGTGGGCTCACGTTGTCCTCGTGCTTCTGACTGTTTAGATGTTCCCAAGAGCAGGGGTGGTACTTTGTCCTCCTTCCCTCCTGTTACGCTAAGGGCACTGCTAATTGCTGACTCTAGTCTAGATAGAACAAAGGCGAGGTAAATATTGTCTTCTGATCCTCTGAGGCAGGTGGGGGACAATGGCCTCCATGGTTGCTATGGAAACCTAGGGAGTACCTGCTGACTCAAAGCCATCAGCCTCCAAAAACCAGATTTTCAGGAGCCCAGAGCCAGCCCGAAGACTGAGAGAAGGCTCCAATCTCCCCTATTCATTTTTAAAAATTCAATTTATTTAAACCAAAAACCAAAAAAGTTCACCCATTTTTATTCAAACTGCTATTTTAATACAATGAGAAGGACATTAGTATAAAGGAATTGTCAAGCATAAAGGACTGGGCCATGTTTGGAAGTCCCATAAACCTCATGACTTCTGAGTATCAATGAAATTCTTTGCTTCTACCTGAATGAAATTGCCTGAAGACTTTAAAAAAAAAACCCACTTTCTTTTGTTGGTGACTATTTCTAAAATGGGCTTTAAAAATTATGGAGTCTTAGGATTGTTGCACAGACACATAGGCAAACAGAAAGGCAAAGAAACATAAGGCAGTGTTTTAGGCAAATACTAGTATATGGTAACATAAGGAAAGCTTAAAAATGAACATTGGTGTTAGCTGGCAGTGCACATCCTGTGTTCCATTAAACCACAAACATCTTAAAAGCAATTTTTGGCATTCATTACCTTCAACTCCCAGAAGAATCTGCCTTTCCAAAGAAAGGCTCTTAGAGGTGTGACTTCAAGTGACAGACAACAGCCTCCTCACGCCCGTGGGAACTGCTATGAGCATTTAGCAACTGGAAAGGGAGGGATGGAAGGATGCATGTACGAGGAAACTCAAGTCATTTTGAAAAATGAGCAGAGATCAGGTGAGCTAATGTTACTGCCTAGATTTTTGATGGCGAACCTATGACACGCGTGTCAGAGGTGACATGCAAACTCATTTTTTGGTTGATTTTTCTTTGTTAATGGCATTTAAATATATAAAACAAATATCAGAAATATAAGTCTTTGTTTTACTCTGGTTGCAAATATCAAAAAATTTCTATATATGACACGGCACCAGTTAAGTTAGGGTTTTTCAAAATGCTGACACGCCGAGCTCAAAAGGTTCGCCATCACTGGCCTAGAATGAAAGAACCTTGTTGGAAGTGTGGTTCTGCATCAGTAATAATCTCAAGGGAATCTCAAATGTTTTTGAATAAAAGAACACAAGTAAAATCTCATACAGATAACACACATGGCCATACAAGCTTCCCAAGATATTGTCTTTTTTTATTTTATGACACCAATGAACCACTGAAGGTGCTCAAAGTGAACTTACTGACGAGTGGAAGTGAGTCACAGTTGTGCAGCTCTCTTCTGATGAAATCAGCTGTAGGAGAAAGGAGAAGGGCAACTTCACCCATTTGCCCCTGGTGGAGTCTAATTGCCAGTGTTCAAAAACAGTCGCCAGGAGCAAGCCTGTGATCTTTCTGGAACGGGCAAAAATCAAGGGGCTCATATCTGAAATTTCTAGTGTTGCCCTTCTCCACCTTTACAATCTCTCCTTAATGTGACAAGTGTTAGTAGAGGGATTGCTCAGTGACATATTCACTAGGGTAAGGAATGGAAGCACACAAGCATCATTTCTTTGAGTCACATATTTTTTCAGTTGTGAGCAGGTGACAATTGTGTCTGTCAGGTTCTTCCGGAAAACAAGAGGCACCTCCACCAGGAACAAGATTATGAGTCTGGAAGAGGGGCTGCCATAAAATGTAGCCACTTCCTGAACTCTGAGTGGGAGGGGTCAGGGTAAGTAGACAGTAGTGAGTGTCTCTCCTCGCCCTGATCCTGGCCAGTGACTCCTGTGGTCAGACCCACCTGGAAGCCAGAGGGCAAGGCAGCGATGACGTAGTCAATCCAAGTCGGCCTCCCCAGGGCAGAGAGCCAGGCAGAGAATAGGGAAGACAATGGATGAGGAAAAAACTAACCAGTGCAACCTTATGTCAGGAATGACAGAGCATGGCAGCAGAGCATAGTATATACATGCTGTTTTTAAAAGCAACTTGCAACAACTCAGATATTTATTTTCTTCCTTCTCTATAAGTCCTCATAATACACTTTCACTAGCAATTTGGCTGAAGATCTTAAGCATGCAGGATAGGGCTCATTTTTTCTAGTTGCCTTACCTTTCTTCTACCACGTGGAGTAGAGCATATGTGAACATATCTTTAGACTTCCCCGTCTACCTTTTGTTCTCCTTTGATATAAATTCACTGGTAGTGAAGACTGTAGGGCCATACATCCTGGCCTTTGCTAAGTAATGAGCATGTTCTCCATAATCACAGTGAATGATGCCAATAAAAATTTCAACCAAAATTTACTCCTTGGTCCCCTATGTTAGTATTTCAGAGAAGATTCCAATCTTGGACTTAGTGTAAGAAATGGGAATGGAGATTTCAAGGCTGTTGTGGAGGTAAATAATAGCTGGCTGCCTAGAAGAGGAATGGAAGATTCACGAACTATTCAACAAACATTTATGAACCCCTGCTCAATGCTGGACAGTTTGCTAAATCCAGGGAACACAAAGATATGACAGGGAAAACAGACAAGGAGTCCAAGGCATTGCAATTTAATGCGATAAATGCATTAATAGAGAAATTAATAATGTCCTGGGGTCCTATGTAGTAGAGTAGAGAATCAAAGAAGGATTCACAGAGAGATAATAAGTGAACTGGGTCATGAAAAAAAGAGTAGGGCTTTGCTAAAGGTATGGCCGGGGTAAAGACATGTTTTGGGCTAGTGTGGCTATGGTTGGTTGGGGTAAGGTACTAGGAGAGAAGGCCAGAGACCAAACATAGTGTACAGATTCAAGCAAAACTAGAACTTTCTTAAGTTTGCTTTTCTTCAGATGAATACAGTCTCTGCAAACTGTAAGTTGCTGTTGCCAAGAAAGGTTTGTCTCTTGGTCTCTTTTACTTTCCTCTCTATGGTTATGCTTTGCTTTGTCAGCAGGGACAGGTCGAGGGAAGAAGAAGGCTCTATGAGCAGCTCTTAATTTAGATGGAAAAGAAAACAGTGTTCAGATTGTTTGGTACCTGAATGTAGAACACAACATTTCTGTTATATTTTAGAAGTGGTTTCCTTTTTCTTAGACCATTTCATGCTCCTATGATAGGTTATGACAAGAATAACTTCATTTATGTTGAATTCAATTTTTATTTTATAGCAAGCAAATACAAAAGGAGGCTAAAGTACTCACTTAATTATTGCTCTTATTTATCCACTTACTATAGTTAAGGGCTAGCCATTATTAGAGAGGAAAACAATTATACAGCATGCCGGAGAAAAGTGGTCTATCTTAGTGGACACTAAGTTTCTATGATGAATGGACAGATTAAAGTGACCTTTATGTCATCACTAGTGAGAGTCCCAAAATGGGGTCATAAAGTATTTCAGTGCAAGAATAACATTTTAAAATTATAGCTCATTGGAAAAGTATAAAGCAATACTTTCCCAATATAGTAAAATAAAACAGCTTCATTCTCTAAAGAATTTTTACCCCAATTTCAAGCTAGGGAGCTATTTACTGAGGACTTTTTTTATATTGTCAAACCTGGGCAAGCATTTAAGCAGCTTTTATTGTGCGGTGAGCATGGGCATAGCTACTCCACACCGTCCCATTTCCCAACAATGAAGTCATAGATGAGGCACCAGGAGATCAAGATTAACCAGTTCCTCCAGCTTGTTCCGATTACTTCAGTTACTCATGTCTGTGGGACCGAAACTCCCAGGACAATACTATTTCTAAGAATAAGTCTCAACAACGCTGTTTTAGAGAGATGATAGAGATGAACATTTCTGTATCACATTAGAATTTTTATTTACTTATACGTATTCTGTAAAAAATTGCTGACAAAGACCGGGAAGGTGGTCAGTCCTGGTTGACTCTGAATTTGTATTATAAATTGATTTGAAAAGCTTTGAGACCTTTACATTTAAAAAATACAATCTACTGAATACATTGTTTGATTTCATTTTAATCCTCAAGTGATTCTGTGAGTAAGAGAGGGCAGTTGTTTTTATCCCATTGTAAAGATGAGGAAAGGGGATCCTATAGGGCATAAGTGACTTGGCCGAGGTTGCACAAGTGAATGGTGCAATAGAAACTTGAACTTTGTTCTTTTTACTTCCAGGCCGTCGTGTTCTTTTCCTTGTAAGCCATTAAATAAGGATGAAATTCCTGATCCACTGGAAGAAGGGCATGACTACTGACCTGTTTCTCCAGAGGTCACGTGCTTGTCAGGATCCAGTCAACACTCCCCTGGGACTCCCGGTGACCAATGGCCCTCAAGGCTGAGTGTACAGATTTCATTAGATTGTGGTCTGAAGTAAAGAAACAAAGGAAGATTGGTCCCCCAACAGGCAAGCACATGAGCACAAATCATGCCAGGGAAAGTTGTGATCCAGTTTAACAACTCAACACTTCGTGAGCATGTGCTAGCTGCCAGGACTACCGCCAGGAGCTATCTCTGGCACACTTTCTGCTCCTTAGAATCTCACGGTTTGGAGGGGGAGATAATTAGAAGACAGTGTGACAAATCCAGTATGCAAATGGCACTATAGGAGCCCATGACTAGAAATCTACACTCCAGTTGAAGCTAAGAAATAAGACTTGGGGAGGGAATTAGAAGATTATTTCCAGAGAAGGTAAATCTTGGCAGAATCTTGGAGGAGATGTCGGAATCAGCCAAGCAAAGGGAAGGACATTTCATGTTCAGTGGCATAGAGGTGAGGGGCAGTGTAGAAAATTCAAGCAACTGGCAATACATCCCTGTTGAGTGTGAGATGTGAAAGGAGATAAGGATGGAGAGAGACAGGATTGGATAATGAAAACTGATGAATGCCACATTATATAAGGAGTTTACATTTTATTCTGCAGGCAAGATATGGGAAAGCTACTTTAGGTTTTGGTTTTTTTCTAAATTGAGGCAAAATTGTGATTTTGATAAGGATTACATTGATTCTGTAGTTCAGCTTTGTGAAATATTGTTCTGGTTGCCCGTGGTATCCTTAATCTCTTTCAGTATATTTAAGGCAGTTGATTTAAAGTCTTTATCTAGTAAGTCCAATGCCTTTTCTTGCTGAAAGATAATCTCTATTGATCTCTGTCTTTTTTACCTGCTTCTGACGAGCCATATTTTCTTGTTTTTTTTTGTGTGCCTCACAATTTATATATATATTATTGATTTTTTTACAGAGAGGAAGGGAGAGGGATAGAGAGTCAGAAACATCAATGAGAGAGAAACATCGATCAGCTGCCTCCTGCACACTTTCCACTAGGGATGTGCCTGCAACCAAGGTACATGCTCTTGACAGGAGTCGAACCCAGAACCCTTGAGTCCGCAGGCTGATGCTTTATCCACTGAGCCAAACTGGTTAGGGTTAATAATTATATTTTTATTATAATTAATGTGAAAATCAGATTTTCTCCCCTCCCTGAGTTTTGTTGATGCTATGTTTTGAGTTGTTGTTTGCTTCTTTAATGGTTTTTCTAAACTATTTTTATAAAGTGTATCTTCTTTGTCATGTATAGCTACTGAAATTTGTATTTTATTAGCCTGGTAGTCACCCTGTGTTTTGATAGAATTTCTTTAGATGGCTGGAGGCAAAAAAGGGGGAAAACACCCTCCTCTAGTCTTTGCTGATTGGCTCTGTGTGCAGGTACTTCTTACACAGTTGGCTAGGCCATTTACCACTGTACCTTTTCCTGGGTGCTCAGAGGTGAAAGCTTAGGGTCTCCTCAGGACTTTTATGAGCATTCATCCAACTCTGGAATGTATGTTCTTTTTATATGTAGGAGTTTTTAAAAGTCCTCATTCTCCCTTGTACCTCCTTTTCCTATCTCTTTTTTTTTCACGCGTTTTTAGTTTGTATATTGTTTGTCCTCACTGCTTCCTTTTGCCTTATGATCCTGTGGCCATTACTTTTGCTTTTAAATGCTTTTGACAAATGATGCCTAGGAAGTCACTTCAGCTCTAGGACTGCTCTGAGTATAGCAAAACAAAGCAGGCCCTTGTACTGGTACTTTAGGGAGCCACCAAAGAAGTTGAAACACACAGCCACAATTCTTTGAGACTAATATTGCTTCCTTTGCTACTAGCAACCAATACCAGGAGTGCAGGCTACCACCATCATGGCCACCACTGCTCTGGTGAGTGGGGGATGGTAAATGGACAATATAAAATGCCACAGTGCTCTGGCCACAGTGTAGCAGCTTCTTTCATCATCAAGTTTTCCCTGATTGTTATAATTTTATTAATAGATTTCAGAGTTCTCCCAATGTTGATTCTGAAAATTTTTGCGAGCTTATCAGTTGCTTTTTTCTTTCTCATGTAT
This sequence comes from Myotis davidii, assembly GCF_000327345.1. Lineage (NCBI taxonomy): Eukaryota > Metazoa > Chordata > Mammalia > Chiroptera > Vespertilionidae > Myotis > Myotis davidii. The sequence continues at coordinate 2,106,369 of NW_006293001.1, read as the reverse complement.
TCTTTAAAAATTTTTTCATTATGGTAGAACATATATAACATAAAATTTGTCATTTTAACTATTGTTAAGTGTAAAATTCAGTGGTATTAATTACATCACCACTGCCTACTAGTTGCTTTTATGCAGGGATGGTTCCCTGCCATTTTCAGTGATATCACTTTCAACTTCAGGTTGTGAGAAGGGAAGTGATGTAGAGTGATGTGTATTAGAAAAGTTAGAGAATTAGTAACTAAAATTTTATTGATGGTAAAAAGCATATGTTAAAATATAGGGTACATTGAACCCCTCAATAGTACTCTTTGTGCTACTTTCAGGGAATTTACAATTATTTCAAAGTAAAAAGTGTTTAAAAAATAATGAATAATGTATTTCAGGAATATATATGAAGGCAAAATTCACAATGGCGGATCAAGCCAGAGGCAAAGAAATACAGAAAGAAATAGTCTACATAGTTTCCAAAGGAAGTCCTGGGATCATGCGTGCCACAGCACCAAAGAGCAGTCAGGAGACAACCACATGGACACTGAACAAGTCTGGAAGACCATTTGGCTTAATTCAAAGAAAAAAAAAGACTGAATTCAAATAGGTGTTAAAACGAGCTCTCACACAACCAATTTGATTACATTGTCAACCAGGTTTGGCGTCATGTAATGAACAAAGAAAACAAAACAAAATACCAAGAACCAAGGCATAAGAAACTAGAATTCAAAAGTAAAAATATAGGCTTGCCGGGCCAGTGTAGCTCAGTGATTAAGCATCGACCTATGAATCAGGAGGTCACAGTTCTGTTCTCAGTCAGGGCATATGCTGGTGGGAGGCATGTGGGAGGTGGCTGATCAATGATTCTCTCTCATCATTGATCTTTCTATCTCTCTCTTCCTCTTCTTTCCTCTCTGAAAGTAATAAAAAATATATAAAAAATAAAGATAGGCAAAAGGAAAGGAATCAAAACCACTCTAGGTATTATAGGGTAGGCAAAAAATTTCTCTCTCTCTACCATTTGTTCAGGGACTGAGCTCCTGAAAATTAAATTGACAAAAGACAGATTAACAGGAGAAAGAACATACAAATTTTATTTGATACTTTAATTTTTATTTGTTAATGGGGGTGGGGGTGTCCTCACAGAAAAGGAAGTGAAAACCCAAAGAAAAGGTTAGGCTTGAGAACTTATATACTATCTTAACAAAAAATGATACATTTGTGAAGTGAAAAGACAAAGGAAAAATGTTTGGACTTCCAGGGGTGGTAAATTGTGGGAAAGTAAATATATGAGGGGAAACTAATGGAAGACAATGTTATTTCAGTAAGGTTTGTTTGTGCAGATTCAAGTTGGTGCTGTCTGCAATGATAAGAGTTGTCTCCGTTTCCTGTTACTGGAGAGGAGAGGGAACACCCAAAGGGAAATGTATACCCTGTCTTTGGGCATAAAGGAAGAGAATATGTTCTCTGCACCTGTTATTTCCCAGTTATCTTCAGTCCATAATGCCTTATGCCAAAGTAGCATATTTTCAGTGATAACACTTTCCACTTCAGGTTGTGAGGAGGGAAGTGATGTAGAGTGATGTGTATTAGAAAAGTTAGAGAATTAGTAACTAAAATTTTATTGATGGGGTGGAATATTCTGATTCCCTTCAATGTTTTCGGGAATAGGGGATTTAATATAGGGAGCTCTATGCTCACAAAACCATTAGAAGAACAAAGGAGCAGGTTCTAGCAGGGGACAAGCAATGACTTCAGAACACCACACATATAATCCCCTTGAGGTGTTACATCTCAACCATAAAATACAAAACAGGCTTAGGGAAGCCAGCCTTAGGAAGGTGCGAACAGTGCTATCACAAATGCTTCTTAACAACCCCAATGGAATGTAGTGATTGGGCCTGGAACATGGAGTGTGGTATCCACCAGCCTTAGCGCTGCCTTCTCCACAAAGCTGGTGACTAGACACTGGAAGTTCCATGATATTGTTTTCCAATGGCCACAAAAGGCACCAAGATAGTTTCTACTTCATTGCCACTTTCAAGATGTATCTAGTTATGGGATCTCATTTGCATCCAGGACACTAGCTGCAAGACTGGGAGAAGCAATTTTTAGTTTTGCAGCTCTGCAGGACAGAAAGGCATAGGAGAAGGAAATGGGAATGGATGTTAACTGCCAATTGAGTACATGCAGCCCTGGTAGTTGAGATATTCCCTCTATTTTTATCTATTCCTTTGGTTGGCAGTTCTATTACACTAAAGTCAGAATGAGAGGAAGTCTCGTATAGATCATTTCATGCTCACCTGATAATTTTGCAGTTGGGAAACTGAGACCCAGAAAATTTAAGTGACCTGTTCCAGATCCTGCAGATAATTAATGGCAAATCTTAACTCCTGGCCCAGGTCTTTTCCAGACATTTAATTAATTTATATATACTCTCCTTTATTTCAAAGAGAATTTAAAGTGGTGTACTCATATAAAAATAGTATTTCAGAATAAAAGTCTAAAACATAAGTATAAAATATGAAATACAATAAGTGAGGTGGTGGTGGTGGGGGTTGCTTCAAGGAGCCAGTACTCCAGCATGTGCTAGTAGATAATTCAGAGATCTGAAAAGTAAGCAGACTCAGTCTATGATTGAATTTAATTTTAAGGAGTTTGGTTAATGAATTTGACCTCAAGTGCGATATGTTTAAAAGTACCTTTATAGCCCATCTGGTGTTGCTCAGTGGTTGAGCATTGACCTATGGTCATGATTCGATTCTGGGTCATGGTACATGCCCAGGTTGCAGACTCGATCTCTGATGTGGGGTGTGCAGAAGTCAGTGGATCAGTGATTCTCTCTCATCATTGATGTTTCTACCTCTCTCTCCCTCTCCATTCCTCTCTGAAATCAATATATACATATATTTAAAGTACCTTTATATTCACTATACACATTCACAAAAAGTTCTTTAGTCAAAATGCCTTTAAAAAGGTAATAATTTCTTAAAAGCTGTTTCTTCAAAACACAGAAAGCCCCAAAGGCTGAAGGAAGATCATGGAAAGTTTAGGTGGCTAAGACAGAAGTGATTTGTTTTGCGGAAAGTGTGACACCAGCCCTAAAGGTTCAGAGAGGAGATGTCAATATCTCAGATTACCAGTAGGTCAGCATTTCAGAGTGGGGGGCTATCTGTACATGTCAGAACTGTCAACTGGAGGCTGCTGAAATGATTTGGGGAGGGAGCTGACATGCCAAGCAGTGGTTTTATTTTGTGATTACTTTAAGAAAGTGCTAAATAAAATTGCCTGTCAAGAGCCAAATAACAAAAGTAGAATGAACATCAAGCATAAGTTATTAGCTTTGTGTTTTTGTAAAATGTATTTTGGAAATTAATAACCTTTTTTTCTTCTTACCACCTAGTTTCTTTCTGTCACATTAGAAAAAAAAATCCCCCCAGAACATAATTTGATCTTCTCTCCAACCTGTTCCTCCAATTACAATGAAACCCGGGGGAATAATCTTTTCAAATGCCAGAAAATAAGTTTGTGCCCAAGGGAATGGTAAAGCTGGAAAATATACATGAGTAATCACAGGACCAGCTTTTTCGACTCCAGAACAAAAGAAAGACTGGGGAGATGGGATCACCCACAATTCTCAAACAGGAAGTCCTGGTGTTTATTTCCCCAAGAAAATAATTGTTCGGCATTCTTTGGGTTATCTGACAAACTGCTTCCTGGTGTATTGATTTGCTGCCACACGGAGAAAGTAATAAAGCAATAGTCAGCTTTGTTGAGAAAGCGTGAGGAACCACATAAGACTTTAGAAGCAGAATTAAGTTTTTGGAAGAGAAAAGTAATGCAGTTGAGAGGATCTTTAAGAACCTGGAGAAGAGCCAAATAATAGGAATTGAAGAGAGACTTACATGTGATTAGTCCTATGCTAGTCTTATTTTGCATAGGTTAGTATTACAGGTGGGAAGCTAATAGTCCCCACTGATACTGGAGCAGTGGTCCATGTACTAGATAAGATGGTCAGACATGGGCGCAAAGATGGAAATCTTAGATTCACAGTAAACACTGCGGTATAAAGAAAGAAATTGCTTTGACATCAACAACTTAAATCTCAATCCCAGCTGCCTGGGCAAGTTACTTAAAGTTCTGAAGCTTAGTTTCCTCATCTGTAAAACAGAAGTAACACTTCCCCCCCCGCCACACACAATACTACCTAATAAAAGAGAAACATGGTAATTAGCCGTAACTTCGCTACCCTTCCCATTGGCTAATCAGGGAGGTATGCAAATTAACTGCCAACCAAGATGGCGGCCGGCAGCCAGGCAGCTGAAGCGAACATGAACATAAGGCTTGCTTACTCCAGTGATGGAGGAAGTCAAAGTTCCCCGCCTGCCGCAGCTCAGCTCTGCGCTCCAGATGAAACAATGTTGCAATTATAGAACCTAAACAAACCC
>NW_006293001.1:2095135-2101684 GCF_000327345.1 Myotis davidii | reverse complement strand
CAAACCCACAACCTGGGTATGTGCCCTGACTGGGAATCAAAACCATGACCTTTCCACGTACAGGACAATGCTTCAACCAACCGAGCCACACAGAGAAGCAATAAAGTCACCTCTTTGTCTCTCCATCACATAATCCTAATAGGCAATTTTTAGAATTCAAACTATATATGGTTTTATTTTTATCCTAATTTTGTAGAAAGTCATTAAGTAGAAATTATAATTGTTCTCCCTCATCTTGATCCACAATGACCCCATGAAAGGCCATGAAACCAACTCTGGAGAAGATGATGCTTTAACACGTGCTCATTGAATTGCTGAACTAATTTTCTTACAAATGATGATAATCCAAGGCATTTAATAATTTATGTTCTACCATATGCTCCTTTGAGAATCCTATATAATAAAAAACATGCAAATTAACTGTCTCTCTGCTATGCTCAAGCCACGCCCACAAAGCCACACCCACCAGTCAATCAGAGTGACCATGCAAATTAATCAGACAAAGATGGCGGTTAATTTGCATACACAGGTGTCAAGCGCCCCAGGGGGCGATGGCAGTCATGGCTGTGGGCTCCTGGGACCTGGCCGGTGGAGAGCAGAGTGGGAGAGGAGCGGGTGGAGAGCGGGAGGGTTGGAGGACTTGGCAGAGGAGGAGACCACTGGACATAGAGCAGTGTGAAAGAGAGAGAGAGAGAGAGGGCAGCTTGGAGAGCACGGCTCCCTCTGTCACTCAGCTTCCTCATCACAGTTGTGGAAACTGACATCAGGGAGGAGGAAGTTCCACCCCCACAGAATCAGCCATTGGTCAGACAGCTCTCAGCGCCCTGACAGCCAGGACTCTTCATTCACCTGCATCGCAGACCGTGACAGTAGAGAGGTGGGACTATGTCTAAAGAACAACTGTTGATACAACGTAGCTCTGCAGCCGAAAGATGCCGTCTGCAGAGCAAAGTGCGTCTGATCTCGAAAGAAGGCGGCACCTGTGACAATGTATTTGAACACCAGCTACTGGAAAAACGTCGCTCTGATGCCAAAAAACACCGGCGTTAACGACAGAAAGTGTCTAAAGACCAACGAGCCTTTGAAGTTGAAAGAAGGCGGTGGCGACGACGATGACGACAGAATATGTCTAGAGAACAGTCATCAACAAGTACTACCAATACCGGTAGGAACTGCCTTCTCAGCAAAAATGGAGTACATGACGATGCAATCCTCGAACATAGCTGTGGTGGAATGACTGTTAGATGTGAATTTTGTCTATCACTAAATTTCTCTGATGAAAAACCATCCGATGGGAAATTTACTCGATGTTGTAGCAAAGGGAAAGTGTCCAAATGATAATTTTCCAGATTACCTGGCATATTTAAAAAGATTAATGACAAATGAAGATTCTGACAGTAAAAATTTCATAGAAAATATTTGTTCCTTAAATAGTTCTTTTGCTTTTGCTTCCATGGATGCAAATATTGCATCGCCATCAAGATATGGGCCATACTGTTTTAGAATACACGGACAAGTTTATCACCATAGTGGAACTTTACATCCTTTAGATGGTAAATCTTGGAAGTTTGCTCAACTCTATATTTTGGATATAGCCGAAGCTACAAGTAAAAGATTAGCAATGCCAGAAAACCAGGGCTGCTCAGAAAGACTCATGATCAACATCAACAACTTCATGCATGAAATAAGTGAATTAACGAAATTGTGCAAGATGCTACATGAGGTAGAAAAGGAAGCCCAATAAGATGGAGAACCTCCTTTTGAAAGGGACTTGCTCATTCATTGTAAACCAGATCCCAATAATCTGAATGCCACTAAAATGAAGCAAATCAGTATCCTGTTTCTACATTAGGTGACATGACATATCCTGTTCTTTTTCCACATGGTGAAAGAGGCTGGGGAACAGATATTGCATTAAGACTCAGAGACAACAGTGTAATCGTCAATAATACTAGACAAAATGTAAGGACACGAGTTACACAAATGCAGTATTATGGATTTCATCTCTCTGTGTGGGACACATTCGATCCTATTTTAAATGCAAGAAAATTAACTCAACAATTTATCGTGGGTTCATATTAAAAAATGGAGGCCAATCGGATAAATTTCATCAAAGCAAACCAATCTAAGTTGAGAGTTGAAAAATGCAGTGGTTTGATGGATTATCTCAAATCTAGATCTGAAAAGGACAATGTGCCGATTGGTAAAATGATAATACTTTCATCATCTTCTGAGGGTAGTCCCAGAAATATGCAGCGGTGATATCAGAATGCTATGGCAATTTTAACGAAGTATGGCAAGTCTGATTTATTCATAACCATGACATGCAACCCCAGATGGGCAGATATTGCAAACAATTTACAACGAAAGCAAAATAGTTGAAAACAGACCTGACTTGGTAGCCAGAGTTTTTAGTATTAAGCTGAATGCTCTTTTAAATGATATCTGTAAAGTCCATTTATTTGGCAAAGTAATAGCTAAAATTCATGTCATTGAATTTCAGAAATGCGGACTGCCTCATGCTCACATATTATTGACCAGAGGCCCGGTGCACGACATTCATGCACGGGGGAGGTGGGGAGGTTCCCCTCAGCCCAGCCTGTGGGGGATGTTCGCCTGCTGGCTTAGGCCTGTTCCCCATGAAGCTGGCAGGTGGAAATCCCCCAGGGGTTCCTTAGTGCTACAGCTTCTGGCTGAGCTGCGCTCCTCCTGTGGGAGCACACTGACCACCAGAGGGCAGCTCCTGTTTTGAGTGTCTGCCCCCTGATGGTCAGTGAGCATCATAGCAACCAGTCGTTCTGCCGTTTGGTCTATTTGCATATTAGCCTTTTATTATGTAGGATATTAGATAGTGAGTCCAAATTACCTTCCTCTAATTAATTTCCTTTCAATGTGCACAAATTTCATGCACAGGGCTACTAGTGCTCTTATAAAATACTAGAGGCCTGATGCACGAAATTTGTGCAAGAGTAGGCCTTCCTTCCCCCGGCTGCCAGCATTGGCTTCCCTCTGGCACCCGGGACCCGGGGAGGGAGGCCTTGCCCACTTGCCACAGCCCGCCAGTTGGTGGCCTGGGCCTTCCTCTGCAGGGTGATCATGGGGTGATGGCCGGGCCTCCCACCAGTCACATCACACCCACCTTGGCTGGCCTGGTGCCAGTGGGTGTCATAGTGTGGTCCTGGATGGTCGTTCTGCTGTTCAGCTGTTTGGTCAATTTGCATATTATGCTTTTATTATATAAGATAATGTCTCAAAAGTGATTGGTACATTGTAGTTGTTATCTAGCAGCTACTGTTGTTAAAAAGGGGACTTTTGGGGCCATAGAACTAGATTAGGAAGGAAGACTATCAGAAAGCTGGTTTAGAATTTTTTTTAAGTTGATAGCAGTTTCTAAATTACAGACAAACCAGGTAAAGAGAAATATATGATAATGCAGAACCTAAAAAACATGATACCTATCAAGAAGTGTTCCTGTGGCTAACTGGGCTCAAATGTAAAAACAGCTTAGCAGCTGTTTCTAACCAGGGGCCTTGCATGCAAAATGCTTCAGGGAGAAGCCTACACTAAGGGGCTTGCCTCCCATACTGAACTGCTTGCCTGCACTGTGCTCCTGCCTGCTGAGCCAGCCCTTATAAAGGAGTTTCTGGAATTGTATTTTAACCCATAGGACTGACACTTCCCCCATTAATCAGAACCGTGAAGCTATATCCCATATCAGCATCTTCACCAACCAATCAGAGTGCCCTCATTCTGACCAATCAGGCCAGTGCCTTTTGGAACATTAAAACTGTGAAGACTTAAAGTCCTTATTTGCATGAGGATGGACCAATCAGGGACCAGGAGCAGGAACTTCTCTGTACATATCAGCTCTCTTCTGTCGTGGAGAGCACATTTTTGCTTCCCACCAAAGGCTGAAGACAGTTTCCCTGGCTGCAGCCATGTTATTGGACCAGAGTGGAGCAGAGCAGAGCTGAATTGGTGGACACAGCCGGAGAGACTTTTGCCTGAGGGCCAATCACAGTCATGTTTTTCCACAACGGTGTTGTCTCATAATTGAGCTGTAACACTATTGAGCTATCCACAGCTGTGCTGGATCACAATTGAGCTGGTTTGCACTGAATAATGTTTCCTTCATCACTATACCCCAAACTGGGAATTCCCATGGCGTTGAATTGGCAACAACAACCATCAGTTGGCAATACGTAGCTAGAGTCATTCAAGGGAATTTTATGCTAACTCACTGAAGGGAAGTCATGATTTATTTGAGAAAAACGGTGTCTAATTTATCAGTAGAAAGCTATTTGACATTTGTAGGAAATGGGAGAAAGCTCAGGTCAAAAATATAAAAATGCGGAAACCATTAACTGGATGAAATGGAATGCTTGGTGTGGTATGTGAAGGAGAGGACAGTGTGAAATAAGTGGTTTTGATATGATTGGAGAAAGATGGCTAGCAAATGTATATCGAGCCAGGAGTTCTGCGAGTTGTATCATTCTTTGTCAGAGAAAATACCATTAGAGATGACAGCAAATTTCTTCCTAAGCAAGTAGTCTCTCTGAAATTTCTGCCAGCATAAATGCCATAATTGAAAAAAAATAAAAATAGAAAAAAGTGCCTGACCAGGGTACTAACAATCAATTTCCCAATGAAACTGGGAAGCTGAAAAGGTAGGTCAGGTAAGAAATTAAAAATTTCAATTATCTACCTGTCATTTGTCAAACTATCTGATTCCGGACGAAATGCAGAGATGAGATTTTAGGATGAGACAAATTACTAATTCTAACAAAGTAGAATATCTCCACATGGCATAGAGTATTTGCATTATGAATAGGAACTAGTTTAGTCAGGTGTTTATGAATGACCCTTTATATAATTACAGAACAATCAGGTCCAACATTTTAGCAGGTGGGGTAAAGCCCCAAACACCCATTTGATGAAATTCAAGCACTGATCAGAAAAACTCGGCTGACATAGATTTTAAAATAACTTGTAATAAAAAGCTTAACATCTGACTTAAAACATTATTGAAAGCACATGACAGTTCTTTGCCACAGATAAATAAAAAAGTCTAGGTATCAGGGGTGAAGCAGAAATTAAGTGACTCAATAAATAATTATGTAAGTGCATGTAAACTTTTAGAAATAGTAAGATTGTTTTTTTAAATACATCAAATCAGCAAGCTATGCAGGCATGGAAAAATTATATGTGTGGATGAAAAATAACTAGTGTATTTACATTACTCCCATACATATGTTTTGTGTCTTTTTGTAAATGTTGTATAGAAATGACATAGTACTATTTTGGAGTCAGTATTTTTCACTTAAAAACAAACTCTTTCCATGTCAATAAATATACAGGGGTGTGCAAAAGTAGGCTAAATTACCAGCCATTATTACCTAAAAGATAAATCATAAGTAAGGATATGAAATAATAACAATCATAGTAATGATAATCATAAGACAGCCCTGGCCAGATGGCTTAGCTGGCTGGAGCATTGTCCCAGGCACCAAAAGGTTGAGGGTTTGATTCCTGGTCAGGGCACATGCCTAGGTGTGGGTTCGATCCCTAGTTGGGGTGCCTATGGGAGGCAGCAGGTCGATGTTTCTCTCTCACATTGATGTTTCTCTCTCTCTCCCTTCCTTTCTCTAAAATCAATAAGCATATCCTTGGGTGAGGATAAAAAAATAATAAGATATAATACAAATAAATAATACTATAATTAATAAATAATACAAGAATAAACTCTGTTTTATCTACTCACGACTGTAAACCTACTTTTGCAAACTCCTGTGTAGATACACATTTTTAATGTCTGCATTGTCTGGACATTATATAGTTTAACCTACTGTTTTGATATATAGATTTTTAAGTTTCATAATTTAAATAAATATTTTATTTACTCTTTATTTGGCTCTCAGTATGTTCCATTTAAAAAATATTTTTTATTGATTTGAGAGAGAGAGGATGGGAGAGAAAGAGAGAAACATCGATGAGACCAGACCAGTGGCCTCCTGCATGCCCCCTACTGGAGATCTAGCTCGAAACCCGGGCTTGTGTCCTGACCCGGAATCAAACCAGTGACCTCTTGGTGTACAGGACACCCCTCAGTCTACTGAGCCACACCGACCGGGCTCTCAGTATGTTCTTTATGCACATTAATCCATACACATTTCTGAATCATATTATGCTCTCAGATTATAAAGTTATGTTCTGTGTACTATATAACCCATCAGAGAATGATTGGTATCTTTGCCTGTTCACTGGAAGGGATTTTAGAGCCCTAAAGTTATATTTCATGATTATAACAATGCTAACCTGAGCATCCTTGCTTGATTATTTCTTAGCATAAATTTCTAGAAGTTCAATTGTAAGGCCAGGGAGAAGCCTCTCCCTCCCCCAGACCTTTCTTGCAAGCCCTGGCCCCAGTTTAGTCACAGCAGAGTTTATCTCTTCCTGGGATCGGTCTGTGCTAACTGACCTTCCCAGTAAGCCCTGGTGCTCTGGTGTAGTCACAGCAGAGTTGTTTTATCTCTCCCTGGGGTAGGCTTA
>NW_006293001.1:2081724-2090262 GCF_000327345.1 Myotis davidii | reverse complement strand
TGTGTGTGCTGCCAGATACCAAGATAGAGATATAAATACATACTATATAATAAAAGGCTAATATGCAAATTGACTGAACCACCAGGGGGCTGACGCTCAATGTAGGAGCTTCCCCCTGTTGGTCAGTGTGCTCCCACAGCTGGAGAGTCACTCATCCAGAAGCGAGGCTCATGGCTGGTGAGTGCAGTGGTGGTGGCGAGAGCCTCTCCCACCTCTAAGGCAGCACTAAGGAGCAGCAAGCTGGGCTTCTGGCTGAGCGGAAGCTTTTCCCATTGGGCGGGGGCCCTCTCCCTATGGGGCCCCCTTTGGGGACACCCCTGCCCAGATGGAGTTTGTATCTGCTTCCAATAAACTTCTACATTTTTTATTAAAGAAACCTTTTTGTCCGCTGTAAGGCCTGGGAGAAGCCTCTCCCGCCCCCAGACCTTTCTTGCAAGTCCCGGCCCTAGTTTAGCAGAGTTATTTTATCGCTTCCTGGGATCGGTCTGTGCTAACTGACCTTTCCAGTAAGCCCTGGTGCTCTGGTGTAGTCACAGCAGAGTTGTTTTATCTCTCCCTGGGGTAGGTTTATGCAAGACAGACCACCCTGGCCCCTCAGGAAACGAGTCAACTGCTAACACAGACCTGTCCCCTCAGGAGATGAGTTAACTGATAACCCAGTTTCCTGACATTCCAGGCCACCTGCGTGTGGTTTACATTCCAGGCCACCTGCGTGTGGTTTTTGCCTTTATAAACTCTTGTTCTACAATTGCTCGGGGCTCCAGTCAGCCAGCACTTCCCTCGGGTTGCTGCCTGCCTGCCTGGGAGCCCCTGCGCGGCGCTTGTAATAAAGAACCTCTTGCTTTTGCATCAAGTTCCGGTCTCTGCGTTTGACTTGGGGTCGTCGCCTCCTCCGTCGGACTCTCCAGGGGTCTTAGGGCCTTACACAATTACCATTCCAGAGGGGATACACATTTTTAAGGCTTTTGCTCCATACTGCTAAACAGACCTCTTGAAAGGTGATCCATTTACCTCGATGCCCCATTTCTCCATACCTTGTTCAAAATGCTGCATAGCATCATTCTATTTAATTTGTACAAAGTTGATAGTTTAAAAGGGCATCAGACCTTAATTTGCAGTTCTTTAATTACTAACGAGGGCGAATACCTTCTTATGGCTATTTGTCTGTCTTTTTTTGTTTTTGCTTTCTAGTCTGTCTTCTTTCTTTCCAAAAGAAATTCTTGGTATATGTTCTTTCCGTGAAATTTCTGTGGGAGTATTGTCCTCTGTGGTACAAACAATGGGAGAATCGACTGACAGTTTATTTTTATAAGCATATTAAGTTTCTTGGAGGCCAAGGCCTTGTCAGTAGAGTCCGCCTCCTGGATTCTCCACTGACTTGTGTGAAGGATTGAGCTGTAACTTATAGAGAAAGACTTGCTTGACATCTTATACATTATCAAGAAAGAAAGGGTACTGCAGACTTAAAATGATAAGCTGTTGGGACTTGAGTACAGGAATATCTTTCAAGGCTGTGTGATGAGATAGAAAAGTGGCAGCCAACACTAAACGTTCACTTGTAAAGTATTATGGTGGTGGCTGGGAAATGTTTACTTTATTAATCAGACTTTCAAAAACTTTTCACTTCTGCTCAAAGTTTTTTTGTGTGTTTCTTTTTAAAGATAACTATTCAAGCTTTTTGGATCCCTTGTATAATTTTAGCATAAAGTAAAATTGACTTTTTGAGCTTATATAATTATGAATTTTACAATAGAGTTTTATAGTAGGGGCAGATTTGTGTAACCATTAACATAACCAGGATGTGGAAGTGTTCTCTTTCTTCCTAAAACTCCCTTATTACCCCTTTGTACTGCCACCCTCCTCCCACCGCTAACCCCTGGCCATGAGTGACACATTTTCTGTCACTTTAGTCTTGTCTTTTTGGGAGTGTCACATTAATGCAATTATACAATATGAAATTTTTGAGACCGGTTCCTTTCACTCAGCATAGTGTCCTTGAGACTCATCCAAGTTGTGGTATATATCAATATTTTGCACCTTTTTATTTCCCAGTAATATTCTACTTTATAGACGCACTACAGCTTACCTACTCACTGACTAAAAGAAAATTGTACTGCACTGTCCTACCTCCAGCATATTGTACAGTAACAGCCTAAACATCTCATCCTGGGCCATGGTGGAGTATCAGCATTTGTTTTAATGTGGTCTTTCTCTGCAAAGACTCCCCTCACTCCTTATTCCCAATACTCCCTAGGGATATCCAACTTTCAAAATGCAGACTTTCAAATTTTTCTAATGAAACCAGCTAAACACTGTTTGGGGAAATAAAGTGATTTTCTCCCTTGCATTTGTTTACTTCTCTGTAAGCTCCCGAGATGGCTAACATGCTAGTTGTTAATCACACCATCTGTTCAAACAGCACTTCTACATCATTTGATTCATACTTTTTTTTTAAAAGGAATTTTTTTCAGAACAATATGTTTGTGTCTGTGTTATTCCCGTCATTTGGCAATGCAGTATGAGCTATTTAAACTTTCCTATTTATTGTAAATGGCTTTTCAATCAGCAAATATTTTTTTAAATGTGCATACACCACAAAAAAAGCTGTGTCTACTGAAATTTCAAACATTGGAAACAGTAGAAAAATCTGTTCCAGTCTGCCTGCTGTCAAAAATTTTAACCATCTGATTATATTTAAATGAAGTCTTTAGGAAGATGATTTATCTGACCGACCCTGAGAAACTTCCCCACGGGCCCTGAAGATGGCAGTGCTGTGCAGTTTAGAACAACCCTTCATTCCTGGCCACCCCCATCACCCCCGAAAGGAATTTCTGGAATGGCAGAAACTGGGGGGAGGAATTGCTAAGTCTGAACCTTCTAACATTTAGCATAAACCTCTTCTGAACCCTGAGACACTTTGGTTTATCTTTTGGTCCCTTTGTTTTGTTTAAAGTCATACCCCATGCGTTTCCTGTTTCCAGCTGGGATCAGAAATGGAAATAGTTTAAAGGTTATTCTCATATCATGGGTAACCAGGAAGTGCCTATACAGTTTACTGAGAAGCTGGTTTTCACAAGACCACTTGGCTTTTTTTTTTTTTTAAGTCCTAACAAAGGCTCTGCCCAAGATAAGCTGGAGCTAAGAATACGGGAAGTTTTGAATGCCTACGGGAACCACATCTCTGGGAACTCGCCTCTCCTTGTTTCATCTCCTTAACAACAGAGGCCTGTGGCCTGACATTCTTTAAATTTCACCAGCAGGGTCTGGAACACTGGTTTAGTAGGACACATGCTTAAGCCCCAGGCAGTATAAACCAGAGGGTGATTTCTTGCCCTGTCATTGTTAAGTGGGCATGGAAACAGAAAGGGGAGGAACCTGTATAGTAACACCCAACTCACTTTTGTGATGTCAGAATTTGGTGACAATGCCCCAGGTGAGTGGCTCAGTTTGTTGGGGCATCTCGTTCCTTACACCAAAAAAGTTGTGGGTTCAATTTCCGGTTAGGGCACATACCTAAGTTGCGGGTTCCATCCCCCTTTAGAGGTGAGTTGGAGGTAGCCAATCAATTATAAACATATCCTTGGGTGAGGATTAAAAAAGAGTTGGTGACAATTCAACTGGTGTGTGGGAGGGGGGAGCAGGGGGAGAAAAGCACATGTGTAGTAAAGTCAACATGGCTGGACTATAGAGGCCTGTCAATCAAACCTGGGAAAAAGGTCATTGGCTAGGGCTTTGTACCCCAATGCAAGCCCATGAAATCTTGGGAAGTTAACTGGTTATTTTGAAAAACCTCCTGGTTAAAACCCAAGGAGAAGCCCTTGCTCTGGCTTTGCTCTTCCACTCCCAGCCCCCTCCGGCTGGGGAACATGACCATGCAAGTCTAGGGGCTACCTGGGGTCTCTGGATGACTGCAGGGGCTCAAAGAACCATGAATCAGAAACTCGGGGCACTGGCGTTGCCTTGGCCTTGTTGAAGACAAGGTTGTACTTTTTCCATGGTGGGATGGCGGGAGATGGGACACTTGGAACCCAGGAGAGGAATTCCTTTGATATTACATCACAAATAAACCTGCCACTCCACAATCTGCCATGCCTGGATCCTTGAAATGCTTTTCTGGCAATCCTGTGGAAGAGCCTGTAATCCACTGACAACAAAAGGAGGCAAAAGTAGGAAGGGAACTATATTAATATTTCAAAGTACTATGGCAATACACCAGAGACTGAATGTCAACTACTAGGTTTTCCACATTTCTCCCCAAAATGCCTTGGGCAGAAATCTTATCGCACACTGATTAGAGGTGGCTCTGAAATGCTGAAAGTAATTTGAGAAGCTCTAGCTGTATCTCCTGAGTGGGAAAATGTCTTCTTTATCAGGATCTAGTGTAACTTAAATTTCTTCTTAGAAACTTATTTTTATGAGTAGAGCTTCGATCTGTGTGGGCACAGATTCCTTTGGATGCAAATACTTCCTGGAGAATGTGTAGTTTGCCAGATGCTTGATAGGAAACCCTTTTCCTTTCTCTCCATCTTTCTTTCCTTGAGGGTCCATCTTAAGGCTAAACTATTTCAAATATTCACTGATCACTCCAGCTAATATGGGTCTTTCCCCCTTCCTCATCCCGGCTCCCCCGCAATGCTTACACATTTAACAATTTGTTCACTTCCAGTTTAGATATCTCTTTCATAGTGGCTTGTTTTATTTTCTGTTTCAAGTCAGACATTTTTTGTCCCCTCTAAAACATTATAATCTTCCAGGAGACAGGAACTACTTCAATTTATCAGGAAACTACTTCCCATCACTTCATGAGTATTTGAATGCTGAGGCCATTATTTTATATTAAGATGGTGTCATACCATGGATCTGTATTTGGGACAGGGGATACCCACACCAAAGACCCAGCTGCAGCTGAAAAGTAACGTTAAATGCAGTGTCTGTTACTTGGGGAGGAACATGTCTATTAGACCAGCACTGATGGTGCAGGAGCGAGGAGGAGGGAGGGAGTATTGTTTTGGTCTTGACTTTGAGGGAAGGGGTAGAATGTCAGAGTGGTGTGTGTGTGTGTGTGTGTGTGTGTGTGTGTGTGTGTGTTGGGGGGTTGTGATCACGAGGTGTGTAAAAGATAATATTTGCCACATGGAGGTCTTTACTTAAGGTTGTTTTGACTGCTGCTCAGAGACCCTTTAGGGCCTCATAGAGGAGCCTCCCAGGTCTCCCTGGGTACAGGTCAGTAGTAAGTAAGAGCCTGTTGCAATGTCCCTCCTCTTCACTTACTGCAGCCTCCAGGGTCTTCTGTTTACCTGTGAGGTCATTGTGCAAGATCCTGCTGGAAATCACAGGTTTTCTTGCTGAAAAAATTATAGGGGGAAAAAGGTCTTCTTTGTAGTCTGGATTGTTTTAATTTCTGCACTCTCAATATTCCTTTCCCATTATTATTTCTTGAGGTTTTGAAAACCTTGGTTGAAAGCATCTCAGGGAGACCATGAGAAAATATTGTGCTCACATTGAGATCATTCCCAGAGATAACTGTGGGGGTGATAGAGAAAGCCAGAGCAAAAGACCTCCAAGGTGAAGGTAAAACATTGCAAAAGGAGATGGAAATCAGGACAGGAAGCTCCTCTCTCCACCCTTCTCCCTGCCCCGATTTCTTATTTCAGAGCTCACCATAGTTTAGGAGGAAGATGTTGTTTAAAGTGCGTTCTCTTCTTCAACTATCTAGTATTGTACTGGGTGCTCTGTAGGGTCTCTATAAATACTTCTTGAATTGAATTAAATTAAAAACCCTGGTACTGTTAAAGAATTGCTGAAGATCACGGGGAAAATACAAAGAAGGAAAGATCATTGAAGGCGAACTTGTCTTTCTTTATGGATGGTTACAAGGAAATACCAAGGTCAGAAATGAAACCCACCTTCCGTATCCCCTGCTAGATATGCTCTTTGGCTTATCTTATTAAGGGTGATATTTTCAAAAACATATGTTGCCAAACTGGGTTCCAAAATTCTGACTTTTGGTTTATTTGTAGCGAGTCCATGGTGCACATGATTTTATTTGAGACTCATTGTCTCTCAGACTGCGCCAGAAAACAGCCTTTGGGCTGTAATTTTATTTTGTTTTCTTTATGCTTTAGGAAAACCTCTTCTGGCTTTTCTCAGTAAAGAAATAAAAAATGGAAAGGCATTTGCAGCAGCGACAGAGGCAGCCACCACTGGCCCAGCTGCCGCCATGCTTGATCAAACTATCCCAAATGGGATGAGCACATTTAGCAGAATGATCGATCCACTGTGCCATATCACTTCTATTTATAATCTTGGCAGAGCTACAAATTCCAAGGTTTTCGGAGACAGAGGAACTCTGTGACATGAAGTGATTTTAGCTCTCATCTTTTCCGAGTTTGACTTTGTGGGCGTTGGATCTTCCAGCTTCTAAGGGAAGTTCCTGCGGAACCCAATGAGCTTCCTGCTCTCAGGAGGTGTCTGTTTCACACAGGCAAGAAAAGGGCTCAGAAGGGTCTTTTTTCTAAGGGACCTTTTTATTTTTTAAGGAGTTTATAAGACAGAGATCTATTTCATGTATTTTTGTATGTTTATAATAGCCTTAAATCACCTCTGGGTTTATCTCACACATCTCTCTCCCTGCCTTGCCTCAAATTATTCATTTCCAATACTGGCCTCTCTGTTAATTAAATGGTATGTCTATGGGGGCATTTCCATTTGAATGATAATTAATGTGTTTTTTCCCCATCCAGCTGCCCATGAACTCTGGGTAGATAAATTGTTTTGTAGCACATATTTGCGGCTGGGCTGGGATAATGATTTCCTCTCAACTAGTAAACAAACAAAAAAAAATTTTTTTTTTAAAGTAAGCATCATCCTAAGCACAAGATCTCTTTTCTACCTTTTTACAACTTGGAAATGCGGGGAGAGGAAGAAGGATACTTCCTAATTCATAAATAAGAGAACCAAAGTGCCACAGTGCCGTGCTGGAAGCTACATGTATAAATTAAGAGTAGGTCATTTATTTTTGCTTCCAGAGACATGTTAAAATGTGAAAAATTTGCCGAAACCGGTTTGGCTCAGTGGATAGAGCGTCGGCCTGCGGACTGAAAGGTCCCAGGTTCGATTCTGGTCAGGGGCATGTACCTGGGTTGCGGGCACTTCCCCAGTGGGAGATGTGCAGGAGGCAGCTGATCGATGTTTCTCTCTCATCGATGTTTCTAACTCTCTATCTCTCTCCCTTCCTCTCTGTAAAAAATCAATAAAATATATTTTTAAAAAATGTGAAAAATTTGCTTTTCAATGCACAGTCTCCTTTTCCATTTTAGTACGCTACTGATGACTTTTTTTAGACTATGTCACAGTGGCTCAAGGTTGAGGCTCTGGAATGAGAATTGAATTTGAACCCCGATTTTACCTCTTGGCAACTATGAGACCTTAGTTAGGCAAGTTCTTAACCTCTTTATATCTTACTTCTCTCATCTGTGAAGTGGGAATAATAATTAATGTCTCACTCATAGGGCTGTTTAACATAAATAACATGACATTATTTATGTTAAACAAAATAGAATAGTGCCCAGTACTTATTAATCTCTATATTAACTATTAATCAGTATTTTCAAAAGAATCCTATATAGTAAGAGAGTAGTATGCTAATTAGCTGGGACGCCCTCACAGTAACGTCCAGCAGGAGCGGGAGGGCGTGGCTATGTGCTGCACGTGGGTGTGGCTGCTGCCCCATGAGGCCAGAAACGTGAGGCTCCATCGAATAAATTAAAATGCTTTCACATGCCTGAAGATGACAGGGTTCAAGCGGGAAGGGCTCCGGTTTCCTTTTCTCACACCCGGCTGGGAGGCCTCCCTGGGGTGGCTCTCCCCTCCGAGCCCTGAGCAGGATGGAAGCTCTGCGCTGGCCTGGGAGCCCCGAAAGGAGGCAGAGCGAAATGCTTTCCCTGGGGGACCTGCTCTCCCTGGGAGTCCAGAGTGGAGGGCACTCACCCTGGGAACCTGGAAATCCGCCTCCGGGGGAACTGCAGCAGCCAGGCCTGGCGTGCCGTGGAGCGGGCGACCTACCAGGAGGCCATGCAGCTGCTGTAGTTGAAGTCGCCCTGGATGGAGGACGGGGGTAATGGGGATCAGAGTCAGCCATGGAACCCCAGCTCCCGGCCGAATGACTAGAGCACACGGACCTCAACAGTCCTCCGTCACGTCCTGAGCAGCAGTCAGTCCTGACCAGAGATCAAACCCGAAACCTAGGTAGGTGCCCTGAGAGAACGGAACCCAAACCTTTGCTGTGGCAGAAGAGCTCCCGCCCACAACAGGGGCGGGGGCACCCAGAGGGGTTTTGTTGAGGGGCCCTGACAGGCAGCGCCCAGCACAGTGGGTTAGAACCTCCTCCTGATACAGCCAGGTTGCCGGTTGGATCCCTGGTGAGGGAACAGACAAGAAGCAACTAAAGGGAGCATAATAAGTGAAACAATGCACTGGTGTTTCTCTTGCTCCCTTCCTCTCTCTAAAATAATCAATAAAAATAAAAATAAAAATAAG
>NW_006293001.1:2078944-2081448 GCF_000327345.1 Myotis davidii | reverse complement strand
ATTTTTTTTTCTTTTTAAATCCTCCCCTAAAGATATGTTCTTTTCATTGATTCTAGAGAGAGAGGAAGGGAGCGGGAAAGAGAAAGAGAAACATCCATCAGCTCCCTAAGCATTCTGGCAGAGATGGAACCCACAACCTGTGTATGTGCCCTCACTTGGAATTGAGCCCATGATCCTTTGGTGCGTGGGAGGACACTCTAACTACTGATACACACCGACCAGGGCCTGGAGATACATTTAAAAAAATTTTTCAGATCTGCCCTGGCCAGGTGGCTCAACTGGTCGGAGTCTCAACCTGTACACCAAAGGATTTCCTATTGGATTCTAGGTTAGGGCACATACTTAGGTTTAGGTTAGATCCTCCTGGGTCAGCAGGTGCAGAGGCAGCCTACTGGTATTTCTCTGTCACATGGATGTTTCTCTCTCTAAAAATCAATTTCAAAAACATCCTTAGGTGAGAATTAAAAAATATATGTATATTAAAAAGTTTTCAGATCTAAAATTTTATTTGGTTCTTTTTTAAATTTTATTTTTCATTTACAGTTCACATTCAATATTCTATTCTATATAATAAAACTCTAATATGCAAATTGACCAGACAGTGGAATGACTGGTTGCTATGAACTGACCACCAGGGGGCAGATGCTCAACATAGGAGCTGCCCCCTGTGGTCAGTGGGCTCCCACAGGGGGAGCACTGCTCAGCCAGAAGCTGGGCTCATGGCTGGCAAGTGCAGTAGGAGCAGCGAGCCGAGCGGTAGGGAGCAGCAAGCAGGAGGGGGGGGTAAGGAGCGAGGGGTCCCGGACTGTGAGAAGGCACAGGCCGGGCTGAGGGACCCCCCCACTCCCCACCCCCCAGTGCACAAATTTTGTGCACTGGGCCTCTAGTATATTTAATATTAAAACAGATTTATTGGGAACATTTTAAAAACTTATTTAGTTCTATACCATACTCTCAATTAATTGAAAAAAATCTCTGAAAGTGCAATTTTAGTTCCAGAATACTAGAACTTCAGCAGATGATTGTGTGGGCATGAAATTTATAGTTTTAGTGAATGTGAACCTCAAAGAAAGGAGTTGAAATGGAAATGGCAGGACATGGGACAGGTGAGTATTTGAAGGTGAACAACCTCATCATGTAAAGGGAGGGGGCAGTGCCCTGGGACAAAACTCCCGTCTGAGTACCTTGCTGACATAAACCTTATTATCCCATTTATTCAATTCAGACTTGGCCTCCCCTTAACGTGAGCAAAAGTGATAAAGGAAAAAAACACTCATATAGTCAGGAAAAAGAAAATTAAAAAATCTTGGCCTTATAATAGCTACTCCTGATTCAGAACGGCATATCAAAACTGGGTTAGTCTGTGAGCTGAGGCTATATGCTTAGAGAGCTTTAATCTGGCTTGATTCTTGATCATAGGATCTGAGTGGGGAAGTTTTCAAACTAAACCTTACCATAATTGCATTATAAATTTATAGGAATGAAGTCAGTGTCATTACATTTAGGGGAACCTTTCTGGTGAAGTTTTAGACAGGAAGAGATCAATTGATGTTTTTTTGTGTGTGTGTGAAAGAATTGTCTTTAGAAATGTCCTCTGATGGTCACTTCTTTCCATGCTCTCAAATTTGCCTGAAGGAATTAGGAGCCTACAGATGACCTAGCTAATGTTTATGAAATACGTCTGAGTCCTGGGTACTGTGTTAAGCACTTTGGATAATCGTCTTGGCAACTTTAATTAATATTTTCCCATTTCAAAGCTGAAGAAGCTGAGGTTCAGACACAGAGCTGGTAAGTAGTAAAGTTGGGATTCAAACCCCAGTAGCCTGACTTAAATCCATGTGCTGTTAGTCCTAACCACTACATTTCCTTCTATGATCTCACTTCAAGTGTTAAAAATGCAAGACTTGATAAGTATTTTTATGGCTTCATTATATCAGCTCTAAGACCTAAAAAAATTATCCTCTGAGATTTCCATAAGCATTAGGAGCAATGCTGACAATTAGACTAACATGTCAAAAAGCAAATATTGCAATGCTTGAAAATAATAGTCTTCCTTAACAATTACTGAGATCACTTTTTTTTTTTCTGTTGAAAAGTGAACCAACCCCACAGATAAAACTAGTCCTAATTGGAGGCATTTCATTGATATTAAGGCTCACTGGTAGCACCTGGAGAAATATCACAGTGGAACCACCATCGATGCTGGGCACTGCACTGACCTGATATTTGAAATGGTGAGCTTTGCAATCTGCCTAATAATTAAAGCAATTTATCTTCAAGTGGATCTAGGCCATTTCGTCATTTCAATAAGAAACTCTTGGGGAATAGAGATGACTGCAGAGAATCCCTGTTGTGCAAACACTAATATGAAAAGTAAGTAAGTGACTCTTTGAAATGCCATCAACTATGTGGCCACCAATACCTAAGCTGCTAAATTGATGCCACGACACCTGCCCAGAAAAGACTTTGCCACTGTCTTGCAGGACCTAGAATGCAGAGAACAC
>NW_006293001.1:2069711-2078917 GCF_000327345.1 Myotis davidii | reverse complement strand
GCTTGTACAAGCCTTTATCTTGTTCCAAAGGAAAATTAACAAACAAATGTGATAAAATAGTGCTTGCCATGGTCGGGGAATTCTGAAATTATAAAGCATGCCTTTTGAGAACATATTTGTTCTGTCCAATCTAATACCCACTGGACAGTAGCATGTGGCTACTAAGCAACTGAAATGTGGCTGGTCTGAATTCAGATGTGTTGCAAGTATGAAATATAAGCCAGAGTTAAAGACTTAGCATGGAAAAAGAATGTAAAATATCTCAATTTTTATACTGATTATGTGTTGAAATATTTTTTATATATTGGCTTAAATAAAATATATTATTAAAATTAATTTTACCTGTTTCTTGTTACTTTAGAAATGCGGTTACCATAATATTTTTAAAATTGCTTATGTGGCTCTCACTGTATTTTGATCAGGTGGTGCTGGTAGGTATCCTCCACGAGAGGCAACTGAGGAGTGAGGCAGCTTCAGCCTTCACCGTGGGGTATGAGGAACTCTTTAGGAACCAGATGGAATATTTCGATGGTCTCGTTATTGCTATTGATGTTGCTTTGTTTTCAATTTCATTAATTTCTTCTCTGATCTTTGTTACATCTTTTCTTCTACTTTCTTTGGGCTTATTCTCCACCCCTTCCCAATTGTCAACAGAATCTTTATTTCATTTATTTTCAATCTTTCTTGTTTTTAGCAAATTCATATAAGGCTAAATTATTGCTTTACAGACATGGCAAACTTTTGACATCTAGCACTTTTATTGTGTATAGCTAAAGTTTTAAAAGATAATTTCCTCATGTGGTTTCCTCCTTGACTACTAGGTTATTTTTGTTTTACATCTTTTTTTCAATTACAGTTTATAGTCAATATTATTCTGTATTAGTTTCATGTGTATACCATAGTGGTTAGACAATCATATACTTTACATAATGGTCTCCCTGATATTTCATGTACCCACCTGGCCCCATACATAGTTATTTCAATATTATTGACCCTATTCCCCATGCCATAATTTCCATCCCTGTGACTATTCTTAACTACTAATTTGTACTTCTTAACCTTTTCACCTTTTTCACCCATGACTACTATGTTATTTTTATGGTATAGATATGTAATATAGATTCTTTGGTATTCCTTGAAATTTCCTTTGTGACCTACTATGTAGTCAGTTTTTCTGAGAGTTTCATTTCTGCTTGAAAAAAGGTAATTTTCTATTTATTATATGCTGACTTCTACATGTATATCTTTTAGATTAGCTCTTTCATTGTGTTGTTTAAATATTTTATAAATCCTTAATACTATTTTTTTGTCTGCCTGATGTATCAGTTTCTGAGAGAGGTATATGAAAACCTCCCAGTATGGCTGTAGGTTTATCAATTCCTCCTTATTATTATGTCATTTTTTACTTTAAATTTTTTTTTCATTAGGCTTCTATGACTAGTAAACTCGGTGTTTGTATTAATTTACCTTCACTTGACATAATTCAATTGGAGATAATAATTTTCCTTTACCACTTTGAAAACATTACTCCATTGCATTCTGTCATCTTTTGTCACCAATGAGACATTGTGACACATGGAATAATATTTTGAATCCTCTGCTTGTGATGGCTCCAAAGGTCCTGCCCCTATTAAGTTTTACAGTGTTCATTAAGGATATAAAATATGAGCTGCTTTGTTTTAAGTTCCTATTCATTTAAGTTCCTATTCACTTCTATGTCATCAGTTCCTCTTTTCACATTCAGACATTTCATACCCCGGATTTGACATGTATTCATTTTGCAAAGTTTATTTTTTGCAAAGTTTATTTTTTCCAAAGTTTAGTTGTTCTCTGTCAGTTCAGTCTGCCATATTGACTTGACATTCTCAATGGTCTCATTACTACTTCTTTTCAGTTGAAGGAGGTGCCCACCTCGCAGGATGGTCTTGGCTCTAATGGTCTGGAAGTTAAGAGTCATGGAGAATTAATGAGAACGGCCTAAGACTCAGGCACCTGTACTAGATGCATCCCCCACCCCCATGTTCTGCTCTCAGCCTTGTCAGTCTGCTCTTGGAGAATTCCATGTCTTATGTCCCCTGCCTGGCATTTCTATCATGGGCTCTATACCTGGTCCCTGGGACATGCCTCTTTGACCAGACATTGGAGAGAAGTGCATTTATGTCCCAGCTGCGACCCAATCTGTGCTGCCAAGGGCTGTTTGACGTTCAGGTGAGTCTTGTTCCAGTCTGGCAAGCCTTCCAAATTTAGGGAACACATGCCACTGAGAGGTCCTGTTAGAGCCCCTAGCTTCTGTTCTGGATAGAAGTGCCAGCAGCCCCTTCTGCTGAGGAAGGGGAGGGTCTTGGGACTCACAGCTCAGCTTGCAGCAGAAAATACTTCCTCACAATATTCCCTCTCTCCATTCTTTGCCCTTTCATAATGTTCTTATAGATTAATAATTGAAACTTTCTCAGCAACTACTTAAACATTTACACATGATTTCATTTCCCCATTATTTTTAGTTTCATCTATCTTTATTCATACTAACCAATGTTCTGGTATTTTATCAGTTTCAGATATCTATCATGTTTCAGTGTCTGTTTAGTAACAGTAACTAGTGAATTATTAAGGATTTCTAAAATGTGCTATCATTTTTCATGAGCTTTTCCTTCAGACTTTGTTATTATGAAATATTATTTTGTTCTGGAAAGTGGAAGTGTACATATATAATCCGTGGTCACCTATGTGGGACATGGTAAAAAAAAAAGGGAGTGAAACTCATCTGGGAACAGAAATTACTTTTGTGGTCGTCATAAATGCTAGTCCTAACTTTAATAGATTAACTTTGACATAGTAGGAATTACATAAATATTATTAAATAAATGAGTGAGAAAGAAGCAATCCCAAATTTGCAACACTAGCCCTTGAGTTACAGAGGTACTGAAAACCAACTGAAGGAATTGCTACCTCTCAAATTTCAAAGAGGAACAAGACCTTTTAGTATACTTTTTCTGAATTCCAAGCAAGCACGTTCTCTTTGGTGTATTGAGAGCATTTTACCTGTAGTTGCCATAATGGTTTGCCTATCATTATCCTTCCTGAATCTTGATGTTATCTTACTTTAAAATGCTTATCAAGGACGCTTGCAGGTTACTTTGATGTAGTGGGAGTGGATGAAATTTAAGGTCTCCCACAACTAGAGATTCTGTGAATTCTGGCATCGTCTCTTCTCTTCGCATTAGTGAGTCCAGCAGAAGTGAGTTATGCCGGGCAGAACATGGAGCCTGGGGAGCAATTACTTTCCCAAACGTCTTCACTGGCCATTGTATACGGCCCTATGGCTAAGTATAGCATGCAGGTGTCACAGATGAAATCTTCCAGAAGCTTTCATGGCCTCACAAAGCCAGTTCCCAGTTTATTTTGGGAACACTCTGTACTTTATAAAAAAAGTTAGATTTTGGTCCACAGGTGTCTTAAGGAACATGAACTATTTACAATGAAATGGGATATATTCCATAAAGGAACATTTTGTTTCTTCTTAGCATTAAGCACTGTGCTATATTGAACGTTTCAGGTATAGGCTTTTCCATTTTAAAAAAAAAATTCTCCCTGAGGGTTTACATTTTAACCCAAGTTTGCTACAGCTTCCCATTTGTCTGCATAAGGAAAAACATAGGACAGTAATGGGACTTTTGAGTTCCATTTGTTATTTTATCATTAACCATGTCACAACTTGCCTGAGTTCTTTGTGACTCATTTTCTCTATAATGAGGAGGATACTTTCTGTTTCACAAAGCTGTAAGTTTTATGTGGTGATAAAACGGGTTCTAGAAAGTATTATCTTCTCTCTTAGCTTCTATACATATTTAAATTTCAGTGGTTGAATACAGTAAATAGGAAACTGGAACACGTACACCCACATTCTCAATGATTGAGAAAGAAGTTGATAAACAAGACCATATTTAGCAGAACGTTTTAATTGGGGAAGAAACTTAACAAAGGAAAGAAAAAGAACATCGATAATGCTAAACTTCAGTGAACTGTATCTATTAGCATCCATATTGTGCTCCCAGTAAATACAGATAACATCTTGTATTCTACAGAATAACTGTCATCTATGTTTCCATTTATAAAGAATTCTAAAAATATCATTCTGAATTCCTCAAAGCAGAGATCATTGATGCCAGATGATTAAGTGCACTAACATTACTAGATCTATTTGTATGCATGAAAATATATGTAGAAATATACGAAGTGGTGGCACCTCTCAGATCTTTTGGCTGCTAAATACCAACAGCGAGTTATATATGGGCACACATGAGAACAGAATTAGTAGAAATAAGAGAAATAGAAGTGAAAACTATTAAAAGGAAGTCTCCTTGAATAAATTATGCTGTTCAGTCCAGTAGAGGCAATTGAGTAGATTGTGGTTTCTGAGATCAAAACAACAACAAAAAAATGACAAGAAAATCCTGCCCAGGGCGTTGTAGTGACCCATGGCATGGAAGAGCTCACCTGTCAGGTAGCCTGTTCAACTCATGGTTCACATTTTTATAAGGAAGCGCCAGTTAACTAGTAAAAAAAAAAAAAGTGGTAATAATTGTATTCTGTCTTAGTGGGAAAATGAAAAACAGGATAACAAGTAAGAAAGGCAAAGCTTACTTTGCACATTCTGAAACCCCACAGTTTGAAGTCAAAACTAAACATCTTGTTCCTTTGGAAGCAGCAAACATATTTTGTTTTTGTTTTTTTCTTCATAATGGAGAATTATCTCCTGTGCAGAAGGAAAAAAACAATGCTGTTTACGTGTTTAATGTTAAAAAAATAGAGACTGGCAGTCGCCAGAGTGATGGCATGATGGATAAAGAGCAGACCCAAAGAGCTCCTTCCCCCGTGGGCCTCCGCCCCTGCCAGAGTCCCCAGGCAGGAGTACAGAAGCAGATCGGAACTGGGTGGCTCTGGACAGCCATGTCCTGCTCTTGTAGAGTTTGGATCCCAGGAGGTTGACTGGCAGCCACACTTGGGCCCTCTGGCTATTTCTGGAAAGACTCCAGGAACCTCTTTAAGTCAGATGATTTTGCTGCCTAAGATCCTGACAAGAAATCTTTCCTTGACCTGGGGGCAAGTAGTAGAAGCCAGGAATGAATCATCCGAAGAACCACGGACATTTCTTCCTGCCCCAATGACCCTCTCCGGAGAGATGTTGTGCCTGGAATCCCAGCCACATTTTTTGGGCCAAGCCCTGGTGGTTCACCTGCGTCACTTCTGTGGAAGAACACAGCCCCGACTCCTCCCAGCTCTGCCAAACAGAGCCACTGTGCCGTGCCTGGTTCAGCCAACCTTCCCTTACAAATCTTCAAATCTGTTCTGCTTGGAGGCGTTCTAGGCAGGCAACGGACAAGTACAGTCATGAGGTGCTTGCTTCTCCGGGAGAGGCTAAACTCTCCAACTGGTAGCAGGAGAAGCACAGCTCCCTGCCTGGAGCGCTTTGCTCAGGTGGATTGTCAAATGCATGGTTGAAAAGTCAAATCATCTTTAATGGTTTTAAAGTGACAGTCAAGTTTGTTAATTTAAATATTAATGATGCTCCTTCATCTTTATCTAGAGCAGTGGTAGGCAAACTCATTAGTCAACAGAGCCAAATATCAACAGTACAATGATTGAAATTTCTTTTGAGAGCCAAATTTTTTAAACTTAAACTATATAGGTAGGTACATTGTTATTAACTTAATTAGGGTACTCCTAAGGCTTAGGAAGAGCCATACTCAAGGGGCCAAAGAGCTGCATGTGACTTGCGAGCCGCAGTTTGCCGACCACGGATCTAGAGGAACTGTAATTGGGATACTGTTAGCTGTGTTCTGAAATATAAAGTTTAAATACCTATTTTGGATGAGGAAGAAAATGGGTTTTGTTTCCCAGGCAGAAGGTTGGGATGCTGAATAGGGCAGCATCTATAGCACTAGCCTTGGGGATTGCCTGGTTTGGGTTTGAGGAGAGACCTAGCCACACCCAGGTTGTCCGGCTTTGGACAAGTTACTTTTTGAGTATACTTCCTCAATTTACATCCATTCCTCTATAGCCGGGGTGGGGAACCTTTTTTCCTGCCAAGGGCCATTTGGATATTTATAACATAATTTGAGGGCCATACAAAATTATCAGCTTAAAAATTAGTCTGCTATATTTGGTCAAACATTTAATTAACTCACCCCTAATGCCTTGGCAGGGCCAGACTAAACGATTTTGTGTGCCATATATGGCCCTTGGGCCAGATATCCCCACCCCTGCTCTACAGAATAGAGGTAATAATACCTATGTCATAGAGTTGTTGTGAGGCTTAAATAAACAAATCACCTGGGACATAGTAACTGGTCAAGAAATGGTGACTGTATTCATATTATTAAGATGGAAGACATAAAAGCATTAAAAATAGAAGAATTTAAATATCAACTGGCATTCTTAGGGCTATGAGATTATGGGAAACTTTATTTTCTCTGTCATTCTTCTCTTTATTAAAAAACAAACAAGATCAGTGAGGTTTATGAAATTGATTTTTTTATATATGGCATTATTTGTATTTATCTAGAATCCCACTCTCTCTCCATATCAAGCTTGGAATGTATGCATTAATTCAGGCTGGAATGAATGATTGGTGGCTCTGGAGCTCTAATTAGGACACCAGCAATGACACTCCAGCATGAGGTAGGGACACTGGTATAAATTTCAGAGTTCTTGAGGCTGGTTGGTGTATTCCCTTCAAGTTAGCAGGGGAATTTTTAGCTTAGTTCAGTTTTTTCCTTCATAAAATTTGTGCCGGGAGGGCAGAAGAATGAAAGTCTCTTTGTGCTCTGAAGTGATGTGATTCTGTGATAACCACTCCCACCCTCCCAAATCCTACTCGAAGTTCCTGCATGGAGAGGAGAATGTATACTTTGAATTGGGTTTCACATGGAGAAAATTATTCCCTGCAAATTTCCTGTCTCTGGGCTGATGGGAAAGGAGGAGGAAGACCTTGCAGTGCTACTCTGAGGTTTCTGATGCTCAGGGTCATTCATAATCACACAGCTGTAACTAGGCATTTGGTCAATGAGTCTCCATGTCAACATCTACCTGGTTAAGATTGGTTCCGCCTTCTTTGTTAAGAGGGTGCCTGCTCTGCTGTTTCACGGAACTAATAAATCATGAATACTGTTCTTAGCCATTTAAAAGTCATTTCCTCTCATTTTCCCTGGGCTCCAGAGGCAATCTTGTACATGAAGGCTGCTGTGTGTGTGCGTGTGTGTGTTGATTGCTATCTTAAAAAATAGCATATGATAGCAAACAACTGCTTAGAGATTTTCAAGCCAAAATTTATCAATGACCTAAACTCTACCAGTGTATTCATCAAAAAGTTAAGATGTATGCCTTGTATTACTTAACCTTTCCAAGCCACCTGCTTCTTATTATATTTTTTATTCCACATTCAACCTCTTATTGGAAATTCAAACATCTTATTATAATCATGTGTATGCTTTCTAAACTGAAGTGCAACTTTCTAAAATCTGGCATTTCATGTATAAAATTGCTTTTATGATAATTCATCTATTCAACAAATATTTACTGAGTGCCAAGTAACACAGTGTTCGAGATATTGGGGATATGTCAGTGAGCAAAGGAGAGGACAATGTCGCCTTTGGAGATTAGAATTCTAGTGTGTCTAGAGGGTGGGGCGAGAGAGCAACAGACAACAAAATAACTGCTATTGTATATTAGACTGTGAAGAGTGTTATGGAAAAATAGCAGGGCAAGTAGATGGGAAGTTCCAAGAGTATGTGTGTGTTGTAGGGAGGAAGGATTCAAATTTAAGTAAGGCTATTAGGGAAGACCTACCCCCTGTCAGAGTGACTTTTTCTTTAAACCAAAACCAACATAGTTGTTTTATCCATATGTGTTTTTTTGTTGTTGTTGAAATGTTTTAAAAAGTAATTTATTTTCTAATTACAGTTGACAAACAATATTATATTAGTTTCAGGTGTACAACATAGTAAATCTATATAAAATCTTATGAAGTGATCACTCCAGTAAACCTAGTATCAGGATGACTGCTGAACAAAGATCTGAAGAATGTAAGGGAGCGAGCCATAGGGTTAGCTAATGGAAGAGCCTCTTAATGAGAAGGGATGGCAAGTACCAAGATGCCAAGGCTGGAGCTGCCTGGCCTGCTTGAGGAATAATGAAGAAAGAGTTTCTTGTGGCTGTAATAGAGTGAGTGTGGTAGGAGAGAAAAGGTGGCCAGATCAGAAATACACAAGTATTTCCAAGAGGATGAAATGATAAATTAGTATAATCATTAGGCAGAGGGACGACATCCAGGAGTTGAAAACCCCCTGCTCCTGGAGCTGACATTCTAATGCAGGGATACAGAGTTAAAAAGTAAATTCTATAATATTCTAGAAGGTGATAAATGCAACGGGAAAGAAATGCACAGGGAATGCTGTGGTGGGGGTGGGGGTGTGCTTAGTAGGTCATTGTTCCCTAGAACAATCTTAGAATGTGATCTTCTCAAGACTAGAGCCTAAACTCTTGATTTCTTCAGGTTATCAGCTAATTCTTAGCAGACAATGAGTATCTACACTAATAAAAGAGAAACATCGTAACTGGTGTACGACCGCTACCCTTGCCATTGGCTAATCAGCGAGATATGCAAATTAACTGTCAGCCAAGATGGCGGCGGGCAGCCAGGCAGCTTGAAACTAACATGAGGCTTGCTTGCCTCAGTGACAGAGGAAACCAACGTCCCCCCCCTGCCGCTGCAGGCCTCTGAGCGGGCAGTTTGAAACATAGTAACATATAGAAGCTAAAAAAAACTCCAGAAACCTGCTTTCAGCGAGCCAGGATCGTAGAGCTGGAGGTGATACAGATTTTCGATTGTAGAACACAAGTCTGGGTCCGAGGGTTTCTGCTTTCCCAACAGCAGAGGCCACAGAGCTGGAGCCTCAGAGCTAAAGCTGGCCCAGAATAAAAAAAAAGAAAAAGAAAAAAAGGAGCGGTTGGGAGCTTCAGTCACTCGACAGCCTGAAAACAGCCCTCGGCCGCTCACCCAGACTGGCCAGGCACCCCAGTGGGGACCCCCACCCTGAAGGGTGTGACCAGCTGCAAACAGCCATCAGCCCCTCACCCAGGCTGGCCAGACACCCAAGCGGGACCCCCACCCTGATCCGGAGCACCCTTCAGGGCAAACCAGCCAGCCC